>NC_041391.1:573624845-573833472 GCF_002162155.2 Triticum dicoccoides | reverse complement strand
ACACACACACACGCTAGTTGCACCTCCGTGCCTACCACGCACGCACTCTCGATATGTCTTTCTCTCCCTCTCCACTCTCCACCCCAACAATGACAGCAGAAGGGTGAGAACTCGATCTTGATTTTAATCTATCAATTGGCTTCTCTCTCTCTCTCTCTCTCTCTCTCACACACACACACACACACAGACACACACACACACACACTCACCCTAGTTATTCGCTCACACACACTCGATACGTCTTTCTCTTTGTAGCCCCCTCGATTTGTAGACTTCTCGCGTGCACACAACTGTAGTGACGATGACGCTGAACCCAGTGTGCCTTTTTTTACCGGCCTCATGTGATAGTTTTTACCCTGTTTTCTTTTAATTGACAAGGCAACCTTTTCTTTGTAACTACTAGTGAATTTGAGATCATTCGGGGCAGACATAAAATATATCACTTCAACCCAATTATTGTAGCAACTATTTAAACAGGAACTTGCAAGATGCCTGTGCGTTGCACGGAACATCAAGATGCATTTGTATGAGTAGTTTATCTTATGAGAGAAAAGGATGAATGAGGGAAGGCCTTATTTGCAAATGTGGGGAGGGGTGTGGGTATCTTTTTTGCAAAATTGCCATAGTTTCCTTCCTATCCGTCCGATATAAATCGGACGACCTATATTGCAGGATGGCAGGCACACCGTCATCACCAACTCTGTTTTTTATAAGAGTGTGTGTCTATATATATATATATATATATATATATATAGAGAGAGAGAGAGAGAGATAGATAGATAGATAGAGAGAGAGAGACTCCTATAAAAGACTCAGTTGGTGATGATGGTGTGTCTGGCATCCGTCATTTCTGACCATTAGATCTGCATCTAACGGCTGTGAGGTAAGTTGTGGCATTTTTGCAATAGTAGCCCACTTCTCTACTCCAATTTGCAGAAAACCCCTTATTATCTTATAAGCAACCACATCCTTCCCTCACCTCATCAAAACATCCTGAGAAATATATCTTGAGTGAAAAATAATATATTTTTAGTGGTATATATGTATATCAAAACAAGAGTGTTTTCTTTCAAGTTTGTGAACAAGTACTATTCTACTTTGGATCCATTGCAACGCACGGGCACATTGCTAGTAAGAGTAGAGAGATATCTCTTGCATTGTCCACAACGAACATCTGGTGGACTGGTTAGCGCCGGATGCTCGCAACGTGATGACCTGAGTTCGAATTCTGTTTTAACTTTAGATTTTTATATTTTTTAATATATACTTCTTTCGCTACTGTACTGACAATGGAACCCACAGAGTACTTAGAATAAGATTAAGGATGGATTTGTTTCTTTTTAACTTTCTGTATGAATCTGTAGCCACCCTGCAAGTCATGTACATTGGACGTGCAATTAACTTTTTATAGAGGGAGAATCATACACGCAATTAACTCAAATGGATTGGATGTGACTCTATTATTTCAAGCATAAGAGCATCTCGAATAGCAACCGGCAAATTTCCTCCCGCTTCCTTCCGCGGAGAATGACATCCAACGCTAGTGGCATACATTTTCACAACTCTAACCAACCAGAGGAAATTCGTGCAAACACGGACTGATTTCATATAAGCATGAAGGATTTCGTATAAAAAAGCCAGATCTTCATAAACATGACATATTTCATTACAAGTGCATGAACTAAGCGGCGCTCATCCGGCTCTAGAGGTATAATTAATACCTAATCAAAATGGCCGCCCATGGATCCCTTTGTCTTCCTCATGTCCAGCAGACACTCCGGGGTCAATGAAGGTCCTCGCAAGAGACGAAGCAGCCAAGAAATCACAGTCATCGCCTCGATGGTGGCCTTAATGGGACCCAAGCGGCGACGGCCTCCCGTGTTCTACTTCTCCTCGATGATGGCGGCGTACACGGAGAAGCAGGCCACTGACTCATCGCTCTTCGCGCACCCGACTTCTGTCTCTGCCTGCATGGCACTGATGCAGGCACGAAAGACGCGCCCACGGACACGAGAGGTGCGGCCACTGCAGACATGGGAGGCGCGGACACAGACACTGATTGCATGGTACAACGCAGTAGCAACGGCGCCCATGCCGCCGTGCTCACCGCCGTGCCGGCATGGAGCAACTCTCCACTCCTCATCAAGCCGAACTGGAGCGGCGAGTTGTTGAACCACGCACCGACTTGGGGCGGCAACTGGCTCCGTTGGGCCAGCCGAGGTAGGTGAAGCACCGAGCGGCCTCGCTTGTATCCGGAGGGATCGGCGCGCCACCCAACCGGGTAGTATGCCGGAGAACGTCTCCTTGGAAGCCATTGGAAGAGTGGAGAAAATGGTGAAAGAGAAGATGGGGGAGCGGCGGAGGGGTGCGATTCTTGCTTGCTGTCTGGCCTCGTTTAAATAGAGCGCAGATGGTAGGAGATTGGCTGGCGTATGGCCTTGTTTAAACTGAGGTGGACGGGAGGAGCTCGGCCGGCGTTGTGTTTAATTCTGGCCCGCTCATGAATAGACGTGTCACTGGATTAGGTTTCTCGGTTTGCATGCGGGTTTAATGGAGGTGTTTGATGGAGGCGAGGAGGCATGTTCAGCCGGGCGTGCAGCGGGCGACGCAGTACTATTTGATTTGACAGCTAGAGTAAACCAGGACAGTTCCCGATACGGCTTTAATGCAGACGAGGGAGAGGGTAGCGGTTCCCGAAATGTTGAACAACCAATGAAGCATGCCGATGAATGCATGAGGGAAGTAATGGGAGGAGGACGGGGAAAAGAGGCAGCACGATGTGAATGCAACGCCGTTTGCACTCATATAAAGGCACCCTCCATTCCAATGCATCTACCACATCGTACGCACCTAAGCACCTACACTAAGTGCAAAAGTGCTCATTCCAGACCCATGGCGGCGATGAATGCGAGCGGCTAGCGGCTGTGCCAGATGGTCAACAACGCCGATCCACGGCATGACATCGAGGATCATCTCCAGACGGTGTTGGCGACCGACTGCTTCATGGCCATCGTCGACGCCGGCTACGACTCTCAGTTGGACAAGATGATCGTTGCCACCATCAACAAGTTCACCATCGTGAAGAAGCTCGCGGACGACATCGCCGTACTCCTCTAGCCCGCTTGCCCAGGCTCCTCATTGCCTTCCACCCTAACCGGCCTCCATGTTGAGAAACTCTTTCAAGCACTAGTGGCCCTGCGACTGTCTGCCGACGCAACAAAGAATGTCCACCTCGATGTCGCGCTCACCGCTAGGCGCCTCGCCCTGCAAGAATTCATCAACCTACATATCCATGGGTACGAGGAAGTCATGTACATAGGCATCTACAAGGCCTCTGAGGACGCTACAACGTTGGCCTTCGTCAATCGGCTGTAAGCCTTGGACACATTTGTTGAGAAGCACCTTGACCTCGCCACAAAAGCCGCCGCTCCTCAGCCACCGGTGGGTGGCCCGGCGCACTGAGTCCAGGAGAAGGAGGTGGTTGATGAATGCATCTTTCTTCTTGCCTCCTGTAATCACCATTGCGATCTGAGACGTCTCCAACGTATCTATAATTTTTGATTGTTCTATGCTATTATATTACCCCTTTTGGATGTTTATGGGCTTTATTTTACACATTTATATCATTTTTGGGACTAACCTACTAACCGGAGGCCCAGCCCGTATTGCTGTTTTTTGCCTATTTCAGTATTTCAAAGAAAAGGAATATCAAATGGAGTCCAAACGGAATGAAACCATCGGTAGCGTGATTTTTGGAACGAACGTGATCCAGAGGACTTGGAGTGCAAGTCAAGAAGCAGCCGAAGCTTCCACGAGATAGGAGGGCGCCCCCCTATAGGGCGTGCCCCTGTCTCGTGGGCCCCTCGGGCATCCACCGACATACTTCTTCCTCCTATATAAGCCTACGTACCCCAAAAACATCCAGGGAGCACCCGAAACACAATTTCCACTGCCGTAACCTTCTGTATCCGCGAGATCTCATCTTGGAGCCTTCGCCGACACTCTGCCGGAGGGGGAATCGACCACGGAGGGCTTCTACATCAACACCATAGCCCTTCTGATGAGTTGTGAGTAGTTTACCACAGACCTACGGGTCCATAGTTATTAGCTAGATGGCTTCTTCTCTCTTTCTGGATCTCAATACAATGTTCTCCCCCTCTCTTGTGGAGATCTATTTGATGTAATCTCTTTTTGCGGTGTGTTTGTCGAGATCCGATGAATTGTGGGTTTATGATCTAGTTTATCTATGAATAATATTTGAATCTTCTCTGAATTCTTTTATGTATGATTGAGTTATGTTTGCAAGTCTCTTCGAATTATCAGTTTGGTTTGGCCTACTAGATTGATCTTTCTTGCCATGGGAGAAGTGCTTAGCTTTGGGTTCAATCTTGCGGTGTCCTTACCCAGAAACAGAAAGGGTTGCAAGGCACGTATTGTATTGTTGCTATCGAGGATAAAAAGATGGGGTTTATATCATATTGCTTGAGTTTATCCCTCTACATCATGTCATCTTGCTTAATGCGTTACTTTGTTCTTTGTGAACTTAATACTCTAGATGCAGGCAGGAGTCGGTCGATGTGTGGAGTAATAGTAGTAGATGCAGGCAGGAGTCGGTCTACTTGTTGCGGACGTGATGCCTATATACATGATCATGCCTAGATAATCTCATAATTATTCGCTTTTCTATCAATTGCTCGACAGTAATTTGTTCACCCACTGTAATACTTATGCTATCTCGAGAGAAGCCTCTAGTGAAACCTATGGCCCCCGGGTCTATCTCTTATCAAATTTGCTTCCAATCTAATTTTATTTGCACCTTTACTTTTTGCATATATATTATAAAATACCAAAAATATATTTATCTTATCATACTATCTCTATCAGATCTCACTTTCGCAAGTGGCCGTGAAGGGATTGACAACCCCTTTATTGCGTTGGTTGCGAGTTCTTTGTTTGTTTGTGTAGGTTCGTGGGACTTGTTGAGGAGCCTCCTACTGGATTGATACCTTGGTTCTCAAAAACCGAGGGAAATACTTACGCTACTCTGCTGCATCACCCTTTCCTCTTCAAGGAAAACCAATGCAAGCTCAAGACATAGCACGATCACATCATCGTGGCCGTAACTCTTATTGTATTATTGCATTGTCGTTCCAGTCGATAAAGACATGTGTGACCCCTTTGCTCAAATTTGGCGTCAATTATATGCATCACTTTAAGTCTGTAACTAGTACTCCCTCCATCAATTTATAAGTTGTGCTTACCTTTTGCATCAACATCGTAATTTATGTACGATGCTTGACCCGACTTATGAACTACTCATAAATTCAAAAACTGAGACCGAACTTATAAATTCAAAACTACTCGTGCAGCATGTCTGCCAGGTTCGCAAGTTCAAAACGAGAAACTAGAACACGTACATGAAGCATGTCCCTTCCCCGTCGCATACCACATTGTCATTCCGCCCCCTGGTCAACGTGCATTGGCAGGATTTATATCACTACAACATGTGGGACTGCATGTGACCAAACCGATGATTTGCCAACCTAGCCACTACCCTGCTTATCTAGCGGGAAAAGCCTCGCCCTGGTGTTCCCAATCATTATTTCTATCTATCGAGCATGCCAAGGAGCAGAACCAAATGTTACAATTTACAAGATGCCCATGCGTTGCACGAGACATCAAGATGCATTTGTATGAGTAGTTTATCTTGTGAGAGAAAAGGATGAACAAGGGAAGGCCTTATTTGCAAATGTGGAGAGGGGTGTGGGTATCTTTTAGCAAAATTGCCATAGTTTCCTTCCGATCCGTCAGACATAAATCGGACGCCCTTTATTGCAGGATGGCAGGCACACCATCATCACCAACTCTGTTTTTATAAGAGTAGATATATGTTTCTCTACTCCTATTAAAGACTCAGTTGGTGATGATGGTGTGTCTGTCATCCGTCATTTCTGACCATTAGATCTGCATCTAATGACTGTGAGGTAAGTTGTGGCATTTTTGTAACAATAGCTCACTTCTCTGCTCCAATTTTCAGAAAACCCCTTATTATCTTATAAGCAACCACATCCCACCCTCACCTCATCAAAACAACCTGAGAAATATATTTTGAGTGAAAAGTAATATATTTTTAGTGGTATATATGTATATCAAAACAAGAGTGTTTTCTTTCAAGTTTGTGAACAAGTACTATTCTACTTTGGATCCGTTGCAACGCACGGGCACATTTCTAGTAAAAGGAAAAGGCATGGCGCGTTCGCATCGCACCTCCACACACCCGGGAATCGGGAGTACTCCACGGCCCGACCGGCATGCCACATAGCTAGGGAAGGCGTGTTGTCTAGCATTTTCACTTTGACGTGGGACCTTAGTTGAGCGAACCAACTATCGGCAAACCGCACCCCGCCCGCCGTGTTGGAAAACAGAAACGAGGGGAAGATCTAGATGTAGCACGGAAGCCAAGAAATTTGGTGTCAGATGGGACTCGTTGATAGAGTAGGAGCACTCCGTACTACTCCTACTACAAAGTTTGTACTACTACTACCACCATACAACTAGGTACGTGCACGACACAACATCGTAGTAACAAAAAAATGGGAAGATCTTGTTTTGGGTGATTTATCTTTATTTCAGTCAACGTAGTATGAATAATATGATGTGGGGGCATCCATGAAGCCAGATGGAACTCCTGGAGGTCTTATTTAGAGCTTCTTGTGTGGATCGATCACACTGTCGTGCTGCTCGTTCGAGAATAACGTGTATGGGTACTTATAGTAGATCCGAATCGTAGCCACCTGGACCATTGGATCAACATCAATCAACGGTTTATAACTTTATATCGTGTACATGCAAATACACACATTGACTCTAGAAAAATAATGAATATAGAATGTATAACACATATACCACATCTTGGGGTTTCTCTAAAGTCAAACTTTGTATACATTCAACAATTTGAAGGAAAAATTATTAACATATACACCACCAAATATATATCATTTGATTCATCTTGCTTTTATTTCCACGTCGTGTAAATTTGTTAGTGCAAATGTTCATATTGTTTTCACCAAATTCAGTCAAGCTTTATAAAATTTGGTTGCAGTCAAAGCTATATATGTGCGGAGTAAATTACAAATGGAGGGAGTGGAATAGATATAGATATAACTATACAACTAAAAAATATAGTAATATAGTCTATAGATATGAATAAGGCTACTACCCTTTTTCTAGTTTAGAACTCGCGTTGTTGTGTACACATTGTTTCGTTTTCGCTATAACTTGCATTTGTGGGTTGTGTGTAAGACTACCGCCTTTTGTTCAGTACCAACAACCCCACCATTATCCTTAATTAATTCATATTGGCAATTACAATTGCATTATCTTAGTTCTAGACGATTCTTCAATTGCTTGGAGGAACTCCATCTTGTTATTCAGGTTGATTTTATGCATACGGCAAGATCATCATACATCAAAGATTTGTTTAGTAACGATTGCCGATTCGTATCACCGGGTACGATATAGCTGGATCTTCAACGTCAAAATCCACCAAGTCGATACTTATCCCCACTCTCATTGAAACATTGGGTCTCCATCATAAGAGTACCACCTAGACAATTCCTTCCCTATAACATACACATGAGCACCCATCTCATTATTCAGGTCCACCCTCCCTCTCTCTCTCTCTCTCTCTCTCTCTCTCTATCTCTCAACACACACACACCTCTCCACACAATGCGTGTCTCTTGGTCTCTCTTCCATCGCATGACAAAAAGGCACACCGCCATTCTCTTCTTCTTGGTACCCCCATCTATGTAGTTAGGTCTCCTTGCAACAAACAAGCATTCATCTATCTCTCTACTATCTCTTTCTACCACACATAACCTTCCACCCCTAGCCAACCGTGCTTTGAAGGTCTATCCAGCTCTGTCACACGCAAACAGACAATGTCTGTGTGTCCTTCATCGCACACACACTATCGCTCTCCCATACCCACAACCTCGTAACCTTGTTGAGCCCGAGGTTACACGCACCTCTCTCTCTCTCTCTCTCTCTCTCTCTCTCTCTAACACACACACGCACACACCCTCTCTCTCCCTTTCGAACACTCCTCTCTCTATGACACACAAAGTCTTCCGAACACGCATATGCCCCTCTCTTGTTAGGTATCGCTGCCCCCGCCCCCCTCTTTGTCACACAAATATTCTCTCTATATCTTTCTCTCGCAATAATACATGCATAGTCTAAATTGAAACGAACTACAAAAATGAGTTCTGGTTATAAAAATCAAATCCACTCCCAAACAGAATACGAAAATAGGGTGAAATCATGCACACAAATGTTTGTTACGTGCATGAATGTCAATGATATGGATGCACTACTCGTACATCACAGAGACCCATTTCACACAAATTACATTAAACCCTTCTAAAAATATGGTGCACATGTGATGTTTGTTGTACTACTCATGCCAGCCTTCCTCCGACACGTTCCAACATATTGTGCTACTTATGATTCTATTTTTCTCCTTAGACCATGTGAAACCACGAAAAGGTTACCCCCCGCCCCCACTGGTACTATAGCTCGAAGCTCCCATACGGACACAACACCCACCAGAGCACACAACCGTTGTCGAAGTGGACGGTACTGCAGCCTGGGAAGAGGACGGAGTCTCCGACATCGCCGTGGTGGAGCACGCCCTCTAAGGCCGCGAGTAGCGCGGCTGACTGTCCACGTGGAGGACAGTGTGATCTAGCAGCCTGCCCTCGTCGCCCACAAGGAGTAGCCGTGTTCCAGCAGCACGCCCTGGTCGATCATGAGGAGGTGCATTGCGTCCTCGCCGCCACAATGTTGACGAGCGGGTTCTCCAGCAGCATGCCTGCGAGCATCGCATCGTCGCCGCTCTTGACGTGGACGAGCGCGTGCTCCGGCGGCACGACCTCGAACATCGCATCCTCGCCGCTCACAATGTGGATGAGCACGTTCTCCAGCAGCATGCCCACGAGCATCGCATCATCGCCACCCGCGAACATCACATCATCGCTGATCTCAACATGGAAGAGTGCGTGCTCCGACAGCACGCCCGCGAACATCGCATCCTCGCCTCTCAGGCACAACGTGTGCTCCAACAGCACGACCACGAGCATGGCATCCTCGCGGCTCACGAGGTGGTTGAGCGCGTGCTCCAGACAGTACCCCAGGAGTCGGGACGCGAGCACCGCACCCCCGGCTACGAGGAGTACTGCATGGTGCCCATCGTGGTTTAGGAAAATCCCGTGACTCCGACGCTCCCTGGAGGAGCACGAGCTCCAGTGGGCGCTCGAGGAGTCTTGCGCCAATATGCAGGTGGCGACGAATGTGCAATATTATCCTTCGAGGTCTCCTCCTCTTACGAAGACGCCTCCACCGCCCCTGT
Source organism: Triticum dicoccoides (assembly GCF_002162155.2). Taxonomy (NCBI): domain Eukaryota; kingdom Viridiplantae; phylum Streptophyta; class Magnoliopsida; order Poales; family Poaceae; genus Triticum; species Triticum dicoccoides. Next base: position 573,824,060 of record NC_041391.1, on the reverse strand, counting down.
CGTACGTCCTCTGCCTCGGCTCCGACAAACATTTGGAGTTTAGTTTTATGGGAACATTAATATCTGGACTAATGCAAAAAACAACCTATGACTAACAGGCATAAATAGATGATGTGCCGGCATTGCATGCTGGAGTATATTGCAATTTATGGATTGCATGCATGACTAGCTTATGTGGCTTGGTTGCATGGCTAGGAAAGGCTAGAGAAAAATAAATAGATAATGTGTTTAGAGTGCACTCCAATAAATGGGGGCTTATGTAAATATTGTTAGAGTGCACTCCACTTTTTTCAAACGCTTAGGTGCACCGGATGTCGTGCCACACTACAAAATGTTAGAAACAAATATCTCCTACAATGTTTTAAAAATCTATTATTATCTTGAAACCAGCCAAACCGCCCCTAACCTCATCAAACCAGCCCGAGGAATATGTCTTCAGTGAAGCATAATTTATTTTTACTGATATATGTATATCAAAACTAGAGTGTTTAGAGCATCTCCAGCCGCGCCCCCAGGGAGGCCACCCCAGGCGATTTTTTCGCGCCGGCGCCAAAAAACAGCCCATTCGTGCCCCCAAGAGATTGATTTTCGCCGACCTGGGCCGAAAACAGCGCCGGCAGACTGATGTCTACTACATAACCTTCTTCTTGTAGACGTTGTTGGGCCTGCAAGTGCACAGGTTTGTAGGACAGTAGCAAATTTCCCTCAAGTGGACGACCTAAGGTTTATCAATCCGTAGGAGGCGTAGGATGAAGATGGTCTCTCTCAAACAACCCTGCAACCAAGTAACAAAGAGTCTCTTGTGTCCCCAACACACCCAATATAATGGTAGATTGTATAGGTGCACTAGTTCGGCGAAGAGATGGTGATACAAGTGCAATATGGATGGTAGATAAAGTTATTTGTAATCTGAAATTATAAAAACAGCAAGGTAACTAATGATAAAAGTGAGCGTAAACGGTATTGCAAAGGTAGGAAACAAGGCCTAAGGTTCATACTTTCACTAGTGCAAGTTCTCTCAACAATAATAACATAGATAGATCATATAACAATCCCTCAACATGCAACAAAGAGTCACTCCAAAGCAACAAATAGAGGAGAACAAACAAATAGATTATGGTAGGGTACGAAACCACCTCAAAGTTATCCTTTTTGTTCTATCTACTCGAGAGTTCGTAGTAAAATAACATGAAGCTATTCTTTCCGCTGAATCCATCATAGAGTTCATACTAGAATAACACCTTAAGACACAAATCAACCAAAACCCTAATTTCACCTAGATACTCCATTATCACCTCAAGTATCCGTGGGCATGATTATACGATATGCATCACACAATATTAGATTCATCTATTCAACCAACACAAAGTACTTCAAAGAGTGCCCCAAAGTTTCTACCGGAGAGTCAAGAACGTGTGCCAACCCCTATGCATAGGTTCATGGGCGGAACCCGCAAGTTGGTCACCAAAACATACATCAAGTGGCACATGATATCCCATTGTCACCACAGATAAGCACGACAAGACATACATCAAGTGTTCTCATAAAAGACTCAATCCGATAAGATAATTTCAAAGGGAAAACTCAATTCATCACAAGAGAGTAGAGGGGGAGAAACATCATAAGATCCAACTACAATAGCAAAGCACGGGATACATCAAGATCGTGCCATAGAGGGAACACGAGAGAGAACATGAGAGAGAGAGATCAAACACATAGCTACTGGTACATACCCTCAGCCTCGAGGGTGGACTACTCCCTCCTCATCATGGATAGCGCCGAGATGATGAAGATGGCCACCGGTGAAGGACCCCCCTCCAACGGGGTGCTGGGAAGGGCTCCCGAGAGGTTTCTGGTGGCTACAGAGGCTTGCGGCGGTGGAACTCCCGATCTATCTTGATATTCGATGTTTTTAGGGTACGCAGGCTTATATAGGCGAAAGAAGTTTGTCGGGAGGTGCTCGAGGGGCCCATGAGACAGGGGGCCGCGCCCAGTAGGGGGGGGGGGCGCCCTCCTATCTCCTGGCCTCCACGAGGGTCTTCTGACATGAACTCCAAGTCTCATGGGTGATATTCTTCCAAAAAATCACGTTGCCGAAGGTTCCATTCCGTTTGGACTCCGTTTGATATTCCTTTTCTTCAAAATACTGAAACAGGCAATAAAACGGCAATATGGGCTGGGTCTCCAGTTAATAGGTTAGTCCCAAAAGTAATATAAAAGTGTATAATAAAGCCCATAATCATTCAGAACAGATAATATAATAGCATGAATGCTTCATAAGTTATAGATACGTTGGAGACGTATCAGCATCACCAAGCTTAATTCCTGCTCGTCCTCGAGTAGATAAATGATAAACAAAGAATTTATGAAGTGTGAATGCTAGCAGGTGCACAAGTTTGGTCAATGGTAATTTCAATCACCTTTACTAGCATCATTATATGTCATAACAGTAGTTCATCTCATAAAACTTTTCATAATCAAGTAACAAGCTATTCACATGTTAAAGCATATACCATAAACTCTCTTGAAAACTAGCAAACTTCATTCTTAGTCATCAAACAATTGAAATTCATCTTACTTTCAGGAAGAGTCTATGTCAGAGCTTTGATTTAGCAAACTTCACATAATCAACTATCATATAGTCTTCTACAATTGCTAACACTCACACAATACTTGTGGTTATGAAGTTTTAATCAGACACAGAGAAAGATTGGGGCTTATAATGTTGCCTCCAAATGTATTCACCTTTGGGTGATGTCAACAATAATAGTTCATGCTAACGTACATCCAATTGGATATATATATCAGGATCACCCCAATACAAAGTGCTTGCCAAAGGATAAAATGAAAAAGGGAAAGGTGAAGATCACCTTCACTCTTGCATAAAGTAAAAGACATAAAGTAAAAGATAGGCTCTTCGTAGAGGGAAGCAGAGGTTGTCATGCACTTTTAGGGTTGGATACACAAAATCTTAAAGCGAAAGAACGTCACTTTATATTGCCCCTTGTATATGGACCTTTATTATGTAGTCCGTCGCTTTTATTGCTTCCATAACAAGATCGTACAAAGCTTATTTTCTCCACACTAATAAGTCATGCATATTTAGAGAGCAATTTTTATTGCTTGCACCGATGACAACTCACTTGAAGGATCTTACTCAATCCATAGGTAGGTATGGTGGACTCTCATGGCAAAACTGGGTTTAAGGATATTTGGAAGCACAAGTAGTATCTCTACTTGGTGCTAGAAATTTGGCTAGCATGAGGGGGAAAGGCAAGCTCAACATGTTTGAATGATCCATGACAATATACTTTAACTAAGATGTGAGAAAACATAACCCATTACGTTGTCTTCCTTGTCCAACATCAACTCTTTAGGATGTCATACTTAATGAGTGCTCACAATTATAACAGATGTCTATGATAATATATTTATATGTGAAATCTCTCTTCCTTCAATATTCTTTCATGAATTGTTCAAATGACCAATACAATGCTTGCTAACCGTCAATAAATTTACAACCTCTACTTCTTAGATGTGAAGTCATTTATACCCATGGGATAAGCAAATGAGACATATATAATTTCAGATTTATGACAATCAACTCATTCAACCATTTACTCAAAGGATATAAGTGAAGCACACGAGTAAATGAAAAACTGCTCCAAAAAGATATAAGTGAAGATCAATGAGTAGCTAAATAATTATGTAACTATGTGAAGACTCTCTCTCATTAAAGAATTTCAGATCTTGGTATTGTATTCAAACAGCAAGCAAAACAAAATAAAATGACATTGCAAGGATAATACAACTCATGTGAAGAAGCAAAAACTTAGGCTCAACCGATACTAACCGATGATTGTTGAAGAAGAAAGGTGGGATGCCTACTGGGGCATCCCCAAGCTAAGATGCTTGAGACTTCTTGAAATATTATCTTGGGGTGCCTTGGGTATCCCCAAGCTTGAGCTTTTATGTCTCCTTAATTCCTTTTATATTATGGTTTCCTAAATCTCGAAAGCTTCATCCACAACAAACTCAACAAGAACTCATGAGATAAGTTAGTATAAACCAATGCAAAAACCTTATCATTTTCTACTGTAACAAATTACTAACATTATTATTCAACATTGAATACTAAATTTCTCTGCATATTTAATACTCCTATCCTTAAATAGAATCATTAAATAAGCAAACATATGCAAACAATGCAAACATAACAGCAATCTGCCAAAACAGTATAGTCTGTAAAGAATGCAAGATTCATCATACTTCCATAACTCCAAAAATTATGAGAGAAAATTCCCACTGTAATAAATTTATCAGAGCTTAATATGCAAAAATATTAAATATTATACCATTCTCTGACTTTTCTAGGGAATTTTTGCAACAGCGGTAAACTTTCTGTTTTCAAACAACAACATCTATACTAGCAAAATAAGCATGGAAAAGGCTATCCTTGACATTTTTATTGAAAATAAAGATGCAAAACATTATTCTAAATAACAGAAATCAAATACTAACAAAATAAAATGACGCTCCAAGCAAAACACATATCATGTGGCGAATAAAAATATAGCTCCAAGTAAAGTTACCGATGAACGTAGACGAAAGAGGGGATGCCTTCCGGGGCATCCCCAAGCTTAGGCTCTTGCCAATCCTTATTCCATAGTCCATCGAATCTTTACCCAAAACTTGAAAACTTCAACCACACAAAACTAAAAACAAAACTCGTAAGCTCCGTTAGTATAAGAAAATAAAACCACCACTTAGGTACTATAATAAACTCATTATTTATTTAAATTGGTGTTAAACCTACTGTATTCCAACTTATCTATGGTTCATACCCTCCGATACTACTCGTAGATTCATCAAAATAAGCAAACAACACAATGAAAACAGAATTTTTCAAAAACAGAACAGTCTGTAGTAATCTATATCAAACGTATACTTATGGAACTCAAAAAATTCTGAAATAAATTGATGGACCTGAGGAATTTGTCTATTAATCATCTTCAAAAAGAATCAACCTAAAATCACTCTCCAGTAAAAAATGGCAGCCATTCTCGTGAGCGCAAAATTTTCTGTTTTTTACAGCAAGATCATATAGACTTCACCCAAGTCTTCCCAAGGTTCTACTTGGCACTATATTGAAACAAAAGCTATAAAACATGATTACAACAGTAGCATAATCATGTTAACACACAAAAACAGTAAGGATAAATATTGGGTTGTCTCCCAACAAGCGCTTTTCTTTAATGCCTTTCTAGCTAGGCATGATGATGGCAATGATGCTCACATAAAAGATAAGAATTGAAACATAACGGGAGCATCATGAAGCATATGACTAGCACATTTAAGTCTAACCCACTTCCTATGCATAGGGATTTTGTGAGCAAACAACTTATGGGAACAATAATCAACTAGCATAGGAAGATAAAACAAGCATAGCTTCAAGAATTTCAACATATAGAGAGGAAACTTGATATTATTGCAATTCCTACAAGCATATGTTCCTCTCTCATAATAATTTTCAGTAGAATCATGAATGAATTCAACAATATAACCAGCACCTAAAACATTCTTTTCATGATCTACAAGCATAGAAAATTTACTACTCTCCACATAAGCAAATTTCTTCTCATGAATAATACTGGGAGCAAACTCAACAAAGTAACTATCATGTGAGGCATAATCCAATTGAAAACTAAAATAATGATGACAAGTTTCATGGTTATCATTATTCTTAATAGCATACAAGTCATCACAATAATCATCATAGATAGCAACTTTGTTCTCATAATCAATTGGAACCTCTTTCGAAATAGTGGAATCATCACTAAATAAAGTTGACACTCTTCCAAATCCACTTTCATATTCATCACAATAAGATTCAATATCCTCCAAAATAGTGGGATCAATACTACCTAAAGTTGACACTCTTCCAAACCCACTTTCATCAATATAATCATCATAAATAGGAGGCATGCTATCATCATAACAAATTTTCTCATCAAAACTTGGGGGACAAAACATATCATATTCATCAAACATAGCATCCCCAAGCTTGTGGCTTTGCATATCATTAACATCATGGATATTCAAGGAATTCATACTAACAACATTGCAATCATGCTCATCATTCAAAGATTTAGTATCAAACATTCTAATGCATTCTTCTTCTTGCACTTGAGCACAATTTTCCTTTCCATCATTCTCACGAAAGATATTAAAAATATGAAGCGTATGAGACAAACTCAACTCCATTTTTTTGGTAATTTTCTTTTATAAACTAAACTAGTGATAAAACAAGAAACAAAAAGATTCGATTGCAAGATCTAAAGATATACCTTAAAGCACTCACCTCCCCGGCAACGGCACCAGAAAAGAGCTTAGTTGACGGGGTGTGAGTGCCGTTTACCTAGCCTCCCCGGCAACGGAGCCAGAAAATAGCTTGATGTCTACTACACAACCTTCTTCTTGTAGACGTTGTTAGGCCTGCAAGTGCACATGTTTGTAGGACAGTAGCAAATTTCCCTCAAGTGGATGACCTAAGGTTTATCAATACGTAGGAGGCGTAGGATGAAGATGGTCTCTCTCAAACAACCCTGCAACCAAGTAACAAAGAGTCTCTTGTGTCCCCAACACACCCAATACAATGGTTGATTGTATAGGTGCACTAGTTCGGTGAATAGATGGTGATACAAGTGCAATATGGATGGTAGATAAAGGTATTTGTAATCTTAAATTATAAAAACAGCAAGGTAACTAATGATAAAAGTGAGCGTAAACGGTATTGCAAAGGTAGGAAACAAGGACTAAGGTTCATACTTTCACTAGTGCAAGTTCTCTCAACAATAATAACATAGATAGATCATATAACAATCCCTCAACATGCAACAAAGAGTCACTCCAAAGCAACTAATAGAGGAGAACAAACAAAGAGATTATGGTAGGGTACGAAACCACCTCAAAGTTATCCTTTCTGTTCTATCTACTCAAGAGTTCGTAGTAAAATAAGATGAAGCTATTCTTTCCGCTTAATCCATCATAGAGTTCATACTAGAATAACACCTTAAGACACAAATCAACCAAAACCCTAATGTCACCTAGATACTCCATTGTCACCTCAAGTATCCGTGGGCATGATTATACGATATGCATCACACAATCTTAGATTCATCTATTCAACCAACACAAAGTACTTCAAAGAGTGCCCCAAAGTTTCTACCGGAGAGTCAAGAATGTGTGCCAACCCCTATGCATAGGTTCATGGGCGGAACCCGCAAGTTGGTCACCAAAACATACATCAAGTGGCACATGATATCCCATTGTCACCACAGATAAGCACGGCAAGACATACATCAAGTGTTCTCATAAAAGACTCAATCCGAGAAGATAACTTCAAAGGGAAAACTCAATTCATCACAAGAGAGTAGAGGGGGAGAGACATCATAATATCCAACTACAATAGCAAAGCTCGGGGTACATCAAGATCGTGCCATAGAGGGAACACGAGAGAGAGAGATCAAACACATAGCTACTGGTACATGCACTCAGCCTCGAGGGTGAACTACTCCCTCCTCATCATGGAGAGCGCCGGGATGATGAAGATGGCCACCGGTGAAGGACCCCCCTCCGGCAGGGTGCCGGGAAGGGCTCCCGAAAGGTTTCTGGTGGCTACAGAGGCTTGCGGCGGCGGAACTCCCGAACTATCTTGATATTCGATGTTTTTAGGGTACATAGGCTTATATTGGCGAAAGAAGTCGGTCGGGAGGTGCTCGAGGGGCCCACGAGATAGGGGGGCGCGCCCAGTGGGGGGGGGCTCCTATCTCCTGGCCTCCTCGAGGGTCTTCTGACGTGAACTCCAAGTCTCCTGGGTGATGTTCTTCCAAAAAATCACGTTGCCGAAGGTTTCATTCCGTTTGGACTCCGTTTGATATTCCTTTTCTTCGAAATACTGAAACAGGCAATAAAACATCAATATGGGCTGGGCCTCCAGTTAATAGGGTAGTCCCAAAAGTAATATAAAAGTTTATAATAAAGCCCATAACCATTCAAAACAGATAATATAATAGCATGAATGCTTCATAAATTATAGATACATTGGAGACGTATCACGGACCGAGGCCGAACCCGGCGCGCTGGGGGGCGCCCGGGGCGCCGGGCGAGCGGTTTTGGCGCGAAAAAGCCGCGGGCCAGCCGCATCAACGACACCGCCCCGTCTTCCCCCAACACCTCGGTTTCCCACGGGGAATCAATGGCAAGTCTGCCGCCGGTCAGCTTTGCCATTGATTCCTCCTCATGGGCGGCGTGTCACGGGACGGCGCGCTGACGCCTCCCCTCTCTCGGACGCGTACACACGGGCGCGGTGCGACTATATATGGCCTCTCTCGAGCTCCGCCGTCGAGCCCTCCCTCTCCCTCTCCCATGAGCCGCCGCCCAGCCCCTCCATCTCCCTCCCCTTTCCTGATGGCCGAGCGTTTCCCCAGAGACGAGGCGGCGGCCAACGGCTTTGGCCACCGCACGCTCCGCGAACAGGAGTCATGGCTCCTGTTCCTGGCGAACATCCCAGCGCTGCCGGACATGCGCGCCGGGACGACGGGCTGGAGGCTCAGCAACGGGGGAGTGCCCATTCCCCCGTTGCCCGACTCTGTGGCTAAACCCTCCTACTTCGCCGACGAGGTCGAGGTCGTGCGCGCCTTCCTCACCAACGCCCAGCTCTCCCTCCCCCAGTACGCCACCGACGACCACGCGGCTTGGGCGGCGTACTTCAAGCGCTATCAGCAGCAGCGGCTGGCGTCCACCAACGGCGCGGCGGTGATCGGCGGCCTGAAGAACAACGAGGGGCGCCCCCTGTGGTGGGGCGCCCCCGGCCGCACACTTGAGGACGTGCTGACGCACCTTGAGGGCAGCAACAACCCGCCGTTGGCATACCCCCCGGCGCACCGCCGACACGACGGGCAATGGGCGCCAAGGAGGTTTGGCTCCTCCTCTTCTTCTTCCTCCTCGTGCTCTTCCTCCCACTCCTCCGGCACTCCGACGCTGCTCGACGTCAAGGCCGAGCCCGCGGCGGAGACGCTGCTCGGCCGGTGCACTCGCAGCACTGGCATCGTCATCAACGAGGGCGGCCGACGTGCCACCTGTCGGTTCCTCCTCCGCGCTTCGTCAAGCCAAAGACGGAGCCGGGGCTCGCGCCGGTGAAGACTGAGCCGTGAAAACGGAGCAAGGCGAGGTCGAGCTCGACGATGACATGACCCTTGAATGGGCATGCCAGGACTCCCTGAAGATGGCGAGGGAGCGCCAGTGCGCCGCCCTGCGGTGCTTCGCGTAACGCCGCCGAGGCCGCGACGAAGGAGGAGTCGTCGTCATCGACGACAGCGACGACGACGACGGGCCGCCGCCGCCACCAGTCCGCCATGGCGACACCGGGGAGGGGTCCAGCAGGGGCGCCCGCGGCAAAGAGGAGAAGGCCGACGATGGCGGCAACGAAGGTGACTACTCGGCATTTAGCCAGTTTTTTTAGATTAGTTTATATTTTTGCTATGTATGTAATGAAAATCCGCGAACATGTCTAATATATGCCCAAGTTTGCCAAAATTTGTCGTGTTTAGCCGAACTTCGCCGAACTTTGCCTAAATTTGCTATATATTTTTATTTTTTGAATGCGCCTGGGGGCGGCCCTGGGGCCAGCGGCTGGGGACCAACTCGCCCCCAGGCCCATTTTTTGCGCCGGGTCACCCCCAGGCGGCGATTTTAGGCGCCCTCTGAGGGGCAACGACTGGAGATGCTCTTATATTTCAAGTTTGTGAATAAGCATTATTCTACTACTTTGGATCCATTGCAACGCACGGGCTCGCACATTGGTAGTAGTAAGAAACAAGTTCCAGGTTTGGCACGAGTTTGTACTGCGGGAGCACCACCAGGCCTGGTGCAGGAGTTACATTTCTCTCTCGGGGCCCACGGGACCGAGCTTCAACGGCTATTGCACCTGCCTTTGAGTCAATGATATGTGGACCCTAAATGTGGCTGGCCAGCATGTCATTCTCATAAAAGCAGAGGGACGGTGAGACCGAGAGGGATGGGTCGCATGTCGGAGGACGTGTGGTGTCATGGGTTCGAGCGACATCGTGGGAATCAAGTGGGATGAGGCTTGCCTGCTCCCCTCCGATGCTCCAATCCGTACTCTCGCACCACTAATTTTCATCCAACAGTTATACTGTAATAGATTTCCTCGTGTGGGTCATCTATAGCCTAAAAAAAGGTAAACAAAGGCCGAATTTCCAGGAAATAATTTCCTGCATGAATCTGTACATGCATGCAAGACCCTTTCCTTTCGTGCTCGTCCTCCGAGCATGGCAAAAGGTGCCTGCCTAACCCATGTAGCACGCTGCGCCGCTAGCGAGTAGCACCTCCTCCAGGCCAACATCAGCGTCTGGGCCATGCACATGTAACTGCTCCCATAGTATTTTACCCGCATGTTCGAATGCAGTACCACACCAATCTTTTTTTGCAGGGTAGTACCACACCGATCTAGGACGATACCATGGAGCTTGTGGCCAAGAAAAGTCTCTGCCAGGCCGACGCATGTCGAGGTGCTTGTCTGTTCTGACGTGCCACATGATGTTTACTAGCTCGCACTCTGGATGAGCGGCAGGGTGCTGCTCCCGATCATCAGTGGTGCGACAACAACGACGGCCGGGTGGGACCTCGGACGAGAGCCAGTGATCTACTTGGGGCACATAGCTCGACTTGGGCTTGAGATTCTGACGGCTTGCACCGTCCCGAGGTTGTACCACTCAGCGACAAGGGTGAAATGCTGGATATGTATAGGAGTGTGCTCATGGGCGGGAGCAACCTGCTCAACAAATACCGGTTTGCGAACATGATGTACTCGACATAATTGAGCCAGTGAGCCTGGAGGCGTTCCTGCCATCGTACGTTAACGCATGGTTCAACAGCGTGCGGCCACGAGCCAGCGTAGGTCGGCTACGGGGAAGCGGCATCGGTGTGGTTCGAGATGCCCAGCTAGCCTTTGTCACGGCGACGTTCGCGAATCACTCATTCGAGACGAACCAGCCGGTGGTAGCCTGGCCGTGGCGAGGGTGCCACAGCTGGACGTCGGGGTGTTACGAGGCGTAGATGGCCACACCGAGGGGTATTACAGAAGTACAAGGCAAAGATGGGCCTTTATTTTATTTATTATATTTGTGGCCGAGGAGTGATGCCCGGGATGAAATGTGTGACAACCGCTGGATGAAAATTGGATGGTGCGGGAATACGGATCGGAGCCAGGAGTGAAGCATGCAAGCCACGTCCAATCGCGTGTGGCTATGGTAGAAACTTGATGGTCACCGCAGTTCAGCTGGCCCACATGTCATGCACACAAAGGTAGAGGAGCGGTGGGGCCGAGAGGGGTGAGGCGCACGTCGGGGGACGTGGTGCCGTGGGTTGGAGCGGTGTCATGGGAATCACATGTGGTAGTGGTGAAACGTGATGGTCTCCGTGGTTCAACTTCCATGGACAAGTTGTCATGTCTACTGACACATGCATTGCATACCGCTCACTTCAAGGAGTAGTAGTAGAGAAAACTAGGCGGATAAATAGTTAATTATAATCAAGCGGACCTATATCAATGTACACAGAGTACACTTGTTCCAAAGACATGCACATCAGCGAAATAGTTCATCTATATCAATGTACACAGAGAAGAAATATAATTTTTACAAGAGAGGGAATAGTTCATCTATACCAATGTACACATAGAGGAAATATAATTTTTACAATAGAGGAAATAGTTCATCCATCTATAATGCCCTGCTGCTAGTGCAGGTTCTTCTTCTTCTCATTTTCTGTGAGAGGCTTCGCAACAAGCTCTTTCGACCTTACAGCTATCTCAAAACTCACACGGGCACCGAGGGCAGCATATTTTATCTGCTCGTAGGTCAAGGGATAATTCTCCCATCCACACGACCTTAATGTCAGTGTCTCATCACCCTTCTCAAGAGTTGTTCTGAGCACAAATTTGCTATGTCGAACAAGGATGGTGTTTTTTTAACACAACCGTCTACAGGAATTATGGTTTGTAGGTCAGTGATGTTTTTCAAGTCAAGGTTGTACGGCGCCAGCTTCTCTTTATCCCATTCGATGGCTCCCCCACAGAAGTATATGTCCTCCCAATACATGAAATCATGGAGCTCACCTAGTATGGAGGGCACGTGTATGATGTGATACACCAAAACTTCATCTTCGAGGCACAACTGGAGGACGGCGGCACATTGGATCTTCCTAGTGGCACACTCTGTGTACTCTGCGTCGAGACTGACTACCTTCATCTCCACCTTTTGGAGGGAGTTGGATACATTGTTGATCCACTCCCGAACAACCCTTGGGTGGTCGGTGACGGTGGCAACTATGCTCAACGAGCCTTCGATGAGGACATGGTTGGCGCTAAAAACCTCCCTAGGGATCTCTTTCGCCATTTGGAACTAGAGGGCTATAGTTTGGAGAATTAGGATTAAGATGGCTAGTCTAACTGAAGAAGATGGTTATTTAAAGGGCTTCAGAATTACTCAAGGAGGATGTGAATCTAGTGGGGTTTGAATGCAAATGAAGGAGAGGTGAAGAAGCCGAGGAAAACCTGTTCCCGATGGAGAAGTAAATGGGAGAAGTGGCATGCAGGCAGTTGATTAGACGGCTAGGTAGACCAACCTGCAAAATGAAAAGGCTATGTGGGTATCATATTGAGGAGTGGTCTGTGTTTGTGTACGTGCCCATCCTTCGATCGCTACATGTGCCACTGGTTAGTTGAGGTCACTCTTTAGAATCGCCATGGCGAAAGATTTTATGATTCCTTTTTATTTCTGCACCCGTCCTGACAGGTGGGACCTACGCAAAACCAACTTGGGTGGAGGAACAGATATACAAACATATCCATCTCTTTGCACACAAAAAATGTGTCATCGCTGGTTCAGATTGATATTGGCGCGTTCCTGTGAGACACAACCTTTTCTGGTTAAGGAATGTGTGGTTATACTAAAAAAACCCTTCTTTGCGCTTCCACATGCACGAGAATTTGGTTCTGCTCACAATATGGATGTTACCTGGAGGATTAAGTGAACCCAGAGGCATGCTAGCACAGGAGACCTATTTCCGCTATACAGTACTACTCTGTATGTTACTACTACTAGTAGTACAACTATGGTACACTTGATGGTCAAAATATTATTCATCCGGTCCTCATAGTGAAGTGAGAAGACCCAGTGCCTGAGGTGACAATAGTCCAGGAGGCGTGTTTGGGTTACCAAAGTCAGCTTCACCTTGTGCACTGTGCAGTTGATAACCAAAAAGTATAGTGGATCAACAATTTTTGAGGGTAGAATATTCAATCCAAATTTATTGATTCGACACAAGGGGAGCCAAAGAATATTCTCAAGTATTAGCAGCTGAGTTGTCAATTCAACCACACCCGAAAGACCTAATATCTGCAGCAAAGTATTTAGTAGCAAAGTAGTATGGAAGTAACGGTAACTGTGGCAAAAGTAACAGTAGCAGTTTTGTAGCAATCGTAACACTGGCAACGGAAAAGTAACTAAGAAAAGATCAACATGTGAAAAGCTCGTAGGCAATGAATTAATGATGTATAATTATGTCGGATGACATTCATCATGTAACAGTTATAACCTAGGGTAACACAGAACTAGCTCCAATTCATCAATATAATGTAGGCATGTATTCCGAATATAGTCATACGTGCTTATGGAAAAGAACTTGCACGGCATCTTTTGTCCTACCCTCCCGCGGCAGCGGGTTCCTAATGGAAACTAAGGGATATTAAGGCCTCCTTTTAATAGAGAACCGGAACAAAGCATTAGCACTTAGTGAATACATGAACTCCTCAAACTACGGTAATCACCGGAAAGAATCCCAATTATTTTCACCTTGGGGTATGCAGATCATACCTCGTAATAGGAGTCTACAACTTGCAAGATCGGATCGAGAACACAAATATATTCATGAAAACATAAAGGGTTAAGATCTGAATTCATGGCACCCGGGCCCTATTGACAATCATTAAGCATAGGAAAGTCGTAGCAACATCAATCTCAGAACATAGTGGATACTAGGGATCAAGCCCTAACAAAACTAACTCGATTACATGATAAATCTCATCCAACCCATCAACGTCCAGCTAGCCTATGATGGAATTACTCACGCACGGCGGTGAGCATCATGAAATTGGTTATGGAGGATGGTTGATGATGACGATGGTGACGGATTCCACTCTCCGGAGCCCTGAACGGACTCCAGATCTTCCCTCTCGATGAAGAACAGGAGGCGGCGGCGGCTCCGTATCGTAAAACGTGATTAATCCTTCTCTTTGTTTTTTCTCCGTGAACGTGAATATATGGAGTTGGAGTTAAGGTCGGTGGAGGTCCAGGGGACCCACAAGGCAGGAGGGCGCGCCCTCCACCCTAGTGGACAGTAGGTGGGTCCCCCTCGGTTGGTTCTTTCACCAATATTTGTTATTAATTCCGAAAATATTCTCTGTGGATTTTTAGGTCATTCCAAGAACTTTTTTTTCTGCACAAAAATAACACCAAAGCAATTCTGTTGAAAACAACCTCAGTTCGGGTTAGTTCCATTCAAATCATGCAAATTAGAGTCCAAAACAAGGGCAAAAGAGTTTGGAAAAGTAAATACGATGGAGACATATCAACTCCCCAATAAGATTAACACATTGCTTGTCCTCAAGCAATTTAGTTATAAACTGAAAGTGATAAAGAAAAACTTTTACAAACTCAGTTTGACCTTGTTGTTGCAAATATGTATAGCCAGTATTCAGGTTTTCAGCAAAGATCATGAACTAACCATATTCACAATAACATTTAGCTCTCACGTTTACTCATATCAATGGCATAATCAACTAGCGAGCAATAATAATAAATCTTGGATGACAACACTTTTTCAAAACAATCATGATATAATATAACAAAATGGTATCTCGTTAGCCCTTTCTGAGACTGCAAACATAAATGGAGAGCACCTATGAAGATCAAGGACTGACTAGACATTGTAATTCATGGTAAAAGAGATCCAGTCACAGTCATACTCAATATCAATTAGTAACAATGCATATAAATGACAGTGGTGCTCTCTAACTGGTGCTTTTTATAAGAGGATGATGACTCAACAATAAAAGTAAATAGATAGGCCCTTCGCAGAGGGAAGGAAGGATTTGCAGAGGTGCCAGAGCTTGAGTTTTGAAACAGAGATAAATAATATTTTGAGCGGCATACTTTCATTGTTAACATAACATCCAAGAGATCTCGATATCCTCCATGACATACATTATAGGCGGTTCCCAAACAGAGTGGTAAAGTTTATACTCCCCCACCACCAACGAGCTTCAATCCATGGCTGGCCCGAAACAACAGGTATTGTGAAACTAACAACAATCCTGGGGGAGTTTTGTTTGCAATTATTTTGATTTGATTTGAGCATGGGACTAGGCATCCCGGTTACCGACCATTTTCTCGTGAATGATGAGCAGAGTCCACTCGTCATGAGAATAACCCACATAACATGGAAGATACTGACATCCCCTAGTCTCTACATGAGTGATTCGGGCATACAGAACAGATTATCATTTGAAGGTTTAGAGTTTGGCTCATGCAAATTTACTTGGAACGCCAGGTAAATACCGCACATAGGTAGATATGGTGGACTCATATGGAACACTTTGGGTTTATGGAAGTGGATGCATAAGCAGTATTCCTGCTTAGTACAAGTGAAGGCTAGCAAAAGACTAGGGAGCGACCAACTAGAGAGCGACAATGGTCATAAAAATGCATTGAGATTAACCAACACTGAGTGCAAGCATGAGTAGGATGTAAATCACCATGAACGTAAATATTGTGGAGGCTATGTTGATTTTGTTTCAACTACATGCATGAACATGTGCCAAGTCAAGCCACTTGAATCATTCAAACGAGGATACCATCCTATCATACTACATCACAACCATTTTAAAAGCATGTTGGCACGCAAGGTAAACCATTATAAACTCCTAGCTAATTAAGCATGGCATGAGTAACTATAATCTCTAATTGTCATTGCAAACATGTTTAATTGATAATAGGATGAATCAGGAATGATGAACTAATCATATTTACAAAAACATGATAGGTCGAGGTCATACCAGATTTTCTTCATTTCAATCATTTCATCATATATCATCATTATTGCCCTTCACTTGCACGACCGAACATTGTGAATAATAATAATAGTGCATGTGCATTGGACTAAGCTGGAATCTGCAAACATTTATTTCAAAGGAGAAGACAAGGTAATATGGGCTCTTTGTTAGATCAACAATAATGCATATGAGAGCCACTCATCATTTTCATCATCAGATGGCACTTGGAAGGCAACCTGTTTCTTCTTTGGACTTGGCCGAGGACCTCGACTAGCCGTTGCCTTAGTCTTCAGCAGAGTGGGGCCTGATGAAGATTTTGGTGCAGCTGAGGAACTTGCTGAGGCACCAGAGGCAATAGAGATGCCTGTTGTCCTTTGGCACGTGGCCAGGTGTACAAGTGTTGAGGAGTTTGCTGGAGCAGCTGAGGACTTTGGAGGAGGAGCAGTAGTTGGAACTGCCTGTGAGGGCTTTGAAGAAGCTGGTCGTGAGGGCATTGAAGATTCTGGCCATGAGGGCATTGCTGAGGAACTTGGCCGTGAGGGCATAGTTGGTGAAGCACTTGGCTTGTGAGCGGGCTTCTTTGCCATTGATTTTCTTGGCTTGACAGAGGCCTCAGTGGTAGTAGCAGCAGCAGAGTCTTCATTGAATTTCCTCACTACTTCTTTGGCTTGTCTTGCCAACTTAGCTTGGCGTTTGGCCCATTCTTCAGGAAAATCCTCACCACACTTGATGCTGGTGGGGTCAGCTTTTTGGCCAGGTGCCAATGGAGCTCTTGGGCATGGAGGATTAACTGCGAATTTCTTCATGTACTTTGGAGTCACATATCTGTACTCCCTCTATTCTCTTGCCCATCTCTGTTCAATCTTCTGTATGCGCACCTTGCGCCGAGTTTTAGTTTCTTTTCTGTACTTAGCCTCATCAAGTGTGCAATAATCAGCATAGATGTCCTCAGTATTTCAAAAGCAGCCATGACCTCAGGTTTCTTTCCTCCTTTCTGCGGCTTCTTACCATCAGCCATATTCTTCAGATGAGGAATTTGAACAATCGATTTTTCTAAAGAAGTGTGCAACTTTTCTTTGAGGAACGCTGCAAATGAGTTAAGTTGATGAGAACCTAGTGATTCAGCAGCGGACATGAGTACCTGTGAACAGAGTATAGTTGCGAGGAATTTGGAGAGGTCATATGCGTTCTCAGAAGGTTTTTCAAAAAGAACAAGTTTGAGGAATTTGACCAGATGAGTCTTGAAGAATTTCACTAAGCGTTCTTTGTCTTAGGTTCCAGAGCTGTATAGATCGAGGATCCACACAATTGAGGAATTTTGAAGAAAAAAGATGCTTAGAGAAATGAATCAAGAACAGATGACTAGTGAGGTGTTTTGTGTGTGAGGAATTGAAGAATAAAACACCTTTGAAGATTTTGTTGTGAAATTTCGAATCAAAAGAGGGAAGTAAAAGTAACTTTTAATTACCCTGGATGAAGAACACGACGAACTGTGAAGAAGAACAGTGAAGTTCGTCGGTGTAGATATTCCACGCCCTAACTTGGCGAAGGAAGACAGCTACGGCCCAGGCGGAGTGAAGATTTCCGCGGTTGGCGCGAGTACGACGGCGACGAGGTCGAGGCAGTGAAGCTCTTCCTCATCGGCGACGATGGAGTAGCGGCGGCGCTAGGGTTGGAGAAGCTCGAGCGAGAGAGAGAGCGGTCGAGCGGAGTAAAGGAAGTGAGGAAGGGGAGAGGGGGTATTTATAGTCGCAGTGAAAAACTGTTCGCCCGAAGATTTAGGACGAACGTGCCCCTGACCCTTCTCCTTCGCTTGAAATGTGTCACCCACGTACTGAGAAGTGGAGATCGTGTTAGATCGTGGGTGAATAGATAAGTCTATCATGGGATCCGGGACGGATTGAGCGGTAAAACCGAAATTTTTGATAAGATTAATTTTAAAGTTCCGTTCGCAAATTCTTCAGCTGTCAAGGACAGAGTGAAGATTTTGAACGAGTTTCAAATAGAACGCACATGAAGAATTTGTGAATAGATTGGGTTGAGTATAGCATAGAGGGGAAAGGGTCTGATCACATTCACTTAGCAGAAAATGCAACTTGAAGAAATAGCCATAAGTGAATGCTGTAGAGGACATAAACTCATATATATATATATATATGTATGTATGTATGTATGTATATATATAGCCAATGAAGAAAAACGACGGAAACATTGAAGATTTTGCAAAGTTGAAGAATTTGAAAAACTAAGGAATTTCAAAAATGAAGATTTTCAACTTTGGTGGTGGCGTGACCCACCATATAAGAATGATGATTTCAGACACCGCGTACAATTGTCGTAGGGTTCTGAGAATCAAATTCTTCATTAATTTCTTCACACTTAGAGTGTTATTCTTCATTGATCGAAGAAAAACGTTTCTTCATGTGTTGCACATCTAAGTCATCAATTTTGCATAAGTGTCAGGATATGTGTCCTTTTCAAAGAATATTCGAAGATTCTAAGATATTTAGCTCACACCGCAACTTGCTAAATCTCTTCTCATCCAAGGGCTTTGTGAAGATATCGGCTAGCTGTTCTTCAGTCTTCACGTGCTCGATGGAGATGTCGCCCTTCAACACATGATCACGAAGAAAATGATGACGCATCTGAATGTGCTTTGTCTTCGAGTGCTGAACTGGGTTGTGAGCAATCTTGATGGCACTCTCATTGTCACAGAGGAGAGGCACATTCTTCACGTTGATGCCGTAGTCCTTGAGGGTTTGCTTCATCCATAGCAGTTGAGCATAGCAAGAACCAGCAGCAATGTATTCAGCCTCTATAGTAGACAGTGATACACAGTTCTGTTTCTTCGAGGACCAACAGACCAAAGATCGTCCGAGGAAATGACAAGTACCAGATGTTGACTTGCGGTCCACACGATCACCAGCATAGTCAGAGTCAGAATATCCAATGGGATCAAAGGTTGAGCCCTTGGGGTACCATAATCCTAGTGTTGGTGTGTGAGCTAGATATCAAAGAATATGCTTCACAGCCTTATGGTGTGATTCCTTCGGTGCAGCTTGAAATCGGGCACACATGCAAACACTAAGCATTATATCTGGCCTAGATGCACATAAGTACAATAAAGAGCCAATCATGGAGCGGTATACCTTGTGATCGAAGTCAATACCATTTTCATCAGTGCATAGATGTCCATTTGTGGGCATAGGAATTTTGACGCCTTTGCAATCTTGCATGCCGAATTTCCTCGGAACTTCCTCGAGGTATTTCTCCTGAGATATGAATATGCCATTGTGCTGTTGACGAATTTGAAGACCTAAAAAGAATTTCAACTCTCCCATCATAGACATTTGATATTCTTCACTCATCATATAGGCAAATTCATCACTATAACGTTGGTCAGTATAGCCAAAGATAATATCATCAACGTATATTTGGCACACAAACAGTTCACCATCATAAGATTTAGTAAAGAGAGTAGGGTTGAGTGAACCGGGTGTGAAGCCATTCTTCATGAAGAATTCCTTCAAAGTGTCATACCACGCCCGAGGGGCTTGCTTGAGGCCATATAGGGCCTTGTTGAGTCTGAAGACTTTGTCAGGATTCTTTGGATCTTCAAAACCTGGGGGTTGAGCAACATATACTTCTTCCTCAAGCTTACCATTGAGGAATGCACTTTTCACATCCATTTGTTGTAAGATAATATTATGATGGTTAGCATAAGCAAGCAATATGCGAATAGCCTCAAGTCTAGCAACAGGTGCAAATGTTTCATAGAAATCAATTCCTTCAACCTGTGTGTAGCCTTGAGCTACAAGTCGTGCCTTATTCCTCACCACAAGGAAATTTTCATCTTGCTTGTTGCGGTAGATCCACTTTGTGCCAATGATATTATGCTTGCGAGGATCTGGATGTTTGACCAGTACCCAGACATTGTTGAGCTCGAACTGATGTAATTCTTCTTGCATGGCCTGAATCCACTCAGGCTCCAGAAATGCTTCATCTACCTTAGTGGGCTCTGTAATAGAGACAAAAGCATAGTGCCCACAAAAGTTAGATAAATGTGAAGTTTTTGAGCGTGTGAGAGGACCTGGCGCTCGAATGTCATCGATGATCTTTTCCACTTGCACTTCTTTTGCAATGTGAGGATGAGCTGGTTGTCGTTGAGGAATTTGATCAACATTTTCTTCAGCACCATTTTCTTCAGCATTTTCATCAGGTGCACCAGCTCGATTTTCTTCACGTTCTGCAATGAATTCTTCAGTAGATTCTTCGGTAGGAATAACATCCTCAGTAGCCTTGAACTTGATAGAATCCTCAGGTGCTGGTTTATCTATCACAGAAGGTAGGTGCTCTCTTTGCGAGCCATTAGTT
Organism: Triticum dicoccoides; assembly: GCF_002162155.2. Taxonomy (NCBI): domain Eukaryota; kingdom Viridiplantae; phylum Streptophyta; class Magnoliopsida; order Poales; family Poaceae; genus Triticum; species Triticum dicoccoides. Next base: position 573,803,491 of record NC_041391.1, on the reverse strand, counting down.
TCATCGAACCGCACATCTACAGTTTCAACAACCTTGTGAAGAACGTTGTTGAAGACTTTGTAGGTGTGCGAGTCCTTTCCGTAACCAAGCATGAAACCTTCATGTGCTTTCGGTGCAAATTTAGCATTGTGATGAGGATCTCTAATCCAACATTTAGCACCGAAGACTTTGAAATAACTCACATTGGGTTTCTTGTCAGTGAGGAGTTCATAGGCAGTATTCTTGAAGAATTTGTGAAGATATACCCGATTGATGATGTGGCACGCAGTATCAATTGCATCAATCCAAAAACGACGAGGCGTTTTGTATTCATCAAGTAGTAAAACATATATTTCAGTATGAGGACGTGTGAAATGAAAGTTCATTTCATCGTGATTCGCCTGTGTCCTTTCAGGCATTTTAGTCAGGCCTTCGGCAAATTCTTCAGACGTTTAAAGCACATCTAGAGACCTGACCCTGCATAAGGGATTAGTTCTTTTTCTTCACCACCCACATCTGAAGGGGTGGCAAAGAGTTCATCACATTGCGAGCACCATATGAGAAAGGTGGCATAGAAGCCAATCCATTGCGTTTCACATAAGAGGGGTTAGGGTAAGCATATGAATAAGCAGAGAAGTTCTTCGAGGACTTATGAACATAATGATTTGAAGAATAATGTGCATATTCATAGCCCTTAGCTCTACCCTGCGAAACAGAATTGTTAGCACGATGATGGTCATATGAGGACTTTGATCCATTTGAGGAATTTGATCCACGTGAGGAATTTGGTCCGTATGAGGACTTGGATCCATATGAAGAATTAGGTCCATATGAAGAGTTTGATCTGGGGTTCCTATTCTTCACAGGTGGTGTCATGAGGACATTCACCTGAAGACTTTCAACATAACTTTTGGGAACCCAGATTTTCTTCATAGGGGAACCGTTCCTGCAGTTAGTCCCAACATATCTAGCAAATACTTCACCATTCTGATTTTTGAACAGTTTATAGTTGGAGTCAAATGACTCATCAGAAGAATGAGGAGATTCACATGTAAAGCCAGATAAGTTGGATGGATCAACTGGAGGTCCCTTTGCAGCAACCCATGAGGTTTTGGGGTACTGCTCAGGCTTCCAATATGTTCCATCAGCATTGAGTTTCCTCTCAAAGGCAATACCCTCTTTCCTAGGGTTTCTGTTGAGGATCTGCTTTTTGAGCACATCACAAAGAATATGATGCCCTTTGAGGCTTTTGTACATGCCTGTCATGTACAATTCCTTCAGCCCTGCATCATTAGTACTACTAGCAATGTCCTCAGATGAGGAATTAGTGATAGCAGAGGCAAGTGAAGAATTTGTAACAGTTGAAGCATTTGAACATTCAGGTGATGAATTAGCAGATTCACGTTCAATGCACTTTAAGCATGGAGGAACAATTTCTTCTTGAGTAGCACTGATTTGTTGAGCAAGTAATGAATCGCGATCCTTCTGAAGATCTTCATAACTCACTCTTAGCTTCTCAAGATCTTGCTTTCTTTGAAGAAATTCATAGGAAAGCTTCTCGTGATCAGATAAGAGAGTGTTATGATGACTTTGAAGATTGTCAAACTTAGACTGAAGTCTCTGAAGATTTTTAGTTAAGTCTTTAGTGCGGTCCATTTCATCACCCAACATATCATCACTTTTGTCTAGCTTGTTTTGAAGTTTTTCAATAGCCTTTTGTTGTTTCACAACAATCTTAGCAAGTTTAGAGTAACTAGGCTTAAGATTTTCATCAGATTCATCCTCACTAGATTCAGAGGAGGGGTATTTTGTTACCTTGGCATGTTTTTCCATGAAGCAATAGGTGGGAGCGTAGTCATCATTGTCTTCGTCAGCCTTGTTGGTGCGGTCAATTTCTTTAGAGTTGAAGATAGACTTGCTGACGAAAGCAGTAGCAAGAGCCAGACTCGCCACACCAGACTCTGACTCCTCAGATGCCTCCTCTTCCTCATGTTCCCCAGATTTAGCTTCAGAGTCCATTTCCTTGCCAATGAATGCCCGAGCCTTCTTGGAGCTGCTCTTCTTGTGAGATGAAGACTTCGAGGATTTTGATGATGAAGATTTTGAAGATTTCTTCTTCTTCTTAGCGTCATCAGAACTGTAATCCTTGTATTTCTTCTTCTTTAATTCCTTTTCCCATTGAGGACAATCCTGAATATAGTGACCAGGTTTCTTGCATTTGTGGCAAAGTCTTCTCTTATAGTCACTTGATGAGGAATCACCGCTCCTTGAGGATTTTCCAAAGCGACCACGTCTTGAGAACTTCTGGAATTTCTTCACGAGCAGTGCTAGCTCCTGGCTCAATTCTTCAGGATCACCAAGGCTACTACCAGAATCTTCACATTCAGATTCAGACACAACCTTGGCCTTCAGGGCACGTGTTTTGCCATAGCTTGAACCATAGAGATCTCCCTTTTCAGCAAGCTGGAACTCATGAGTATTTAGCCTCTCGAGGATATCGGCGGGATCTAGTGACTTGTAATCAGCTCGCTCTTGAATCATCAGTGCCAGAGTATCAAATGAGGAATCTAGCGATCTCCGCAATTTCTTCACCACCTCATGGTCGGTGATGTCAGTGGCGCCAAGCTCTTGAAGCTCATTTGAGATGTCAGTGAGGCGATCGAAGGTTTGCTGAACATTTTCATTGTCGATTCTTTTGAAGCGGTTGAAGAGATTACGAAGAACGTCAACACGGGAGTCACGTTGAGTTGAGACTCCTTCATTTACTTTGGAGAGCCTATCCCAGATAAGCTTAGCAGTTTCCAAAGCACTCACTCTACCATACTGCCCTTTACTCAGATGACCACATATGATATTCTTTGCTTGAGAGTCAAGTTGCTTGAATCTCTTCACATCAGTAGCATTCAGGGAAGGTGTGACTGAGGGAACACCATTTTCCACAATGTACTAGAGATCATTGTCAATTGCTTCAAGATGCATTCGCATCTTATTCTTCCAGTAGGGGTAGTCCGTGCCATCGAAGGTAGGACACCCAGCGGAGACCTTGATCATACCTGCGGTCGACATAACTAGAACTCCAGGTGGTTAAACCAAAATCACACAGAACAAGGGAGTACCTTGCTCTGATACCAATTGAAAGTGCGTTATATCGACTAGAGGGGGGTGAATAGGCGATTTTTATGAATTCTTCACTGAGGAATTTTTCGGTGAGGAAATTCCTTAGCGAAGAACTACTAGCAGCGGAATAAGTACTCAGAAGTAAGCATAACAGGATACAGACATAGTCATCATGATGAAATGAAGACAAACACAGAGTACAGGAAGCGTAAACACATGATAACACAAGATGAAGACAAACAGACTAAAGAAATTGAACTGAGGAAATTGAGAAAGTCTTGAGTCAAAGTCTTGAAACACAGATATGAACAATCACTCAACACAGTAATGAGGAAATGAAAGAGTTGATGAAATAGAACCAGTAAGGTTGGTGAAGACAATGATTTGGTAGACCAGTTCCAACTGCTGTCTCAGTTGTACGTCTGGTTGGAGCGGCTGAGTATTTAAACTCGAGGACACACAGTCCCGGACACCCAGTCGCTGAGCATGCAGCTCAGGACACCAAGTCCTCACCGTATTCTCCTTGAACTAAGGTCACGCAGACCTCGTCCAATCACTCGTGGTAAGTCTTCAGGCGACTTCCAAACCTTCACAGACTCGGTCACTCGGCGATCCACAATTCCTCTTGGATGCTCTAGACCAATGACGCCTAACCGTCTGGAAGAAGCACAACTTCAAAGGTAACAAGCGTCGGATCCACGCAGGATCAATCTCTTCAGTGATGCTCAATCACTTTGGGGTTGTAGGTGTTTGGGTTTGGGTTTTTCCTCACTCGATGATTTTCGCTCAAAGTCCTCTGAGGATGGGTTGCTCTCAAATGACAAGTGTTAGTTTCTCTCGGTGCAGCCAACCAGTTAGTGGTTGAAGGGGGCGGCTATTTATAGCCTAGGGAGCACCCCAACATGATAAGACATAAATGCCCTTCGATGATATGACCGTTAGGTGGATAAGATATTTTGGGACAGCTGGCGCGTAGCACAGTAACGGTCTGAATTTTGACTCTCAAATTCCTCAGGGCTATCATGTTCCTCACTGTGTAGGCAATCCGCACTGGAGAATTCCTAACTCCTCAGTCAGAACAAATTCCTCAGCGACCAGAAGAACTTCGTCTCTGTCACTGAAGAAATTGACTGAACTGTATGAGATTTCCAAAGGCTTCACTCGAAGTGTCGTGGAATTAACACGTCAGATGTCCTTAGTGTCAGGACTTAGTCGCAGGCCAACGCGTCTATTTGGTAGCTTGAGAGGGGTTGATCGGGACGAGAGATGCAACATGAAAGACAAGGATTTAGACAGCTTCGGGCCCTGGGAAACATCATCCGGTAATAACCCTACATGATGTTTGTGGCTAGGTCTCATTATGATCATGAGAGAGTCGCCGGTAAGCCGGCTCTTGTGTCTAGCCCTAGAGATTGTTCTTGTTTCCTGTCCCTCTTTGGGGAGCCCTGCCCCTCTTTATATAAGTTAGAGGGGCGGGTTACATGTGGAGTCCAAATAGGATTAGGACTAGCCTATCTTGTACTACAAGCCGGATACAAGTTCGGGTCTTGATTCCTTGTAAGGGAGATATTCCTCACGCCTTTCCTTTTAAGCTGGCCTATCACAACGTAAGCCGGCCTTCTGGGCCTTGAGCCTCCTGGGCCCCCGGGTCTTGTCGCTCCTCTGATCCGCTTGCCAGGTCACCCATAAGTTGCCAGGATCGGGCGGGTCACTTAGTGTGTCGTCCAGCCAGGGCAGGTCATTAGTGAGTCGCCAAGTCCGGCCGGGTTATACTTCCGGTCGGGTTACACCACAGGTATATCCCCGACATTAGCCCCCAAGTTTAGCTTGGATTTATCCATGGTAAACTTATGCTGCAAAATAAACACAAGAACAAATTTGACAGGTTGTGCTTCGGGTTAAGAATGCTTGCAAACCGGCACCTGAACATCCTTAAGTCCTTGTCATTTCCTTCTTCTAGAAAAACCCGGGTCAATCAACCATCTTCATACTCAAATTGCTGACGTTGGTGTCTCATAGAGAAATATTGTGAAGAATAATCCACTTGAGTCGGCTTCCAAAGCACCGGCTTAAGAAATATTGGTCTTGAAATAATCATATGATATTCAGCCGGTTTGAAAATATAGAACTTTCCGATCTCTGACTTCCAAAATCACCGGGCTATAAAAACTGATAGTTCCTGGTCATGATTGTTTCCAACGCTGGTTCATGATTGTTTCCAACGCCGGTTCATGATTGTTGCCAATGCCGGTTCATGATTATTGATGACGCTGGGTTATGATTGTTGCAGACACCGGGTCATAATGATTGGTGATGTCAGGTCAATCTGGTTTGCTCAAAACTGAAAATTGGAAGATATTTCTCCCTTATATCCATATTACCTGTAGCCCCCGAGTACCGGGTTGTCATGCTTGCAGCAACCTGGGACTTGTAATTGCCTTATGCTCATGAAACTTCAACCAGTGTAGCCCCCAATGGCCGGCTCAGTAAGATAATATTGAGCTGGGACTTTGATATATACTTCAATGAAAATAACATCATATGATGTAACCCCCATCATGGGGCTTCAATTCACGTCCACAAGGCTTAAGAGCCTTGTGCTTTACCAACTGAGCAGTGGACCCTTCAATGTAATGAAAAAAAAGCTTTGTACCTTAAGTTGTTGACAGAGGCAATTGGTAGCCCCCAAGGGCTGGCTCATTACAATGTGATGAGTCGGGTCTTCGATAAGGTGAGAAAAAAATGACTTTGCATTAGTCCCCAAGTGTCATGGTGCATGCTTGCAGCGACATGAGACTTGCATATTTGATATAATCTCAATTTGAATAATGTAGCCCCCAAGTGCCGGGTCGTAAGCCTGCAGCAACTCGGGACTATTCCTTCCATTGTAGAATAAATCATATCCTTTGATAAAATAATAGCCATTGCGCTAAAGCGACTTTGAAAACCTCAATAATACTGGTTATTGATAATCACAATAGAAATCCAGCCATGTTGGCTATTCAAGATTTGAATAATATAACCCGGTACGAAAACCTCAATCATTCAAATATCATCATGAAAATCCAGCCAGTTTTGGCTATTAAAAATTTGAATACCTCATCAGTTGATAAGTAAACCCGGAATTTTTATAACACGGCGGCTTATAGCCTTTGAGAAAAATCCAGAACGAATAATTATTTTGAGGCATCAAGTTTGGTAATGAACTTGAACTTAATCACTTATATGTCATATTCCTGCAAATCCTGCAAAGAATTTAAACAACATATGCCCTGGCGACTTAACATCAAAAGCCAGGGCGGGTAACCACCCAAATGTAGTCTTATCCTGCACACAAGTAGATCACAAGATCCCTATGATCCTTTGAATGATACCGCCGGTTTATGTGACCCGGACAACGAAGTTGATAACTCAACTCTGTAAGAGCCGGCACATATGATATCTATGACAACTCAAATATTTGCGATTGTATAAAAACAGATAAATTTTTTTGAGGCTTCTGATTCAAATACGATCAGTAAACCGTTCCAAAGGGGTTAAGCTAAGATTCGGATACGATCATATAGCCCCCAGTGGCGTTGGCATTGCCAATCAAAGTGGGTATTGATGGCAATGTTCTCTTTGGTTCGAATACGACCGATGTTTGAACAAGAAAAACCCCAAATGACCACTGTGATATTGAATTTGTACTGCCGTTTTACATGACCTGTGTAATAAGGGTGATAATCCAATCCTTAGAAGCCAATGCTTCCATATAAATGATGGTTGTCATAAGCTGGCGACTTATAGTCAAAAGTCAAGCCGGGTTAATCATAAAACACTTATATACATTTGAGATATAATCCTCAAAAGGTCTCAAGTTAAGTAATTGTGGCTGCAATAAACTTTACCAGAGATAGAATAAAACTTTTTGAGGCTTCTGATTCGGATACGATCAGTAAATCGTTACAAAGGGGTTAAGCTAAGATTCGAATACGATCATATAGCCCCCAGTGGCTTTGGCCATGCCGATCAAGTGGGTATCGACAGCTATGTTCTCTTTGGTTCGAATACGACCTGTGTTTGAACAGGAAGCCCCCAAGTGACCATAAGATTTGTTTAATGACGCTAATTCATATACGATCCACGTCAGACCCAAAGGGGTTAAGCTATGATTCAAATATGATCAAGAAGCCCCCAAGTGGGTTTGGCAGTATGCCGATCAAGCGGCTATCGACAGCTATGTTCTCTTTGGTTCGGATACGACCTATGTTTGAACAGGAAGCCCCCAAGTGACCATAATAAGATAAGCCGTAAGGCATGATACCTATGTTTAAACCGCGCATCATGGCAGCAAGTTCTTTTTGGCAATCTTTAATTTTTCTTAGAACTCGAACTTGCGAGAGATTAATTCTTTTTGAATCGGAACTTTAAACCGGATCTGAAAGCTTCAAAAATTTGTGAGGGACAAATTTACCTTGAGCCAGATTTTGAACCGGATTTGAGAGCTTCATTTGTGAGGGACAAATTTACCCTGGGCCAGCTTTTGAACCGGATTTGAGAGCTTCAGTGCTTTGTGGGAGAAAGATGTCTCTTGAACCGGATTTTAAACCAGAGTCCTTATTTTGAGCCGGAAACCTTCTGACGACTTTTAAATTTTCATCAATCTAGCAGTAATCTCCGGGGCCCGGGTTATTTTTCCCTTCAATGACCCGGAGTTCTTGAATTCATTGAAACCGGGTAATTTTGCCGAGTCATACCATTGTAGCCCCCGAGTCTCAAGACGACTCGAGGAGTTGGCTTGAGATTCTCCATATTTGACCATAGCAGAAGGTATACATCATTGGCATTGATAGCGCGATGTGAATCCACAGAAGGTTGAGGTGACTGCGGCGGGTTATAAATGATCCTGTATGAGCCGTGTCAGCAACTCGTCCAATGGTTCCTTCCAACTGGATGTTTGAAGTTAACCAAACTATAGTGGCGGCGACTTGTGCGCCTACCCTTTGAGCCATCCAGTGCAGACGGCGGCTGATATTTGCCTCCAATTTGTTGGAAGAAAATAGGGCTACCCAAGCAATGACTTGCTCATACTCAATAAACAGCTCAGGCAGACAGGTGTGGCCCGGTGTGTTGATATAGACCAAGCCGCGAGAGACAGACGGTAAAGACGACCGTAGCATCAGAGGCGGTACAGACAGATGAGTCGGTCACGGTGTTGTAAGCCAGCGCGGACGGGCGAGTCAATTGCAGGCGCGGTAAGCCGCGCGGACGGGCGAGTCAATTGCAGGCGCGGTAAGCCGCGTGGACGGGCGAGTCAACCACGTCGTGTTGATGTAGTGAACAATTGTCCCGCATTAAAAACATCTCAAGCCAGAGTAATTGTTCTTTGACAAAAAGCAATATATGTTAAATAAAATAAACTTAAATGGATACAAGTCCCTCCATATATAAGTTAGAGGGGCGGGTTACATGTGGAGTCCTAGTAGGACTAGGACTGGCCTATCTTTTACTACAAGCCGGATACAAGTCCGATTCTTGATTCCTTGTAAGGGAATATTCCTTATGTCTTCCTCTTAAGCCGGCCCGCCAGAGTATAAGCCGACCTGCTGGGCCTTGGACCTTGTCGTCCGTCTGATACGCCCGCCGGGTCTCCAGTGAGTCACAATGTCCACGCGGCTTATATGTAAACCGCCATGTCCAGGCAGATCGCCAGTGAGTTGCCTAGCTCCAGCCGGGTCTTCTGGTGAATCGCCTTGTCCGGCCGGGTCACAACTTCGGCCGGGTCATACCGCGGGACACGAAGGGTTTGGTAGGTGTAGGATTTTGAGTTGAGCATCACATGGAAATTTTTCCTTAGTGTTTCCTCGACCCCCTTTAACAGTACGGTGTTTCCTATGACTCAAGAAAGAGAAAAACAAAACTATGAAAACGAAAGTCTTCAAGCTTCATATTCCTCGCATGAATATCAAGTCTTCACGGATACACCAATTTCTTCACTTTCAAAGTCTTCATGAAAGTCTTCAGGAATACCAAAATCTTCAGTCGAAGATATTCATTTTTAGGGGTCGACTTTCCCTGTAAATATCAAACTCCTCATAGACTTATAGACCCGTGTACACTCACAAACACATTAGTCCCTTAACCTATAAGTCTTGAATACACCAAAATCACTAAGGGGCACTAGATGCACTTACACAGGTGGGTCCCCTCGGTTGATTCTTTCGCCAATATTTTTTATTAATTCCAAAAATATTTCCGTGGATTTTCAGGTGATTTCGAAAACTTTTATTTCTGCACAAAAATAACACCAAGGCAATTCTACTGAAAACACCGTCAGTCCGGGTTAGTTCCATTCAAATCATGCAAATTAGAGTCCAAAACAAGGGCAAAAGAGTTTGGAAAAGTAGATACAATGGAGACGTATCAGCAGTCACTGTCACCGCCGTTGTATAGCATGCCTCGCCTCGTCTCCCTCTCGTCTAGAACCACTCGATATCCATCTCCGTCTCGGAGGGGATCCTGAGGTCACTCTTCATCATCTCACTGTGCCCCCGCGTACCCTCGCCTCGCTCACCTCCGCCAGTACCACTATTCCCTCGCTAGCCACTCCAGCACCGAGAGTCTTCTCCCCCATAAATCAAGCCCCCCAAAACCCCACTGTCCAAACTCAACCATGGCCTAACGCAAACCGCGCACCATCCATATGAGCCGCGATTGGAGCAATCTCCCCAGTCACATCCTCGACCTCTGTTGTTCGTGTATGGATATGTTGAGCGCCGTGCAGCTGGCTGCATGCTCGAGGGACATGCACATGGCCATCGTCGAAGGGAGTCCTCAGCTTTTGAAGACACTTTGCGTGATGCTATCTGGTCTAGCAAGATTTGCTCACCATGATACGAAGGCATACATGATGCCCCTCGACTTCAATCCGACCTCCATTAGCCGAAACTTCTTTGCAGGTATGTAGTGGGTCGCTGTACATCATTTCTCTCAACTTTGATCTGATCACCATCGCCCGCAAATTCTTGGAAGGTATGTACCGGGTCGGCATGAACTCCCATTAGATGGCTATCATCAGAGAAGACGGGAAAAAGTTGGTGCTCGTGAACTTCCATACCTCCCATGTGATTATCCTTCCTCCGTTGGAGTATGTAGGGTTTTACCATAGCGGTCCAAGTCATCTAGATTACCACATAAGTTGGACACACCTTGTTTTGCAGAGGATTGTAATCTGCCAAGTGCCGACATGATATGCGGATTACGCAGACTTCAAGCTAATTTCCTTGTTCGACCGCTGAAAGTGCAATCTTGCTATTAAAGAATATTTTTGATATTGATGACGAATCTACATATAGGGGACTAACCATGTTTGCTAAGTATATACACAGGTCATTAGTCCTCTAGTTTTTCTAATGTGCATCATGATCACATCATATGAGATTTTACTCAAGCAAATTATCAATGAGGAAAGGAGAAAACAAAGACGAAACAACGTGCTCTTTTATATTTCTTGAGTAATAGGGATCCCGCACTATTAAGAGGGGATCCGAGGTGTCGTTTCAAGGCTTGCTCACATTTTGTCTCACAAGTAATTTTTCACAAAGGACCAAAATCCCTAGCAAAACCCCTTAGCCAAAACCTACCACTCCTCTTCATTTTTCTCCCACTACTCCTAGTCGGATCATCCGAATAGTGCCCCAGATCATTCGGGCTAAACCCGGATCGATCGGACCCTGCTTCGTATCATCCGGGTAATGCGCGTCTATATCACAGTACGCTGGTGGCTGGAGCCGGATCGTCCGGACGTTCGTCCGGGTCATCCGGGCTATGCCCGGGTCGTCCGGATCATGTCCCGGATCATCCGGGAAACCTTGCCCCTATTTTTACAGAACCTTGATGGTTGTAGCCGGATCATCCGGCCAGGCATTCGGATCATTCGGGATCTGTTTGGATCATCCGGAGTGTCCTCCGGTCTGTCCGGGCTGCTCGCAGCTCTGCTACTACCATCTACATTCGGGCCTTCAGCCAGATTATTCGGACAATGTCCAGATCACTCGGATGGTATCCCAGATCATTCGGGCTGGTCAACTTCTGTCCAAACGGCTCAATTCTGGGTGTGGTATAAATAGTCCCTTACCTCCTCGAGATAAGGTTGAACACTTCACACAAACACCCCTCAAGAACACCAGTGCTCCCTCTCTCTTGCTCATACACTAAATCCTAGATCTCGTCTTGATTCTTGAGAGTTTCGGAGAGTTGTTCCAATAAAAAGAAAGATCTTCTCCCTCTCCTTCTTGTGACCAAAGCAAATCATTATTTGAGCAAGCCTTGAGCTTTTCCACTTGGATCTTGTTACTCTTGGAGGTTGGAGACTCCTAGGGGGTAGGAGTCATTCGGTGAGGAATCAACCACTGTGATTACCCCCAGAAAGTTTGTGAGGGTTTGGAGACCACCCCAAGGTCTACCACTAGTGGTTGAGAAACGCCTTCGTGGTGTTGTCTCAAAGAGAGAATAGGGCGAGCCTTCATGGCGTTGGTGTGCCTTCGTGGTAACATCCACCTCTCTAAACGGTTATGTAGCTTCCCTCCAAGGAAGTGAACATCGGCATACATTCTCGTCTCTCGGAGTTGCGGTTATTCCTAACCCTAACTCCCTACTTGTGGTTACTTGTCCCTTGCACTTACGTTTATCATATAGTTCTTGCTTACTCATATATTTGTGCCACTTGTTTATCTTGCTTAGCTCTTAGTGTCACACTTGCAATTGTTAGGCTTACTTACATAGTCCGCATTATTGCCTAAAATAGCTAAGTAACAATTAAAATTTGTTGTTGTACCTATTCACCCCCTCCCTATAGGTCCATCTCGATCCTTTAACTTGGTATCAGAGCCTCGTGCTCTATTCTTGTGGCTTAACCGCCCTAGAGCGAGATGAACCCCGAGGGGACTCCTGTTGTTGCAGATTCGAAGAGTACGGACGAGGCTTCCTCGGAAGCCAAGTCCTTCACTTCAGAGGATCTGGAACGAGCTCTTGCTAAGCAAAAGGAGGAGCATGATGCCTCTCTTGAGGCCTTGGTCCAAATGAGTATAGCCATACTAACCACAATGCTTGCACCACTTTCTGGTGGTGCAACCTCGAGGCCAGTTGTGCCTACTCCCTCACTTGGCCAACAACCTCCTAGTAATGAACACTCCAGTGTTCCTTGGCTTTATGCAAGACCTCAAATAGATAAACCTAAGTATCACCTCAAGGCAAACCTCCTTTACTTGATGACACTACCAATTTTGCTTTGTGGAGAGTTGCTATGCAGGATCATCTTCGATACGGAAATGATGAGATGTTGGAGATCTTGGAGTATGGCTACCAAGCTGTTGACCCTAAGAATCTTACTCCAAGAGAGGTCTATGACAAGAATCTCAATGACACTGCAACTATGTGCATAAGAAGGGGTATGACTGACAAGCAAAGAAGACCATATATACATATCACAAGTGCTAAGGAATTATGGGATAGCATTGTGGGGACCAAGACCGGTACTTCCACTCTCTGGCTTGCTCAGTATGAAATTGCCAAGGGTCAATTGCAAAACTTTTGTATGGAGAAAGGCGAATCTCCCAAGCAACTACTTGAGCATCTCATGACTCTCACCGCCGACATTGAGTCATGTGAATGTGACAAGACTCAAGATGGATTCAACTTGACTAAGCGATTCCTTGTGGATAAGTTGCTTCATGCACTTGCGCCATATCATCACCAAATGGTGTGGGACATAAGACAACACCATGGATTCAAGGCAATGACTCAAGATGACATAATATCTACTTTCCAACTATTTTAAGAGTCAAAGGCAAATGCCACAAAACATCTTTCCATGCATGGTACCTCAACATCAAAGATCAACCTTGCATTGAAGGACAAGCATGTATGTGAAGAGGAGGAAAGTGAAGAAGAATAAGATAATGATGAGGATGGTGACGAGATTGACTCAAATGAGAGCCCGTCATATGAAGACATTGCTCTCTTTATCAAAAAGTTAAGCGCGGGAAAATTCAAAGGAAGGTTTCAAAAGAAGAAAGTGAGGAAATGCTACAACTGTGAAGAAACCAACCACTTTCTCCAACGAGTGCCCCTATGAGAAGAGAGAAGATAAACCAAGGTTTCCCAAGACCTTTACCAAGAAGAAATTGCCAAATTGTTTGAACTCCAAGCTCAAGAAGAGAGATGGGAAAGCAATGGTTGCTCATGAAGAATCCGATCCGGATGATGTTAGTGGTGTTGCCAGAGTTGCTTAAGACTCTCAAACACTTTGAGGCTTGTAAACACGAGTGGTGATGTGGTCACCTACAACTACATGAAAGACTACAAGGGCAATGCTCACAAATGCCTAATGGCAAAGGCCGTGGTATAAGATTGCGAGGACCGAAGCTCTCCTGACAAGGTCAAGTTAACCCCACAATCAAATCCTCCTATTTTCACTCCTTCTACTCCTAGTAATGAGTATCTTGATGCGGAGGGTAGTTATGAGGATGATGATCTAGATGATCCTATGCTTTCTAAACTTAATAAGTTCATGTGCTCCCTCAAAGGAAAGAAGCTCACTATGTTTCGTATGCTTATGGAGATGGTGAGTAAGCACACCATCACCATTAACGAACTCGAAACCCTCGTCGCCGAGGAAAAGGAAAAATATGAAATCCTTGAGCGGAAAGTACAATATGAGGAAGCACGAAACGATGAACTATGCTTAAAAATTGGTGCAAACATTGATGTTCATGCTAAAGATCTTGCCTCCTTGAAAAAGGCTAAGGACTCTTGTGAAGAGTTGATGAATGATAAAAGTAAGCTTGTGAAGTATCATACTTCTCTCTCTAACGATTGTGAGCTCCTATCCGTGTCACTCAAGACTAAGGAGAAGAGCTCACCCTTCTTACAAAGAGTTTTGAGACACTCAAGCTTACTTATCTTGAAACTCTATCCAAGGCCTACTCTTCTCGTATTATTAATGTTGAGGCTTGTACTACTAACTCTAGTAGTGATCTAGCATCTATTCTTGAGGAGAATTGTTTTCTTAAAGCTCAAATCGAGAAAGGTCTCATGACATGTGCTCAAGGACAAAAGAATCTTAATGAGGCGTTAAGTCAACACAAGGAGGTGTTTGCCAAGGAGGGGCTCGGGTTTGACCCAAGCACAAGCAAGAATAAGTCGTCCTCTCAAAAGTGCACAACCCCTCTAAAGGAAACATTTGTATGAGAAGGGCATAAGGAGAAAGGTAAGGTTGTTAGTGGGAAGGCCACAAGGGGCATGCCCACTCTCAACAAGCTAAAAGAGTTCACGCCTCCATCCTATGTACTTCGTAAGACTAAGGATGGAGAAGTTTATGCAAAATTTGTTGGTCCTATAAATGCATTCTGATTCTATGCTATTTGGGTCCCTAAGACCCTTGTGACTAACTTGAGAGGCCCCATTGCAAAATGGATGCCTCTAACCAAGTCATAATTGTGTGTAGGTTGCTTTCGCCGATGGAGTAAAATGGGTGATTGATAGTGGATGTACCAATCATATGACCGGAGATAGCAAATTGCTCTACAATTTCATGGAAGCTATTCAACCATTTATGAGCATTATGTTTGGTGGAGGTTTAAAAGGATAGGTACTCAGGTTGGGCAAGGTGGCTATCACAAATGACATGTCTCTAGCAAATGTCATGCTTGTTCAATCTCTTAAATATCATTTGCTTTCTGTTCGCCAATTGGCTTCTGTTGGTTATGATACACTCTTTGGACTAATGGATTTGAAAGTCTTTAAGAGAGATACTCTTGAAGTGGCCTTTGTTGGAGAGTTGGATGGCAACCTTTACACGGTTGATTTCTCAAAAGAGAGCACATTCCATGCAACTTGTCTAATGGCCAAGGTCGATAAGGGGTGGCTATGGCATCGCCGGCTAGCCCATGTTGGCATGAGAAATCTTCAAGATCTCTTAAAGGGTAATCACATCCTTGGACTAACCAATGTTTCTTTTGAGAAAGATCGTGTGTGTAGTGCATGCATAGCCGGGAAGCAACATCAATCAAAGCACCCACCCAAGAATATCATGTCTACTTAAAGGCCTTTGGAGCTCCTTCATGTGGATCTTTTTGGGCCTCATTCATGGGGCAGTCTTGGTGGAAAAAAGTATGGAGTTGTCATTGTTGATGATTACTCAAGATATACATGGGTGTTTTTACTCAAGTCCAAGGACGAGACGAAGATCACCTTCATTGATTTTGCCAAGCAAGCACAACACAAGTTTAACAAAGAAATCTTGGCAATAAGAAGTGACAATGGCCCTGAGTTCAAGAACTATACCTTGGAAGAATTCCTTAGTGATGAAGGGATTGAGCATCAATATTCAGCTCCATACACTCCTCAGCAAAATGGTGTAGCCAAAAGGAAGAACTGTACACTTGTGGAGATGGAAAGGTCCATGTTGGATGAATACAAGTCACCACATAGTTTTTGGGCTGAGGCTGTCAACACTGCATGCCATGCATCAGACCGGCTCTTCCTCCGCACTATATTAGAAAAGACTCCATATGAGCTCCTAACTGGGAACAAGCCAAATGTCAAGTACTTTCGTGTGTTTGGGTGCAAAAGTTTCATCCTCAACAAAAGAGAATGGTTAGGAAACTTTCAATCCAAAACAATAGAGGGCATATTTGTTGGCTATGGATCAAACTCTCACGCCTATAGAATCTACAACAAATCCAATGGATGTGTTGTAGAAACTTGTGACGTGGTGTTTGATGAATTTAATGGCTCCCATGGGGAGCAAGTTGATCTAAGTGATGTAGGTGAAGAAGATTCCTCTCAAGATATTTTGATCATGGGTGTTGGTGCACTTCTTCCAATGGAACAAGAACCTCATGATGATGTGTAACATCCCAAATTTTCAATTTATAATGTTATACATTAGATCATCATTGCATACCATATTTTATTGCATTTTGTTAGATCCTAGAAATTCTACGCAACTCCAGGACCCACGAAGAGAGTTGGGGATTTCGTTATTTTCATATTTGAGTTTTCTCAAATTTTGAAAAGAGGATCAATTAGTTTTGATTATTTTTCTTTCCTAATATTTCTAAAATAAAAATATATGAGAGGAGATAAAATGACTTCTCCAAAATAAATGAAATATTAGAGGAAAAATATTAAAATCAAATAAATGTTTTTATTTGGATTTATTGCAATTTTATTTGAATTAGAAAAATTGCATGTTTTCAAAATTGCATTTTTAGGCCAAGAAAATGTTCATCTTGTTCTAAATATTTTATTTAGATGGTGAAAAATTTGTTTTGGCATTTTTAGATTTTTATTCATTTTTCTAGGATTTATTTTCGGCGGAAACTTATTAAAAAAACTGTGCGCGCCCGACTGGGCCAGCGGCCCAGCCGAGCCGGGCCGGCCTCGCCAGCTCCCGCCCCCGCCCGACCGACTTCGACCGGAGTCCGGCCGCAGTACGCCGCCGATGCCGAGTCCGGGGAGGACTCCTCCACCTCGCCCCTTCCCCAAGCCGTCGGACCCCCCTCTTTAAATACCCCAGCCTCGCCGCCTCATCACCACCCCGCCGCTGCCTCGGACCCGCGCTGCCGCCCCAAAGCCCACCGCCGTTTTTTCGGTTTAGGTAAAAACCGACCGGTTTTTATTTAAACTCTAGTTTCGTTTTTTGAAATTAGATCAGTTTTTTCGGTTTAGTTATTTAGCGGACGTTTGTCCGTATGTTTGTTTTAACGAACGATGTTCACTCGTTAGCCACAAACAGCGAAAGTTCATTCGTTAGCCTGTTCGTCAGATTTTCTTTTTCCAGGGTTTTTCCGCGATTATTTTCGATCGAGATTTTTGCCCTGATTTTCGTTCTAGTTTATTTTTTCGCCCGTTTATCGGAATCAGGCGATTCAAACGCCTAGAGTTTTGTCTCAAAGCCCTCTTTCTGTTTAACCAACTTAAACAAGTTTTTACTACTAGAAAATTTAACTTAAGTCCATATTAGTAAACAGAGCTTGTTTCCTTCACAGTTTGAGTTTTGTTGCTTCGTTTGATTTGATTCTTTTTGCAAACCGGAGTTATTAAGTTGAACTATCTGGTTAGATGTCTTATTTGAGTTTTACCCATGCTTCTAGTTGAGTGCTTACTGTATGCTTGTTTGTTTGCGATAGAATACCCGGAGTGCGAAGCATGCTACTACGAGTCTCTAGGTTTCTCGGATCATCAGCAAGGCAAGTAACACTTTGATCATATCTCTTTACTACCCAGTTTTATTGCATTAGATCAAACCTCAAACAATTGCATGGTTAGGATCTGATTAATATGTGGGTTTTGGGAAGTAGATGAGGTAGTACCTATTGTCATGTTTATTATCAAACCTTTGGGAGTTACTTCTACGTTGCTTATATTGCTATGCTATGCTCGTAGACGTGGATTTAGTGAGTGTATCCATGATAGATGTGAGTATTGTTATTTAATGGTTAACTTAAGGTGGCTACTCTAATACACATCTGGGTGGATTGAGGCACCTGGGGAACCCAGTGTTGCCTGTATTTTTGGAAATCCCGGGGTACCGTGTGATTTTTCCTATGGACCGCCACCCAGGCTCAAAGGGATCATAAGATTATTCATGCTAGAAACTTCCGTGTGCAGCCACAAGCTATTATAGGCTCTAGCATAGTTGAGTATGTTGCAAGACCTCTTTCAGTGGTGGGCTAGCAGATGTAGGGGAAAGTAGGTGTAATTTTCCATCTAGAGTAAAGAGTTATTGTTTCAGAAAGACTATGTCTCGTTTCTCTGACCATGGATGTATTCGAGTCTTGTGGGGAAAAGTGCACAAACCTCTGCAGAGTGTACAAACTAATCATGGTTAGCTGTGTCCCCGGTTATGGACATCTTGAGTATCTGGTTCTTGGATTATCATGTGGATCTCATCACTCTTAATAAATTTTGATTGGTTGTAATGATGATGCTTAATTGGGACTGAGTTGGGTGAACCTTCTCAATGTTTAACAACCACCATGATAGTTAAATAAAATTTATTCCTTTGTTGTAGGAAAAAATTGGCTTTATGCAAAAAATGTAACCATAGAGCTTTCCACCAGCCATATATGCATGTAGTGATAGCATTATTCTGTTCATTACTCTCTATGTGTTACATTGCCAGCAGATTCCATGTGCTGACCCGTTTCGGGCTGCAACGTTCATGTTGCAGACTTTTCAGACGACGAGTAAGGTGCCTTAGGTTGTGATCTTTCACTCAGTGATGCCATTGGAGTTGATGGACTTACTATATCTTCCAAGCCTTCCGCTGTTATCGTATTTAGATGGCCTTAAGCCATATTTATTGTAATAAGATCTCTTTTGAGACATTCGATGTAATAAGTGTGTGATTGCTACTCTGTTATAAATCCTTCAAGTACTGTTGCGTGTCAGCATTACCGATCCAGGGATGACACTGATGCACAGAGATCAGACTGTTTGAGGTCTGGTCGCTACAAGATGGTATCAGAGCGAGGATGACTGTAGGACACGACCACTAAGCTAAAGCCCTAGATCACTACTCTCTTCTCATTTCTGACCCCTCTCCTTTTCTACTCTGTAGGATGGCAGATGCAAGGAACAAGTTCACTCAACCGGATGAAGATAAACCTTTTGGACGACATTTGAAGGAAGTTACTAGATACCTGAACATCGGACTACCAGGCTTCACCGGGACCTACATCGCCACTTTACCAGAAGAGGAGCGTTGGATGATTCGAGTTCAAGTTCCAAGAAGGACATTCATGCCAGTCACTGAGCCCATAGAGTTTTCCTTTGATGCACCAACCTGGAGTCTAGGAAAGAGCATGGAAGCCCACATCACCATGGGACGCATTGGAGAAGTTTACCACAAGGATCTCAAGGATACTATCTACCAGATTTGTGGGTGCCGAGATGAGCAATGGGAGATGATCAGCACCAGGAAGGATAGATCTATTGCAGCTTTCATCTAGGAGTTAAACCAGCACATTCGACGCCAAGAGAACCAGATGTGTGCAGGCATGATAGATCTGAAGAAGGTAATGACCAGGATCATGGAGCTGGAGGAAGAACTCAAGTCTACACGGATATGAGGAGGAAATGACGATACTCGTGGAGAAGAATGACGATCTAAAGAAGAAGCTAGGAATATTCATGGGAGACCCCGCGCCAGGAGGAAATGACGATGATTCCACTTGCCCGAAGAACTACATCATCATCGATGACACCGACTTGGACCCTAACGATGGCGATGATGATTATGTTGATGAAGCTGGAGCAGATATTACGGAGTCTTCGACCGATTAATTTTTCTAGTCGACCACCATAACAGTAGTAGTATTCCCCCATGTAAATAGTATAGTCCGAGCACTTTTGTAACGATAGTTAGACCGTTGTATGCCCTTGTTTGAATTGATTGAAGTGATATGATTGTGTTTTTCTCATGTGCATATGGGTAGTGTTTTTCCCTCTAGACCTCATTCTATTCTATTTTCTCATCTTTTCTAAACCCTCAGATGCCTCCGAGACACGACAATGGATTTGCTTTCCCAACAGAGCTCACTCAGTTGATCCAGCAGCAGAATGCATTGATGCAGATACTAGTCCAGAATCAGAATCATGGGAACAACAACAATAACAACCCACCGCCACCACCTGCTGATCACCTAGCCCGTTTCTTAAGGATGAATCCGCCAGTGTTCTCCAGTAGCATCGAGCCGATAGTTGCAGATGATTGGCTCCGCAAGATTGAAAGGGAGTTGACCACTGCAGGATGCACAAATGCGGAGACAGTGCGTTTTGCCGCACATCAGCTTGATGGACCCGCAACATCATGGTGGGAGAATTTTACAGCAACTTACCCCATCGACACTGTCACATGGGACCAGTTTTAGCAGGCTTTCCGTACTGCCCATGTTTCAGCAGGAGCTATGGCCATGAAGAAGCGTGAGTTTCGCAACTTGCGCCAAGGAGGACGCACAGTTGGCCACTATGTGGATGATTTCATTAAGTTAGCATGTTATGCACCAGATGACGTTGCTACGGATGCAGCTAAGCAGGAGAAGTTTCTGGAAGGACTGAATGATGAGCTGAGCATGCAGTTGATGGTGGCAACCTTCAACAACTACTTGGAGTTGGTAGATAGAGCTCTCATTATTGAAAGGAAGCAACAGCAGATTGACAACCGCAAGAGGAAGTATGGACAAGGGAAGTACAATTCCGGAGCTCAACAGAGGTCCCGTTTTACTCCGAACTCTGGAGGACCTTTTCAGCATAACCATGGAGGTCACAACCACAATGGAGGAAGTTACCACAACCATAGTGGCCTCAAGAATGGGAATGGTAATGGAGGAAGCAACGGCCAGAACCGTTCCAACCCAGCAACACCCGCCAAGAAGGATCTAAGCCACATTACTTGCTACAAGTGCCAGAAGACTGGACATTATGTCAATGAATGTCCTGAAGCTAAGAACATAAATGGCAATGGAAGCTCTGGGAAGAAGCCGAATCCTTTCAATAGGGGACAAGTGAACCACATTAACGTGGAGGAGGTTGAAGCACAGCCAAATGCAGTAATAGGTAAGTTTTTGGTTAAGTCATTTACTACAATCGTTCTTTTTGATACTGGTGCATCACATTCATACATATCAAAGGGATTTGTGGATAAGTATAAGTTGCCCACCAAAGTTCTTAGAACACTATGTTAGTAAGCTCGCTAGCAACGGAGTATATGGCAAGCCAAGGATGTTTTCAGATGCCATTGACCATAGGTAGGCATGTTTTCCCCTCAAACCTTATAATCTTGGAGTCGCAAGGTTTGGATGTGATTTTGGGTATGGACTAGCTATCGGTGTATGGAGGAAACACCGATTGCGCCAGTAAGTTGATCCTGCTCACTACCCCAGAAGGAAGAAGGATTAAGTATGTATCCCGACATGTGCTGAAGAGGACTCAAGTGAATTCCTTATCAGGAGTTGTACAAGAGGAAGTACCAGCGGTGAAGGACTTCCCTGATGTATTTCCAGAGGAGTTGGCAGGCATGCCACCGGATAGAGACATTGAGTTTTTGATTGAGCTTTTGCCAGGCACAGGGCCAATATCTAAGAGACCGTACAAGATGCCCGCAAAGGATTTGGAGAAAATTAAGAAGCAGATTAAGGAGTTACTAGATAAAGGCTATATTCGCCCAAGTTCGTCACCTTGGGGATCACCAGTGCTTCTAGTGGAGAAGAAGGATGGATCGTTGAGGATGGTTGTTGATTATCATGGATTGAATGAAGTAACGATCAAGAACAAGTACCCACTGCCGATGATCAATGATTTGTTTGACCAGTTGCAAGGAGCTAAAGTATTTTCCAAGATTGATCTGCGATCAGGATACCACCAGCTGAAGATTCGAGAGCAGGATATACCTAAGACATCTTTTACCACAAGGTACGGGCTATATGAGTATTACTGTTATGTTATTTGGCCTCACTAACGCACCTGCCTATTTCCTGAACATGATGAACACGGTGTTTATGGAGTTTTTGGATAAGTTCATCGTGGTGTTCATTGTTGACATATTAGTCTACTCGAAAAATGAAGAGGAGCATAAGGAGCATTTGTGTTTGGTACTTGGGAAGCTCAGAGAACATCAGTTATATGCCAAGTTCAACAAGTGTGAGTTTTGGTTGAAGGAAGTTGGATTCCTCGGACATGTTTTATCGGGAGAAGGAATAGCAGTATACCCCACCAAGGTTGTCACTGTGACAAATTGGGAAGTGCCCACGTCAGTTGGAGAGATCCAGAGTTTTCTTGGACTAGTAGGATACTACCGGAGGTTCATTGAGAATTTCTCGAAGATTGCAAAGCCCATGACGGACTTGTTGAAGAAGGACACCAAGTTCAAATGGACTGAGGAATGTGAGGCTAGTTTTCAGGAGTTGAAGAAACATTTGGTTACAGCTCTAGTGTTGATTCTGTCAGATCAACGCAAGGATTATCAAGTGTATTGCAACGCTTCTCGTCGAGGACTTGGAACAGTGCTTATGCAGGAGGGAAGAGTTGTTTCCTATGCCTCACGATAGCTTAAACTCCATGAGTTGAATTATGCTACACATGATTTGGAGTTAGCAGCGTAGTGCATGCGTTGAAGACATGGAGACATTTTCTCATCAGAAACCATTGTTAGGTGTACACGGATCACAAGAGTTTGAAGTATATCTTCACGCAGAAGGAGTTGAATCTCAGGCAAAGGAGATGGTTGGATCTCATTAAGGATTATGATATGAGGTTGCATTATCATCCAGGAAAGGCTAACGTAGTAGCCGATGCGTTGAGTCATAAGGGCCATGTCAACACACTTATGACCGGAGAGTTACCCAAGGATTTAGTAGAGGATCTTCGCGAGCTATGTTTGGAGATAGTCCTGAGAGGCTATGTAGCATCATTGGAGATTCAGTCTACTTTGATGGATAAGATAAGAGAAGCTCAGAAGACGGACACGTAGATTGCCGAGATAAAGGAAAGGATGATCAAAGAAAAAGCTAAAGGATTTCGTGAGGATGGGCACGATACCTTATGGTTTGAGAACCATGTATATGTGCCCAATGATCAGGAGATCAGGAAGTTGATTCTGCAGGAGGCCCATGATTCGCCCTATTCGATTCACCCAGGAAATACCAAGATGTATCTGGATTTGAAGGATAGTTTCTGGTGGACCGGAACGAAGAAGGATATTGCGGAGTATGTAGCAGTCTGTGATGTATGTCAGAGAGTGAAGGCAGAGCATCAGAAGCCAGCTGGATTGCTACAGCCATTGCCGATACCCGAATGGAAGTGGGATAAGCTAGGCATGGATTTTATCACGGGATTGCCCGGGACTCGTTCTGGCTATGACTCGATATGGGTTGTAGTCGATCGTTTGACGAAGGTAGATCATTTTATCCCAGTGAAGACCACTTATACCAGTGCTAAGTTGGCAAAGATATACATGACCAGGATCGTATGTCTGCATGGAGTTCTGAGGACCATTGTATCAGATAGAGGAACCCTGTTTACCTCAAAGTTCTGGAATCAGTTGCATGAAACTTTGGGCACCAGGCTAGAGTTCAGTACAGCCTTTCATCCACAGACAGATGGACAGACCGAGAGAGTCAATCAGATTCTGGAGGACATGTTGAGAGCTTATGCGCTAGATTATGGATCTAGTTGGGGTGACAATTTGCCATATGCAGAGTTCTCTTACAACAACAGCCATCAAGCTAGTTTGAAGTTGGCCCCTTTTGAAGCTTTGTACGGAAGCAGGTGCAGGACACCGTTGTTATGGGATGAAGTTGGAGACCGCCAGTTGTTTGGACCATATTTGATTAAGGAGTCTGAAGAGAAATTTAAGTTGATTCATGATAGACTCAAGGTAGCCCAGTCTAGGCAGAAAAGCTATGCGGATTCAAAATGCAAGGAGACAGTTTACGAAGTCGGAGACAGAGTGTATCTTCGTGTGTCCCCACATCGAGGATTTAAGCGATTTGGAGTTAAGGGAAAATTAGCACCATGTTTTGTGGGACCATACAAAGTTTTGGAGTGTATGGGAGAAGTTGCTTACAAGTTGGAATTGCCAGAAGGATTATCTGGAGTTCATGATGTGTTCCATGTTTCCCAGTTGAAGAAGTGCCACACAGAGATGGCCGATATTCCTTTGAGAGATACAGTGCCAATGGAAGCGATTCAGTTGGATAGCGATTTGACCTACGAGGAGAAACCACTGAAGATTCTAGAGTTTGCCAGCCGAGTCACACGCAGCAAGCTTATCAAGTTCTGTGAAGTTCAGTGGAGCCACCACACCGAGGATCAAGGCACCTGGGAACGAGAGGAAGACCTATAGAAGGATCACCCTCACCTATTTTCTAGCCAACCCGAATCTCGAGGGCGAGATTCATCTTAAGGGGGGTAGGTTTGTAACATCCCAAATTTTCAATTTGGAATGTTATACATTAGATCATCATTGCATACCATATTTTATTGCATTTTGTTAGATCCCAGAAATTCTACGCAACTCCAGGACCCATGGAGAGAGTTGGGGATTTCGTTATTTTCATATTTGAGTTTTCTCAAGTTTTGAAAAGAGGATCAATTGGTTTTGATTATTTTTCTTTCCTAATATTTCTAAAATAAAAATATATGAGAGGAGATAAAATGACTTCTCCAAAATAAATGAAATATTAGAGGAAAAATTATTAAAATCAAATAAATGTTTTTATTTGTATTTATTGCAATTTTATTTGAATTAGAAAAATTGCACATTTTCGAAATTGCATATTTAGGCAAAGAAAATGTTCATCTTGTTCTAAATATTTTATTTAGATAGTGAAAATTTGTTTTGGCATTTTTAGGTTTTTATTTATTTTTCTAGGATTTATTTTCAGCGGAATCGTATTAAAAAAACTTTGCGCGCCCGACTGGGCCAGCAGCCCAGCCGAGCCGTGCCGACCTCGCCAGCTCCCGCCCCCGCCCGACCGACTCCGACCGGAGTCCGTCCGGAGCATGTCACCGCCGAATCTGGGGAGGACTCCTCCTCCTCGCCCCCTTCCCCAAGCCGCCGGACCCCCCCCTCTTTAAATACCCCAGCCCTGTCGCCTCACCACCACCCCGCCGCTGCCTCGGACCCGCGCCGCCGCCCCAAGCCGTCGGCGCCTCGGAGCCCGCCGTCGTTGCCTCGCCGCCCCGCCGCCCCAAGCCACCGCCGCCGCAACAGCCCGCCTCACCGGAGACGTCGCCGGAGCCGCCAGTCCTGATCCGATCCGCTGCCTTTTTTCGGTTTAGGTAAAAACCAACGGTTTTTATTTAAACCCTAGTTTCGTCTTTTTAGATTAGATTAGTTTTTTTGGTTTAGTTATTTAGCGGATGTTCATCCGTACATTCTTTTAACGAACGGTGTTCACTCGTTAGCCGCAGACAGCGAACGTTCGTTCGTGAGCCTGTTCGTCAGTTTTTCTTTTTCCTGGGTTTTCCCACGATTATTTTCGATCGTGATTTCTGCCCTCATTTTCATTCTAGTTTATCTTTTCGCTCGTTTATTGAAATCAGGCAATTCAAACACCTAGAGTTTCGTATCGAAGCCCTCTTTCCGTTTAACCAACTTAAACAAGTTTTTACTACTGTAAAATTTGACTTAAGTCCATATTAGTAAATGGAGCTTGTTTCCTTCGCAGTTTGAGTTTCATTGCTTCATTTGATTTGATTCTTTTTGCAAACCGGAGTTATTAAGTTGAACTATCTGGTTAGATCTCTTATTTGAGTTTTACCCATGCTTCTAGTTGAGTGCTTACTGTATGCTTGTTTGTTTGCGTAGAATACCCGGAGTGCGAAGCGTGCTACTACGAGTCTCTAGGTTTCACGGATCATCAGCAAGGCAAGTAACACTTTGATCATATCTCTTTACTACCTAGTTTTATTGCATTAGATCAAACCTCAAACAATTGCATGGTTAGGATCTGATTAATATGTGGGTTTTGGGAAGTAGATGAGGTAGTACCTATTGTCATGTTTATTATCAAACCTTTGGGAGTTACTTCTACGTTGCTTATATTGCTATGCTATGCTCGTAGACGTGGATTTGGTGAGTGTATCCATGATAGATGTGAGTATTGTTATTTAATGGTTAACTTAAGGTGGCTACTCTAATACACATCTGGGTGGATTGAGGCACCTGGGGAGCCCAGTGTTGCCTGTATTTTTGGAAATCCCGGGGTACCGTGTGATTTTTCCTATGGACCATCACCCAGGCTCAAAGGGATCATAAGATTATTTATGCTAGAAACTTCCGTGTGTAGCCACAAGCTATTATGGGCTCTAGCATAGTTGAGTACGTTGCAAGACCACTTTCAGTTGTGGGCTAGCAGATGTAGGGTGTCGGTCTCAAAACCGGCGGATCTCAGGTAGGGGGTCCCGAACTGTGCGTCTAAGGCTAATGGTAACAGGAGGCAGGGGACACGATGTTTACCCAGGTTCAGGCCCTCTCGATGGAGGTAATACCCTACTTCCTGCTTGATTGATCTTGATGATATGAGTATTACAAGAGTTGATCTACCACGAGATCGTAGAGGCTAAACCCTAGAAGCTAGCCTATGATTCTGATTGTTGTTGTCCTACGGACTAAACCCTCCGGTTTATATAGACACCGGAGGGGGCTAGGGTTACACAAAGTCGGTTACAGAGAAGGAAATCTACATATCCGAATTGCCGAGCTTGCCTTCGACGCAAAGGGAATCCCATCCGGACACGGGACGAAGTCTTCAATCTTGTATCTTCATAGTCCAACAGTCCAGCCAAAGTATATAGTCCGGCTGTCCGAGGACCCCTTAATCCCGGACTCCCGCATAGGGGAAAGTAGGTGTAACTGTCCATCTAGAGTAACGAGTTATTGTTTCAGAAAGACCATGTCTCATTTCTCCGACCATGGATGTATCCTAGTCTTGTGGGGAAATGTGCACAAACCTCTATAGAGTGCACAAAATAATCATGGTTAGCCGTGTCCCCGGTTATGTACATCTTGAGTATCTAGTTCTTGGATTATCATGTGGATCTCACCACTCTTAATAAAATTTGATTGGGTGTAATGATGATGCTTAATTGGGATTGAGTTGGGTGAACCTTCTCAATGTTTAACAACCACCATGATAGTTAAATAAAATGTATTCCCTTGTTGCAGGGAAAAATTGGCTTTACGCAAAAATGTAACCTTAGAGCTTTCCACCAGCCATATATGCATGTAGTGATAGCATTATTCTGTTCATTACTCTCTATGTGTTACATTGCCAGCATATTCCATGTGTTGACACGTTTCGGGCTGCAACGTTCATGTTGCAGACTTCTCAGACGACGAGTAAGGTGCCTTAGGTCGTGATCTTTCACTCAGTGATGCTGTTGGAGTTGATGGACTCACTTTATCTTCCAAGCCTTTCGCTGTTATCTCATTTAGATGGCCTGAAGCCATATTTATTGTAATAAGTTCTCTTTCGAGACATTTGATGTAATAAGTGTGTGATTGCTACTCTGTTATAAATCCTTGAAGTACTGTGCATGTCAGTATTACCGATCCAGGGATGACACTGATGCACAAAGATCATACTGTTTGAGGTCTGGTCGCTACATGATGAAGAAGAAGATGGAAGTTTCACACATCATCAAACTACTTCAACTCCCATACCACCACAAGCTCCTATTGTTCAACCGATGCCCTTAGTCCAAGTACAAGAAGATGATCAAGTCCCTCTTCATGATAATATTCAAGAACAAGATCATCATCAAGGGCAAGAACAAGAAAGTCCAATCATTGATGATGAACCTCAACAAATGCAATATGAACAAGAAGATCTTCCACCACACATTGATGATCCATATGTTGAGGACGTGGATGATGGACATGAAATTGAACCTCCATCATGCCTCGAGAGGCTAGTCCTGTTGATGTTGACAAAATTCTCACTGGCATATCGGAAGGTAGAGTCACTCGTAAACATTTGATAAACTTTTGTGCTCACTTCTCGTTTGTGTCTAGTGTTGAACCTCTCAAGGTACAAGATGCATTGATGGACAACGATTGGCTCGTTGCTATGCAAGAAGAGTTGAATAGCTTTGAACGCAACCAAGTGTGGTCATTAGTCAAGAGGCCAACTACGGAACACAATGTCATTGGAACAAAAAGGATTTTCAAGAACAAGCAAGATGAGAATGGTGTAATCATCCGCAACAAGGCAAGTTTGCGGCTTCCATGACCAAGAATTTTGAAATGTCACTCAATGCGGATTTGAAGTTCTTTCTTGGATTTCAAATTCAACAATTTCAAGAAGGAATTTTCTTGTCTCAAGCAAAATACCTCAAGGATATCCTAGAGAAGTTCGGCATGACTGATGCTAGTCCATGTAAGACACCCATGCCAACCAAAATTGTACTCACTGAAGACACCAATGGTATCCCTTTCGACCCATCTAAATACTGCTCTATGATTGGCTCATTGCTATATCTTTGTGCATCTAGACTAGACATCATGTTCAGTGTATGCATGTGTGCTAGATTTCAAGCTTCCCCCAGGGAAAGTCATCATAAGGCGGTTAAGCATATTCTTAGATACCTTGTTCACACCCCAAAGTTGGGTCTATGGTACCCCAAGGATGCTAAGTTTGATCTCATTGGGTACACGGATGCGGATTGGGCTGGAGACAAAGTGGATCATAAGTCCACCTTCGGTGCATGTCAATTTCTTGGTCGCTCTTTGGTAAGTTGGTCCTCGTAGAAACAAAATTGTGTTGCTCTCTCCACCACCGAAGCTGAATACATTGCAACCGCCAGTTGTGCAACTCAATTACTATGGATGAGGCAAACTTTGAAGGATTACAATATCACCTATAGACATGTGCCTCTTCTATGTGATAATGAAAGTGCCATCAATATTGTTGAAACCCCCAAAGATCATACCCGCACCTAGCACATTGATATTAGGTATCATGTCTTGAGAGATCATGTGGAAAAAGGTGACATTGATATTAATCATGTTGGCATAGATATGCAACTTGCAGACATTTTCACCCAGCCATTGGATGAAGCAAGGTTTTGTCAACTTAGGCATGAACTTGGTATCTTGGAGCTTGACAACATTATGTGAAATCTAGTACCCATGCATGCATTTTCATAATGTCTTGTCTTGATGTAGGCATATTCTTAGGGGGAGACACTCAACTCATGAGTACTCTCACCCTACATAATGCATAAATCGAACCAACACTCTCAAAGTCACCATGACACTTATTTTGTGTCCATAGTACTTTAAAATGATGGAGTAGTAATTATGGGTCCAAAGTTCAAATCTTTGGTATCCCAAGTTATGTATACTCAAACATGGTGACTTAGCCTACAACTCTTTTTAGTTCTTTATATGGGTTTGTGATATGTTTGTGACTTAGGCTACTTATATATATCTCTCTCTATATATATACATATATACGTCATCACCTCATCACTATTTCAAACATCAGTACTGGCTATCAGCACTCTGGTTGGCCGGATCATACGAATGTCCATCCGGACATCCGGGTTGTGCTCCCCTGTCTGCCCGTATATCCGGGCCCATACCCGATCATCCGGACCTATCCAAATCATCCGGGGCTACTTCCGGACATTCGGGTGGGTCTTCGCCCTGCCTAGTAAAATATCGGGCCGTGTGGGCAGAGAGGGTTATTCCCCTGTTCTTCGCCCCCACAACCTCATCCTCTCGCCTCCACTGCCGACGGCTTCTCGTCGGGCCACCCCGCCAGTCCGTCCGGCGAACTGGCCAGATCTCACCACCACGCGCTGTCGTCGCCTCGATCTGCTCCCTCCTCGCGCTGTTTTCCCCGGGGCCGATTGGATCTTCACCAATCTCGCCCTCTGTCCCCAACTCCGCCATGGTGGTCGGTCGTGGTTGTACTAGCCGGAGCTTCAAGTCGACGTCCTCGGGCCCCTCTCATGGTATCTCATCTGCTTCTCTTCTCTCTTTCCCCTATTACTCATCTAGGTTCAGTTATTCATCTAGTTGGCCCCCCTCTTTCCAATGCTTGTGCAAGACCCGCGTCGCCAAGCATCAGCGGACTACGAGGAAGCCGCTCGTCCACTCAAGAAGCGTCAGGTCGTGCTCGTCCGTCCTATGCCGGGCAGGACAACCCTGACTATGAGGCCGAACTCCATGAGGAAGAGCTCATGCCGGTTTCTGCCTCAAGCTCGCAGTCTACCGCAGCTACTGGTCTCGTATTGTCCATGGCCAACCCCACCAACCGTGGCCGTCGTACTATCAACTATCAGTCCATGGAACCCTCTAAGTATGCTGCTTTAAGAAGTGATGTCAATCAATTTGCTGCCCCGGCCAATGCAACCGATCCTCGTTTTCGCACATTGGTTCAACATGACATCTATCAATCAGTCATTGCTCATCTAGGTTTCTCTCCTCAGCATTATGTGAACTTGGATTACATTGAGAAAAATCCAACCAAGTTCGATGGTGTGTTAGAAAAGATTGAGGGCATGGGGCTGCGTCGTGCTATGTCTCTTCATTATGATTGGAATGAGGCTGCCATTTAGCAATTCTATGCCACGTGTTTCTTCCATCCGGATCATTCTATCACTTGGATGACTCACCATTCCTAGTTCACCATCTCTTTTGAGGAGTTTGCTGCTGCCTTGGGGATGCCTGGATCTGAGGCCTCTCTTTTTCGGATCCATGAGGTGAACCCCAAGTTTGAGGCTATGCCCATCAGTGCTTGTAGTTGCCTCGCCATGCCCACTTCTCAGCTATCCACAGTGCAGCAAAGCAAGGAGCTTAATGATATCTCCATCTTCCGTCTCAAACATAGGTGGCTTTTTTAGTGTATCCTAAACTCCATTGCTCCCAAGAAAGGAGATCGTGGGATGGTTCAGGCCTACAACATTGATTTTATGTACTACTCACGAAGGCTCCCGCCCGTCCCATTGACATGGCAGATTTCCTTTGGCATGAGATTCTGTCGGTGGGAAACGACACCTATGGGATCACAAGAATCCCTACTACGGTTACGAGGCGCGGGGTTGTGAGAAGATCAAGATTAGTAATTGGCACAAGGATCATTTACCCAGGTTCGGGCCGCGAGGATGCGTAAAACCCTAGTCCTGCTTGGTGGATGTATTGAGTGTTCTTGAGCTCTTGAACTAGCTATGGGTGCTGTGTGGTTTGAAAGAGCCGGATCCTTTTCCTGTACGCCATGGGCCTCCTTTTATAGGCGAAAGGGGCTGCCACAGTGGCACACGAGAGGTGGAAAGCCTACAGTGCTGCGAGCTTATCGCTCATTATTACAGGACAAGACACATTTAATGCATGGCTTAGGTGTCCCTTTACTTTATCGGGGACGGGAGCGAGGCCCGTCCCGTCCGTCGCCGCTCCTCCTTGCTTCGACACGCGCCCTGGCCAGCAATGCATGCGGTGCCATGTAGGCAGGCAAGCAGCTGAGGTGGCGCGGTGGTGGAGCCTCCATGAAGATCTGCATGCCACCACACATGTGTGTGCTAAGTTGGCCTAGAAGCTGCATGTTGCCACGCAGGTGCCTGCCCAGCTGGTTGGGCTGGCAGCTGCATGCGAACGGCGGCGGGGGCTTGGTTGGTGCGGGCTTGGTAGCGGCCCTGCTGTCGCCTCTAGCAAGGGTCTTGTCGGCTGGCTCGGCAAAGGTCTTACCGTGGCGTGCTGACGTCCCCGGCAAGGATCTTGCCGGGGGTCTTGTGGGTTTCTTTGGTGAAAATCTTGGTGAGGATTGTTGCCTCTCAATCCCCATCTGATCTTGAGTATTCTTTGTCTTCACAAAGATCTGCATGCCACCATGGAGGTGCCTCCCGAGCCCTGGCCCAATGTGGGCGTTGGCGTTGGAGACCATGGGCTCAAGGGTGGCTTGCTTCGTTGGTGTGGGCGAGCTGCCCCGGCAAGGGGCTTGCCGGGGAAACCTGCCTCGTCCATCCGATCTCTATGGCCTTGGTCCTTGGTGTTGCCTTGTTTGTCTCGAGCCTTCGGCTTCCTTCTAGCTTCCCTCCTTTGCCCTGCTATGTGCGGCCATGGCACGTGGCTCCGACTGCCCGTGCACAAGTAAAGGGGTCAAAAGGAGAGCCCCTACTTTTGTACACTGACCGGAGCCCCCGGGGCTGGGCCACACATAAGCGCGACACGTTGTTGGGCCAGGCCCAGAATGGTGCGCGGGCAGGCGGGGCAGATTTTACCGTGATAACTATTTCGTCCACTGCGCTTCCCCATGACCCGCGTTGAATGCGTGATGTGGGGGTCGCGCGTGCGCGCGTGATCGAAGCACACTGGAGTCACCTCGTGGTGGACAGTGAAGAGGCGGCTTGCATGTCTCTTTGAGACCGCATGGCCGTTGCTCATTTACTGCCCTTACTCGGGAACCGCCGCTCCACGCGTCCCACTGCGCCCATCACTCACACCACGTTCACTACATGCATGATGCAGAGCGAATGACAGGCACGCGGGATACAAGAAGTCACGCCCGCACGGGCCGATTCCGACGTGCCTTCAATTGAGCAGGGAGGGCGGTCGACGGCCCCGCCCGTTGTCACTTCAACGGGCCTGATTGGTTGAGAGGAGTGGCCGAGCCTCGCCCCCGTCCCTTTATAAAGAGGGGAGCAAGAGGAACGGCGCCTCTGAATCTTTCGTCATCTGCTTCTCCCCCTTCCTGCTCCCTTCTTCTTCTGTTATGGCGAGGGGCCGTGGCGACGCTTCATCGGTGGCGGCAAGGGTCTCGGCTAGGCAACACATCGCTCCTCCCCAAGAGCTCGTAGCGGCGGAGCTAGACGTTAGAGGGAGGGGGAGGGGCAAGGCCGAGGCCGTCGCGGCGGTCGAGGGAGAGGAGGACGGGGCGACAGATCGGCTTCGCCTCCGCGAGTGGCCCCTCCCCCGGTGGAGGGCATGTCGGGGACAACCCTTACGAGTTCTTCATCAGGCTGCATCAGCCACCACACCGTCGCCTTCACCTTCCAACTTCATTTGCATGGGAGATGGAGCTGGATCCGCCGCAGGCGTTGCGGTTGCATATGAGGGGTTGTGGGAACAGCAGCGTATGGGCCGATGTCGAGTTCCCCACCCCTCACGTCATGTACCTTCGCCGAGGGTGGAAGACCTTCGCCCGCGTCCACAACTTGACGGTGGGGATCGTTCTCTTCTTCAAATTAATGGAGGACGACCTGCTCTCCGTCAAGGTCTTTGGAGATCTTGGAACTCGCTTGAAGTGCTGTGTGGAGAGCTCCTCCGACGACGGAAACACTTCCTCGAGCGAGAGTGATGAGGAGTACAGCGGGGCAGATGACGGGGACGAGTCCGACTAGGCGTTGGATGCCCCGTGCCTGGGCGGGCGCGGCAGCAGCAGCATCTGCACCTGGCCGCTCCTCCGACGAGATTCGCCGGGGGAGGGGACAGCTCCTTGAACTTCTCGGGGCCGTCTCCTTGGGCGGCTAGCATAGGGAGGCCGGAGAAGGCGAAGAAGGTGGGTGGCGGGCCGTCAAGTCGGAGTACGCAGGCACCAACGCCTTCATTGACGGACCACTGCCTCATCTTCCAGCTCTTTCTCCGGTGCCACCACCGCCGACCCTCTCCTAGGCGACCACCAGCATGTTATCTTGGTGTATTCTGCTGCTTGTAGCTCGCCTAGGCTCTTCTTTTGCTCTTTTTCGCTTCCTTGACCCGCCTCCTGGGGAGAGGGACAAGAAAAGGATTACGGGCATCTTATGTCTTCTTAGTCTTGTAAGCCTTTGGGCCTTTGTTAAATTTAGAACTCATAATACCCTTGCTCATGTTTTTCATTCCGTATGAACTGTATCTGTACAGGATGTTTTTAATGAAAAAGGGATATTTGCCGGGTTTTTCGTTCATGAGCGAACCCCGTGACAAAGAGCGAATCCTTGTTATCATTTAAGAATAAACATTTTTTGCCCGGCAACAGGCCTTGCTGTCCCCCCACTTTGCTCGACCTTTCTCATGCTCTTGGCGGAGGCAGGGATGAAGTGGGCTTAGGCTCCTCGTTCCATTTCCTTGCTGTCGTGACTATGACCAAACCCAGACCTAGGAGATAATCCTTGGGTTCGGAGAAAAGGGGAGCACGGTAGTCTAGAAATAAAACGAGGTTCCACATATCCTAGTCCATAACGAAACGGATGACATAGGACAACAGACTTATCTGGATCTGCATCCCCCGGCAACATTGGCTTGCCGTGGTTGGATCCTTGTACTTGCAGCCCTCGGCAACCTTGGCTTGCAGGGGTCGGGATGCCGACCCGTTACTTTCTTCCAAATAGCTCGGCAAAAACACTTATGTGCCATGCGAACCAAAGAGGACAGGAAAGAACAGAGAGACGCGCACTCGACCTTTAAGCTAGGGGTTAGCCGCCGCTAAGCACTATCAACCCTAACCGAGTAGGAGACTTGACCTAGCATGCATGCTATAACTTAGGGTGCCAGCGCTTTGTTTATTTATGCTCAGGGTCTGCGCCTGGCTTTGTACAAAGGGTCACATGCCTTGCCGGCAAAGCTTGTAGAAAAGGTGGCTTGCCAGGAGGCTCGGCAGCCGCGCCTTATGGGTAAAACTTGCGAAGATGCTCGATGTTCTAGGAGTTGCTCACTGGAATGGCATCTTTGGTCTCCAGGTGGACTGCGCCGGGCCTGGTGACTCGTGTTACCCGATAAGGGCCTTCCCACTTTGGTGTCAACTTGCTGGAATTCTTGGCCAACTGAACGTGCCGAAGAACAAGGTCGCCTTCCTCAAAGCTCCGGGCATGAACCTTGCAGCTATGGTTATGGCGCAAGGCTTGCTGGTAGCGTGCTACTCTCACAGCCGCCCGGAGATGATCTTCCTCAAGGAGCGCTGCGTCGTCTTGCCGCAGTCGCTCTTGCTCAAGATCATCATAAGCGAGCACTCGAGGTGACTCGTATATGAGTTCCGTGGGGAGAACTGCTTCTGCCCCGTAGACCAGGGCAAAGGGTATCTGGCCATGGCTCGATTTGGCATCGTTCTGATCGACCAAAGAACCGCCGGCAACTCATCAATCCAGCGCCTTCTGCTCTTGCGCAGCCTGTCAAAAGTCTTCGTTCTCAAGCCTTGCAGAACTTCAGCATTTGCTCTCTCCACTTGCCCGTTGCTCCATGGATGTGCCACGGAAGCAAAACAGACCTTGCTGCCGAGGTCCTCAATATATTGCATGAAGGCATGGCTTGTGAACTGTGTGCCATTTGCGGTGATGATCCTGTTGGGTACCCCAAAACGACAAACTAGTCCCTTGAAGAACTTGATGGCGGACTGCGCTGTCACCTTTGTCACGGCTTCCACTTCTGACCACTTTGTGAACTTGTCGATTGCGACGTATAAGTACTCAAAGCCCCCGACGGCATGAGGGAATGGGCCCAATATGTCGAGACCCCAGATCGAGAAGGGCCAGGAGAGAGGGATGGTTTGAAGGGCTTGAGCTGGTTGATGAAGCTTCTTTGAATGGAACTGGCACGCTTCACACTTGGTTACTAGTGCCGTCGCATCCTGGAGGGTGGTGGGCCAAAAGATGCCTTGCCAGAAAGCCTTGCCAGCAAGGGCCCTCGACCCTAAGTGGGAGCCACATATGCCTCCATGCATCTCTGCCAACAGCTCTAGTCCTTCCTCCTGGGAGATGCACTTCAATTTCACCCCATTCGGTCTTCTTTTGTACAACGCGTTGTCAACGAATTGGTACAGGGCAGACCGATGGGCTACTCTTTCTGCCTCTTCCTGCTCCTCAGGAAGCTCTCCTTTTTGGAGGAATCGGACGGTGTGCTGCGCCCATGCCGGAGCCTGTGGCTCGACGACAAGGACCAAAGTCATCTTTTCTGCCACGGGAGCGGACGTCTCTACGGCTGTGGCCTGAGGCCCTGCCGGAGTTGGTTGCCCCGCGGCAGGATTGGCATCCACGACAACATCTCCGCCATCGTCTCCAGGGAGCTCGGTGGGGAAGTACTTGCCGGGGCCTAGCTTCCTCCACTTGCTCTGCCCGGTTGATGGTTCGTCGGATGGTTGAGTTAAATGAAGCACAAAAGTACCTGGTTCCACAGGTAGCTTGAGGGCAGCGTGCTTTGACAAGTAGTCGGCGATGTCGTTCTCCATCCGAGGGACGTGCTCCGCTTGTATACCGTCAAAGTGTTCTTCTAGTTTCCTCACTTCCTCCACATAAGCTTCCGTCAACGGGCTTTGGTAATCTTTGTTGATTTGCCTGACGACGAGCTGCGAGTCGCCCCTGACGATGAGCTTTTTAACTCTGAGGTCTGATGTGATCCTGAGACCGGCAAGCAAACCCTCATACTCGACCGTGTTGTTGGTTGACATCTCCCGGGGAAAGTGCATCTGGATGACATACTTGAGGTGCTCTCCGATGGGTGCGACAAGCAACACACTGGCACCAGCGCCTTGCAGCGAGAAAGCCCCATCAAAGTACAAGATCCAGCTGCGGCTCGTTTCCTTACCGGGGAGAGTGGTCTTCTGTTCCTCTTCGTCTGGCGTCGAGGTCCATTCCGCAACAAACTCCGCCAAGACTCTGCTCTGAATCGTTGAGGTACTTTCGAATTTCAAACTGAAACTCGACAGCTCGAGGGCCCATTCCACGATCCTCCCCGTTGCATCTGGATTATGCAGTATCCGCTGCAATGGGAGGCGGGTGACCACAATGATCTCGTGCGCTTGGAAGTAATGACGCAGCTTCCTCGAGGCCATAAGGAGGCCGAAGAGCAGTTTTTGCACGCCTGAGTACCTCGACCTAGCCCCCTGCAAGAGGGAGCTGACGAAGTAAACTGGGTGTTGCACCATTTTCTTCTTCTGCGTCAGTTCACCCGGTCGCGCGGGCCCAGTCGTACTGGCGTCGGCCTCTGCCGGGGACTCAATCTTGCTGGGACCGAGCCCTGCTGGGGCGGGTTTCGGCTCGCCATCCGTTGACTCTGCCGCTGCCGCTACTTCTTCGTCGACCTCTCTCTGCACCACTAGTGCGGCGCTAACCACCTGATTTGTTGCTGCTAGATACAACAGCAACGGTTCTTGTGGTTTGGGCGCAACCAGCACTGGGGTAGAGGAGAGGTACTTCTTTAAATCTTGCAGCGCTGCCTCGGCCTCTGGGGTCCACTCAACTGGCCCCGTTTTCTTCAAGATCTTGAAAAAAGGAAGGGCACGCTCCGCGGACTTGGAGATGAATCGGCTCATGGCGGCAACGCAGCCAGTGAGCCGATGCATGTCCTTGATCTGTTTGGGTGCCTCAATCTGCTCGATGGCCTTGATTTATCTGGGTTTGCTTCATTCCCGTGCTGGGACACAAGGAACCCGAGAAGCTTGCCGGATGGAACACCGAAGACACACTTCTCACGGTTCAATTTGAGGTTGATCTTGCGCAGGTTTGCAAATGTTTCCTCCAGATCTTGCACAAGTGTTGCTTTGTCCTTGGTTTTGACCACTATGTCATCCATATAAGCTTCCATATTTCTATGTAGCTGGGGCTCAAAAACAATTTGGACCGCTCTTGCAAAGGTTGAGCTAGCACTCTTCAACCCAGCTCGCAGGAAAGTGATGAGCTCGCTTTCCTATTTTCTGTCGAGGGTGGAGCTTATGGTAAAAGCTCCCCCCGTGCCGTCCTCCTTGACGGACACCTTCTTGGTCTCTAGTGGTGCAGCTCTAGACTTCTTGCTCTTGCCGATGGAGCTCTTTGGCACGTCCTCAATGGGAGCGCAGCACCCCGAAGAGGTGCGCTTGCCGGAGTGGGTGCGAGGGGTCTCGCCGGTCTTCTTTCCTCCCGGGGCTCCATCGGCAGGAGCAGGTGCCTTGGCGGCAGCTGCTGCAACTGCTTCCTAGTAGAGTTGGTCGGCTCAAATCAACGCGTCTTTCTTGTCGGAGGGGACGGTGATGATGTTCATCGGCCCAGGCATCTTTAGCATGTTGTAGGCGTAATGTGAAGCCGCCATAAACTTGTCTAGTGCCGGGCGGCTGAGGATCCCGTTGTAGGGCAAGGGGATCTCGGCTACATCGAAGACAATCCTCTCCGTCCTATGGTTCAGCTCGCCTTCGAACGTTATGGGCAACGTAATCTTTCCTTTCGGCTGGCACCTCCCTGGTTGACCCCTTGGAACGTGCCCGTGTCCTCGAGGTCTCCATCAAGGATCTGCAGCCTCTTGATCACAACGGGGGAGATCAAGTTCAGACCAGCCCCACCGTCAACCAGCATCTTCGTCACCTTGAGGTTGCAGATTGTTGGTGAGACCAACAACTGCAAGCACCCAACCGCAGTAGTGCAGTCAGGGTGGTCCTCGGTGTCAAAGATGATAGGCGTGCTGGACCACCTCAGCGGCTTCCGTGCGTCGACCGACGGCTCCACCGCTGTGATCTCACACACCCACTGTTTGAGCTGGCGGTGGGACGTATGTAGCGAGGCGTCACCGTCGACACACATGGCTTCTGTGGCTTTCTAAAACTCGTGGTCGCCGGACCCATCGTCCTCGTCATGAACATCATCTTCCTGCTTCTTGTCGCCGCCCCGGGCGGGCCTCTCCTACTGACTGTCCTTGCCGCGACGGCCCCTTTGGCCGCCATGTTTCTTGCCGGATCATTCGGCACCCTCTTGGCCTTTCTCCTTGTCGCGTCGTTCGTACTCGGCTTTCTGCTTCTTAGTGAGCAGCTCCACTTGCCGGCAGTTCTGGGGATCGTGGCCTTTGGTGCGGTGGATCTTGCAATATTGCTTGTCGGAGCCCCCTAGCTTATCGGGAGCCGCCAAGGCCCGGCAAGCGGCACACCCGACAACCTCCTTGCCGGGGTCACTTGCCTTATGTTTCTTGGTGGCGCCGGTGTTGTCAGACCCCTCGACGGCAAGCACGGTCTTGCCCCTACGCTTTCTGTTATGGCACCGACCCTTCTTCGCCCGGGTGGTGGTATCATCCATGGAGTCAGTTTCCGCGCCGGCGTCTTCGCCAGGGTACTTCCTTCCCTCTTTAGCACGAGCGCACCGATCGGCCAGAACATAAAGCTCGGCCACATCCCTGACCTTGTTCATCGCCAGCTCTTCGCGCATCTTACGATTGCGCACATTCTGATGGAATGCACTGATCACGGCGGCAGGATAAACGCCGGGGATGTTGTACTACACTCGGCTGAACCTTTGGATGTACTTGCGCAAGTTTTCTCCTTCCTTCTGGGGGATGATATGCAAATCACTTGCCTGGCCATGAGCTTGGGGGCGTCCCGTAAAGGTGCCAACAAACTCATGACACAGATCCTCCCAAGAAGAGATGGAGTCCACTGGCAAGTGCATCAACCATGACATAACATTGGGCTTGAGTGCCAACGGGAAGTAATTGGCAAGCACCTTATCATCGCGGGCCCCAGCAGCTTGCATCGCGATGGCGTAGATGCTGAGGAACTCCGACGGGTGAGTCTTGCCGTTGTACTTCTTGCCAACGTCGGGCTTGAACGTGCGGTGGGAGGGCCACTGTAACTGTCGCAACTCACGGGTGAAGGCCAGACAACCCACCTCGTAAGGTAGGCCATCATAGCCTCCCGGTGCTGGGTGGTCCATAGTGGGCCCTGCCCGCCTGTCCGACTGGTGGCGCGCGTCATGCCGACGCTCGATGGTGGTTCGAGCGTCTTCATGAACTCGCTCCCGAAGAACTTGGTGTTGGTCGCGGTGGGTTTGCGGGTCGGACGACGCTATGAGATATCATCACGAGCATCGTCACGGTGGACCGACACCCGCGGTGGCCGGGATGGAGGAGGGGAGTGCACCGTGGTTGCATCGCCTCCGGCCCGGCCTCCGCTGGCATGCGGTGGCTCAACGGAGCGACGACCTACGGTCATGCCGGCCGCAACTCATCATTGTTGGCGATGCCGACGAGGCTCCAAACGGTGGCCCTCCATTCATCAAGCTTCACCGCAGTGGGAGGAAAATCAAGGAGCAGCTGCGTGCGTGCTAGGGCTTTTGCTGGCGTGGGCGGCGGTGAAAGTTGTGTGGACTGCGATGCGCCTCGACTTCTAACCGCGTTAGAAGGAGCCCCATCATGGCCCCGCGGCCTTTCGCCACCTCCGTCAGCACCTCAGCACGCATGCTGTCCCTCCTCATCATGTGAAGGGCGCATAGGACTCTTCCCAGGACGGCGCCCAGGGTCACCAGCAGGGTGGTGCTACTCATCACGCATGACCTGAGAAGGGCGCGTCGTGGGCTCCGGTGTTGGCGTCTTGGAGGCCGCCGCGCCGCTGTCTGGCGGGATGACGGCGCCCCTGGAGGGCCCCGCGCCGCCTGCGTGGGGGGCGACTCCGCCTTTGGAGCCCGTGACTGGTGGCTCGTCGCCTGGCGTGCGAACAACGCCGCTCACCAAGCTTGGACTGCTAGGGTGATGTGGATGTTCACGAGCCGCGCCACGGGTTCTCTCCATGACCGGCCCGCTACTGGTCCGCAACGGTACTGGCAATCCGGTCCCAAACGAACCGATCGCCGTGGTCGTCTTCTTCTTAGGAGCCATGTCGATGAAGAACAACTAGGTCAACTACTAGACCGGATTCACACAATTGCGCCCCCTACCTGGCGCGCCAAAGATGTTGTGGGAAACGACACCTATGGGATCACAAGAAGCCCTACTACGGTTACAGGGAGCGAGGTTGTGAGAAGAGCAGGATTAGTAATTGGCACAAGGATCGTTTACCCATGTTCGAACCGCGAGGATGCGTAAAACCCTAGTCCTGGTTGGTGGATGTATTGAGTGTTCTTGAGCTCTTGAACTAGCTATGGGTGCTGTGTGGTTCAAAAGAGCCGAATCCTTTTCCTGTACACCAGGGGCCTCCTTTTATAGGCGAAAGGGGCTGCCATAGTGGCACACAGGAGGTGGAAAGCCTACAGTGCTGCGAGCTTATCACTCGTTATTACAGGACAAGATGCATTTAATGCGTGGCTTAGGTGTCCCTTCACTTTATCGGGGACGGGAGCGAGGCCCGTCTCGTCCGTCACCACTCCTCCTTGCTTCGACACGCGCCCTGGCCAGCAATGCATGCGGTGCCATGTAGGCAGGCAAGCAGCCGAGGTGGCGTGGTGGTGGAGCCTCCATGAAGATCTGCATGCCGCCACGCAGGTGTGTGCTGAGTTGGCCTGGAAGCTGCATGTTGCCACGCAGGTGCCTGCCCAGCTGGTTGGGCTAGCAGCTGCATGCGAATGGTGGCGGGGTCTTGGTTGGCGCGGGCCTGGCAGCGGCCCTACTGTCGCCTCTGGCAAGGGTCTTGTCGGGTGGCTCGGCAAGGGTCTTGCCGTGGCGCTCTGACGTCCCCGGCAAGGATCTTGCCAGGGGTCTTGTGGGTTTCTTTGGTGAGAATCTTGGCGAGGATTGTTGCCTCTCAATCCCCATCTGATCTTGAGTATTCTTTGTCTTCACAAAGATCTGCATGCCACCATGGAGGTGCCTCCCGAGCCCTGGCCCAATGTGGGCGTTGGCGTTGGAGACCGTGGGCTCGAGGGTGGCTTGCTCCACTAGTGTGGGCGAGCTACCCCGGCAAGGGGCTTGCCGGGGCTGCTGAGGCTGCCCCAGCAGGGTCTTGCCGGGGAAACCTACCTCGTCCATCCGATCTCTGTGGCCTTGGTCCTTGGTGTTGCCTTGTTTGTCTCGAGCCTTCAGCTTCCTTCCAGCTTCCCTCCTTTGCCCTGCTATGTGCGGCCATGGCGCGTGGCTCCGACTGCCCGTGCACAAGTAAAGGGGTTAAAAGGAGAGCCCCTACTTTTGTGATTCGCATGGCTAGTTGTCTGAAGATTCGTACTCTTCCACATGCTCCCTTCATTCAGACCGTCATTGACTCTTTCTTCACTTTCCCCATCAACAAGACCACCATTCAATCCATGTGGACTCCACGTGATGAGACTTCTAGGGGTAAGGCTCCTGCTCCTTTGTGTGCTGAGAGATCTTCTCGCCACACCAAACCTTTCATCAAGCCATTTGACCGCCTTGCTCGCTTTATCGGGAAGTCCCATAAGGCTATCTTTGACACCTACTGCTACACCGCTACTCACATTGCTACCGAGGAGGTTCGCCGTATCTCTGAGGCAAATGCTCTTAGGGATCGTCTCCGTGCGCGCCCTCATAGTCCTGTCGAGCCTGATGAGCCTATTCCTGATCGGCTTCCTCTTCCGGAGGTCGACTTTCCTTCTACCACTGATTTTCCCGAGTTCTTCCTTGCACCTGCTGATCTGAGTGATGGTGGTGATGATCATGAGGATGTTGAGTGATCCTCCTACTTTCTTGACCGCCTTTCCCTTTTTTGGTACTTGCTGTCAAGGGGGAGATGTAATTCTTAGGAGGAGTATGAGTGTGTGTCAGCTATGTTTATCGTGCTCAAGTTAGTGGACTTATTATTATTATTGTAATGGTACTTTGGTCATGTGTTATGATACCTTGTATGAGTTTATGAGTTATGAGTCTATGCTACGATGTAAGAGCTTACATAAGTTGTCGTCATTCGTTGCTTAGCATTGCTTATGTTGATTTTAATGGTGTATGTCTACACTACTGTTACAACATTATATTCAGAATGAGGGCATCCACTCCATATGTCCATGTTTTTGGACGTTATCACTTTATTCCTATGCATACATTAAGGGGGAGCTCTCCCTAAAACACATCTCTATGCATACATTAAGGGGGAGCTCTTCCTAAAACACATACCAGACAGCTCTCCTAAAAATATTCGCATCACATTTCCCTTGTTGAGTGCTATATGTAGTTTGTCATCAACTACCAAAAAAGGGGGAGATTGAAAGTGCAATCTTGCTCTTCAAGAATATTTTTTATATTGATGACAAATCTACTTATAGGGGACTAACTGTTGGGGAACGTAGCAGAAATTCAAAATTTTCTACGCATCACCAAGATCAATCTATGGAGATTCTAGCAACAAGAGAGAGGGGAGTGTATCTTCATACCCTTGAAGATCGCGATGCGGAAGCATTACAAGAACGCCGTTGGAGGAGTCGTACATGCAGCGATTCAGATCGCGGTCGATTCCAATCTAAGCGCCAAACAACGGCACCTCCACGCTCAACACATGTGCATCCCGGTGACGTCTCCCGCGCCTTGAACCAACAAGGAGGAGGGAGAGGTTGGGTAAGACAACTCCAGCAGCAGAACGACAGCGTGGTGGTGGTGGAGCAGCGTGGTTTCCTGCAGGGCTTCGCCAAGCACTACGAAGGGCGAGGATGTGGAGAGGTAGGGCTGCGCCGAGAGAGAGAGAGACTCATCTCTTTGGCAGCCCCAAAACCCCCACTATATATAGGAGGAGGGGAGGTGGCTGCGC
This sequence comes from Triticum dicoccoides, assembly GCF_002162155.2. Lineage (NCBI taxonomy): Eukaryota > Viridiplantae > Streptophyta > Magnoliopsida > Poales > Poaceae > Triticum > Triticum dicoccoides. The sequence goes on along the minus strand of NC_041391.1, from coordinate 573,760,517 downwards.
CCTATCCAGAGTTCCCACCGTAGGGGGTGCGGCAGCCCTAGATGGGACTAGAGGGGGCGGCCAGGAGGGGAAGAGAGGGGGGGCGCCCTAGGGTGGGCCTTTAGGCCCATCTGCGCCTAGCGTTTCCCCTCTCTACTCCTAGCAGCGCCTTGGGCCTTTGTGGGAGGCACACCAGCCCACTGAGGGGTTGGTCCCTTACCTCTCTTGGCCCATGCAAGCCTCCGGGACTTGTGGCCCCTCCCAGTGGACCCTCGGAACCCTTCTGGTGGTCCCGGTACATTACCGGTGACACCCGAAATACTTCCTGTGACCAAAACTTCACTTCCTATATATTATTCTTTACCTCCAGACCATTCCGGAACTCCTCGTGACATCTGGGATCTCATCTGGGACTCTGAACAACATTCGGTAGCCACATACAAACTTTCCCTATAACCCTAGCGTCATCGAACCTTAAGTGTGTAGACCCTACGGGTTCGGGAATCATGCAGACATGACCGAGATAGCTCTCCGGCCAATAACCAACAACGGGATCTGGATACCCATGTTGGCTCCCACATGTTCCACGATGATCTCATCGGATGAACCACGATGTCGGGATTCAAGCAATCCGGTATACAATTCCCTTTGTCAATCGGTATGTTACTTGCCCGAGATTCGATCGTCGGTATCCCAATACCTCGTTCAATCTCGTTATCGGCAAGTCACTTTACTCGTTCCATAATGCATGATCATGTGACTAACTACTTAGTCACACTGAGCTCATTATGATGATGCATTACCGAGTGGGCCCAGAGATACCTCTCCGTCATACGGAGTGACAAATCCCAGTCTCAATTCATGCCAACCCAACAGACACATTCGTAGATACCTATAGTGTACCTCTATAGCCACCTAGTTACGTTGTGACGTTTGGTACACCCAAAGCATTCCTACGATATCTAGGAGTTGCACAATCTCATGGTCTAAGGAAATGATACTTGACATTAGAAAAGCTTTTAGCAAACAAACTACACGATCTTGTGCTATGCTTAAGATTTGGGTCTTGTCCATCACATCATTCTCCTATTGATGTGATCCCGTTATCAATGACATCCAATGTCCATGGTCAGGAAACCATAACCATCTATTGATCAACGAGCTAGTCAACTATAGGCTCACTAGGGACATGTTGTGGTCTATGTATTCACACATGTATTACGGTTTCCAGTTAATACAATTATAGCATGAACAATAGACAATTATCATGAAGAAGGAAATATAATAATAACTATTTTATTATTGCCTCTAGGGCATATTTCCTATAGTCTCCATTTATTCCGTTTATTCCGCAGCTTTTATTTTGAGTTACTAACACTTAGCAACCGAACCGGTATCTAATACCCTGGTGCTACTAGGAGTACTAGTACAGTACACATTAATATAATGTATATCCAATATACTTCTGTCGACCTTGACAGACTTCTCATCTACCAAGTATCTAGGGTAGTTCTGCTTCAGTGACCATTCCCCTCATTTCAGAAGCACTTAGTCTCGGGTTTGGGTTCAACCTTGGGTTTCTTCACTAGAGCAACAACTGGTTTGCCATTTCATGAAGTATCCCTTCTTGCCCTTGCCCTTCTTGAAACTAGTGGTTTTACTAACCATCAAAAATTGATGCTCCTACTTGATTCCTACTTTAGCAGTGTCAAACATCACGAATAGCTCAAGGATCATCATATCTATCCCTGATATGTTATAGTTCATCACGAAGCTCTAGTAGCTTGGTGGCAGTGACTTTGGAGAACCATCACTATCTCATCTGGAAGATAGCTCCCACTCGATTCAAGTGATTGTAGTACTCAGACAATCTGAGCACATGCTCAACGATTGAGCTTTTCTCCCTTAGCTTGCAGGCTTAAGGAACTTGTCGGAGGTCTCACACCCCTTGATGTGGGCACGAGCCTGAAATCCCAATTTCAGCTCTTGGAACATCTCATATGTTCCGCGACGTTTCAAAATGTCTTCGGTGCCTCAATTCTAAACCGTTAGCATTATGCACTAAACTATCACGTAGTCATCAAAACGTGTATGTCAGATCTTCGCAACATCCACAGACGACGCTTGAGGTTCAGCACACCGAGTGGTGCATTAAGGACATAAGCCTTCTGCGCAGCAATGAGGATAATCCTCAGTTTACGGATCTAGTCCACATAATTGCTACTATCAACTTTACACTAAATTTTCTCTAGGAACATATCTTAAACAGTAGAACTAAAGCATAAGCTACGACATAATTTGCAAAGACCTTTTGACTATGTTCATGATAATTAAGTTCATCTGATTATTTAATGAACTCCCACTTAGATAGACATCCCTCTAGTCATCTAAGTGATACATGATCCGAGTCAACTAGGTCGTGTCCGATCATCACGTGAGACGGACTAGTCATCATCGGTGAACATCTTCATGTTGATCGTATCTACTATACGACTCATGTTTTACCTTTCGGTCTCTTGTGTTCCTAGGCCATGTCTGTACATGCTAGGCTCGTCAAGTCAACCTAAGTGTTTTGCATGTGTAAATCTGGCTTACACCCGTTGTATGCGAATGTTAGAATCTATCACACCCGATCATCATGTGGTGCTTTGAAACAACGAACTTTCGCAATGGTGCACAGTTAGGGGGAACACTTTCTTGAAATTTTATGAGGGATCATCTTATTTATGCTACCGTCGTTATAAGCAAATAAGATGTAAACATGACACAGATCACATGCAAATCATAAAGTGACATGATATGGCCAATATCATCTTTCGCCTTTGATCTCCATCTTGAGGCATGGCATGATCACCTTCGTCACCACCATGACACCGTGATCTCCATCATCATGATCTCCATCATCGTGTCTTCATGAAGTTGTCTCACCAACTATTACTTCTACTACCATGGCTAACGGTTTAGCAATAAAGTAAAGTAATTACATGGCGTTATTCAATGACACGCAGGTCATACAATAAATTAAGACAACTCCTATGGCTCCTACCGGTTGTCATACTCATTGACATGCAAGTCATGATTCCTATTACAAGAACAGATCAATCTCATACATCACATATCATTCATCACATTCTTTTTGGCCATATCACATCACATAGCATACCCTGCAAAAACAAGTTAGATGTCCTCTAATTGCTGTTGCATGTTTTATGTGGCTACTATGGGTTTCTAGCAAGAACGTTACTTACCTACGCAAAATCCACAACTGTGATATGCCAATTGCTATTTACCATTCATAAGGACCCTTTACATCGAATCCGATCTGACTAAAGTGGGAGAGACTGGCACCCGCTAGCCACCTTTATGCAACAAATGCTTTCAGTCGGTGGAACCTGTCTCACGTAAGCATACGTGTAAGGTCGGTCCGGGCCGCTTCATCCCACAATACCGCTGAAACAAGATAGGACTAGTAACGGTAAGAAAATTGAACAAACCAACTCCCACGAGTACTTGTGTTCTACTTGTGCATAGAATCTACGCAATAGACCTAGCTCATGATGCCACTGTTGGGGAACGTAGCGGAAATTCAAAATTTTCTACACATCACCAAGATCAATCTATGCAGATTCTAGCAACAAGAGAGAGGCTAGTATATCTTCATACCCTTGAAGATCGTGATGCGGAAGCGTTACAAGAACGCAGTTTGAGGATTCGTACACGCAGTGATTCAGATCGCGGTCGATTCTGATCTAAGCGCCGAACAACGGCGCCTCCGCGTTCAACACACGTGCAGCCCGGTGACGTATCCCGCACCTTGATCCAGCAAGGAGGAGGGAGAGGTTGGGGAAGACAACTCCAACAGTAGCACAATGGCGTGGTGGTGGTGGAGCAGCATGGTTTCCTGTAGGGATTCGCCAAGCACTACGAAGGACGAGGATGTGGAGAGGTAGGGCTGCGCCGAGAGAGAGAGAGAGAGACTCATGTCTTCGGCAACCCCAAAACCCCCACTATATATAGGAGGAGGGGAGGTGGCTGCACCCCCTCTAGGGTTCCCACCCTAGGGTGTGCGGCAGCCTGAGATGGGACTGGAGGGGGCGGCCAGGAGGAGGAGAGAGGGGGGCGCGCCGTAGGGTGGGCCTTTAAGCCCATCTGCGCCTAGGGTTTCCCCACTCTCCTCCTAGCTGTGCCTTGGGCCTTGGTGGGAGGTGCACCAGCCCACTCAAGGGCTAGTCCCTTCCCACTCTTGGCCCATGCAAGCCTCCAGGGCTTGTGGCCCCTCCCGGTGGACCCCCGGAACCCTTCCGGTGGTCCCGGTACATTACGGGTGACACCCGAAATACTTTCGGTGACCAAGACCTCACTTCCTATATATTATTATTTACCTCCGAACCATTTCGGAACTAATCATGACGTCTGGGATATCATCCGGGACTTTGAACAACATTCGGTAACCACATACAAACTTTCCCTATAACCCTAGCGTCATCGAACCTTAAGTGTGTAGACCCTACGGGTTCGGGAATCATACAGACATGACCGAGACAGCTCTCTGGCCAATAACCAACAACGGGATCTGGATACCCATGTTGGCTCCCACATGTTCCACGATGATCTCATCAGATGAACCACGATGTCGGGGATTCAAGCAATCCCATATACAATTCCCTTTGTCAATCGATACGTTACTTGCCCGAGATTCGATCATCGGTATCCCAATACCTCATTCAATCTCGTTACCGGCAAGTCACTTTACTCGTTCCGTAATGCATGATCCCGTGACTAACTAATTAGTCATATTGAGCTCATTATGATGATGCATTACCAAGGGGGCCCAGAGATACCTCTCCATCATACGGAGTGACAAATCCGAGTCTCGATTCGTACCAACCCAACGGACACTTTCAGAGATACCTGTAGTGTACCTTTATAGCCACCCAGTTATGTTGTGACGTTTGGTACAACCAAAGCATTCCTAAGGTATCCAGGAGTTGCGCAATCTCATGGTCTAAGGAAATGATACTTGACATTAGAAAAGCTCTTAGCAAACGAACTACATGACATTGTGCTATGCTTAGGATTTGGGTCTTGTCCATCACATCATTCTCCTAATGATGTGATCCCATTAACAATGACATCCAATGTCCATGGTCAGGAAACCATAACCATCTATTGATCAACGAGCTAGTCAACTAGAGGCTCACTAGGGACATGTTGTGGTCTATGTATTCACACATGTATTACGGTTTCCAGTTAATACAATTATAGCATGAACAATAGACAATTATCATGAAGAAGGAAATATAATAATAACCATTTTATTATTGCCTCTAGGGCATATTTCCAACACTAACCATGTTTGCTAAGTATATACAAAGGTCGTTAGTCCTCTAGTTTTTCTCATGTGCATCATGATCACATCATATGAGATTTTACTCAAGCAAATTATCAATGAGGAAAGGAGCAAACAAAGACGAAGCATCATGCTCTTCTATATTTCTTGATTAATAGGGATCCCACACTATTAAGAGGGGATCCGAGGTGTAGGTTCAAGGCTTGCTCACATTTTGTCTCACAAGTAATTTTTCACAAAGGACCAAAATCTCTAGCAAAACCCCTTAGCCAAAACCTACCACTCCTCTTCATTTTTCTCCCACTACTCCTAGCCGGATCATCTGGACAGTGCCCCAGATCATCCGGGCTAAACCCGGATTGACCAGACCCTGCTCCAGATCATCCGGGTAATGCGCATCTTCATCACAGTATGCTGGTGGCTGAAGCGGGATCATCCGGACGTTCGTCTGGATCATCCGGGCTGTGCCGGATCATTCGGATCATGTCCTGGATCATCCGGGAAACCTTGCCCCTATTTTGACAGAACCTTGATGGTTGTAGCCAGATCATCCGGCCAGGCATCCGGATCATCCAGGATCTGTCCGGATCGTCCAGAGTGTCCTCTGGTCTGTCCAGGCTGCTCGCAGCTCTGCTGCTACCATCTGCATCCGGGCCTTCAGCCAGATTATCCGGACAATGTCCAGATCATCTGGATGGTATCCCAGATCATCCGGGCTGGTCAACTTCTGTCCAAATCGTTCAATTCTAGGTGTGGTATAAATATTCCCTTACCTCTTCAAGATAAGGTTGAACACTTCACATAAACACGCCTCAAGAACACCAGTGCTCCCTTATCTTGCTCATACACTAAATCCTAGATCCTGGCTTGATTCTTGAGAGTTTCAAAGAGTTGTTCCAATCAAAAGAAAGATCTTCTCTCTCTCCTTCTTGTGACCAAAGCAAATCATGATTTGAGCAAGTCTTGAGCTTTTCCCCTTGGATCTTGTTACTCTTGGAGGTTGGAGACTCCTAGGCGGTAAGATTCATTCGGTGAGGAATCACCATTGTGATTACCCCCAGAAAGTTTGTGAGGGTTTGGAGACCACCCCAAGGTCTACCACTAGTGGTTGAGAAACGCCTTCATGGTGTTGTCTCAAAGAGAGAATAGGGTGAGCCTTCGTGGCGTTGGTGTGCCTTCGTGGTAACATCCACCTCCCTAAACGGTGACGTAGCTTCCCTCCAAGGAAGTGAACATCGGCATACATCCTCATCTCTTGGAGTTGCGGTTATTTCTAACCCTAACTCCCTACTTATGGTTACTTGTCTCTTGCACTTACATTTATCATATTGTTCTTGCTTACTCATATATTTGTGCCACTTGTTTATCTTGCTTAGCTCTCAGTGTCACACTTGCAATTGTTAGGCTTACTTACATATTCCGCATTATTGCCTAAAATTACTAAGTAAAAATTAAAATTTGTTGTTGTACCTATTCACCCCCCTCTTGGTCCATCTCAATCCTTTCAACCACGGACTCGCCTATCTTTCCGCCGGTGCCTTCTTTAGCTAGAGACGACTCACCTCGCAGTGGATCGTCAAAGCTGATACACACTTCTGTGATTCTATTGAACACAATGGCATCATCTATGCGATCGACAAAGCATATGGCACCACATATTGCTGGGACGACGCGTATAAGTTGTTTTCGTCTGATTTTAATGATAACGCCATGACACTGTTTGAACTTTTTGCGATGATTGGCATATCCCTATTTGAGCAGAATTTGAGTAGGACTATGGCAATATATTAGAGACGCCGTAAATCAGCTATAGTTAGAATGAGTTAATTCATGCGATTGTGACCATGTCATTATAGCCAATTTGTACCCTTGAATAATCAAACGGTTAGGAAGATATGGATATTCTCCTTACTTTATAGTAATCTACATACTACTAAATATGAGTGTGTATCAGTAGCCATGTTAGTTTCCTCATTTTCATGATGTAGAAACATGCATCAAACTGTTGGTTTCATCTAACCATACATTAGGGAAGTAAATGTGCATATGGAGAATTCTATATTTGGAAGTAGTGAAATCATGTAATGCTTACCATGTGTACATACATATATTCGCCCTTCAGCAATCAATGGCTAGAATAATATCCTCACAAGATTTTTTTCCCACAGAACATGAGTATACAACTGTGCATGGTCTGTTAGTTTTCTTGAAGAATTTGTTTGTGAGGACAGAACATGATTACATAACATGCATGACATGGTAGTTTCCTGTGAAGAGTCGATTGTGAGATAACATGAATATAACCATGCATGGCACTTCCATATTTTCAAACCCAGTATACATTTCCCTGTATTTTCCTATTATTTCCAATAGGGACAGAGCAATGCCGTTTCTTGCATTATCCTACTCATACTCTGAACAATGATGATCTTATATTAACAATGCATGTCCTTTTTGATATGATGCAGTGTCCCTATAGTTACTGCCCTTTGTAATCACACCACCTTTGCCAAAAATAGGGAAGCACAATTGGTTCCTTGCTCGATCAGACGACCGCAAAATACTGATGATCATTCGCACACATGAGCCGAAAGAGTTATATTGCAAAAAAAATGATGTGTACAAGCACCGTGAAATATGTGAGTATCCAGACAATGGTTGTTACGTCTATGAGCAGGATACAAGCTTGTTGGGGCCTTCAAGGTTTTTGAGTTGGAGGCGGGTAAACAGCCTTGGTTCGCACTCTCTATTTCTCGGACTCAATTATCCGATTAACCAGGAGATCACCATTGGCAAGGACCTTGTTGGAAGAGAGGCTCTGTTTTCTAGGGAAAACTGTGTCTACACGACGAGCCCTAGGACTTCGGGAAAAGACTCCCCTGATTGTCAACGATACAACCTGTAGCCGAAAGAAGGTGAGAATGACAAATGCATCTGGATTAACTTTGATCCTTGGATGTCTCAAGTCCGATAGGAAGTGACGTGGTTCAAGCCTTCAAGTTGATAGGTAATTGGGCTGTTGTGTCGAAATGGTGGAGTTCTGGTGTCTCCGAACCACTGGTGGCTGAAGTGAGGCTGCAAATTATGATGGTGTTGGATTATCCCTCTTTGAATGACTTATTGTCTCGGTTGCTTGTTCTGGATGGGTAGTTCTCTCTTTTGTTGTGCATACTCCTTGTCATTTGGCCATCCTCGTGTATGTCACACTTACTATTTAGAATGTCATTCTCGTCTGGATCACGAGAGTCTGAGCACTTCAGATGGGTGCATTTTTGTGGTGTAGCAAGACTTCTTATGAACTATCATCTCTTGCTGTCTATGTCAGTAGTAGTCACTAGTCAGTGTTTAAATGTTGTATATATCATTGTTCCAAACTGTTTATTGTCTCGAACTACTGGTAGGCTAAATGAGGGCATCACCATTCTCCAGTGTTCAGAGTATATCTCCTTTTTTCAAGTAATATAATTTGAGCCCAATGTCTTTTCGATGATGTACACTTGTTTGGGCCAGTGAGGTGTCGTTGAATATGGGTCAACTAGTAACGCAATGCCAAACAGGTCAATTATGACTCTCAGGCCGAGCGCTCAAAAAATAAAGAGAAAGGACTCTTACGCCGACATGTGGGCACCACCGGTGTTTTTGTGCGCTTGCGCGCCGAGAGCATATTGGCGCGTGTTCGAAATTCATGCTACCTTTTCATCCCCGATCTCACACCCCTCCCCCACATCTAGAATCTCGATTCCTACTCCAGTTCCCTCAAATCCCCCTCCTGTACTCCCTGTACTCAAGTGCACTATCATGTCGCCGGTCAACGCGGATCTCCAAGCCGGAGATCATGAGGTCCGTCCTGCCTTCGGTCGCTGTGTGCTATCACTCAACAGTGGCCTAGCGTCACTTGACAACCAGTTTGCTGGCAAAGTGTTGATGGTAACCATCAATGATGACCGACCTCCCGTCTCGCTGGACAACCTTGTCAAAGCTCTTAGCATTGCGCACGGCATCCAAGTAAGTGACTTTCTCGTCGGAGTCTGTCCACCACCGGCTGATTTCTTCATCAGGTTCTGTATAACTTTCGACCGCAGTTGTGTGTTTGAATCTTCCCGGCATTTGTTACGCGATGGCGCGTTGGTGAGCTTTGATCGGTGGCACCCAGGATGGGGCTCGGTGCCCTCTGAGCTTGAGTTTTTAACAAAGCTTACCTTCCACGACATACCTCGACGTGCTTGGAACAGCGAGTCCACGAATGATCTTATCAACGACCTTGGAGGTGAGCTCGTAAGTATGTTTGTTCCTGCAGACAGCTGGGCTCTGATGGTTATGGCTTGGATGAAAAAGACATCCACCATACAGAAGGTGATTGGTGTTGAGATACGGGTGCAAGAATCGGGGTTGTACTATTCATCGCCACCAAGGCCGCCGCGGATCACGTTAGGGATGTACCTGTATCGAGTGTTCGTGCATGTCAAAGAAGTGGTCAATCCATCATTCGAAGTCCTGCTGCCGCTGCTGGTGCCAGGGTCTGTTGGCGACATCCATTACAGGAGTCAACATCAGACTTTCCCGATGTTGCTTAGAATGATGGATGGCGCAGTGCCTACTCCATCGCGCAGCAGAGGCCACTACTTATTTGGGAGAAGAGGCAGGGCTGGCTGCCTCGATGGGCTCTAATTTGAGGTAACAACTGAATGTACTCAGATACTAGTTAAATCTGAGCTATCAGTGTGGAGCACTGATGTGCCAGTACATTTGATTGTGACCTGTTCTATTTTTGTACCTGAACTTTTTATAGAAAGGGGTGTATGTCAACTTAATGTGCTAGCAGAACTTATTGTGTTGTCTGTTTGTTTTCTTTGCACAACATTAAAGATATTTCCCTGTCATTGATAAAGATGATGAACCGTTATGTACGGGTTCATTGGTTTCAACATAGCCCTACCCGTAGCGATCCACTGCTTCCACCCTGATTGTGCCGCATGCGTGAAATTTTTGTATACAAGTTCAGCGTGCTATGATGTTCCATATGATTGTGTCAACTATATAAGTTTTTACTGAGCATCAGCAATGCATATGGCTGAAAGGTGTATTTACGAGCATCGACCGATGGGTCTCTCTCTCTCTCTCTCAAACAAACACACACAAGTGGGACCCATTGAATTATTTCTTCGCTTGTGGCAGCTTTTAATTAGGTTCCACTATACTCTAACTTTTTTCTTAAGTTATTAATTAAGCTCAGTGACTTCAAAAAGTTCTACAAAAGCCTTGTTTGGGACTTTTCAAGTGTCGTTGAATGTGGACTGAGTAGCCATGTAAAGTTGTACTGTACTACACACACCTTTTTTGTTGAACATCAGCAATGCAACTGGGCCGACAGTTGTACACAAGATCCTAAAATAAGCGTAGGCTAGCCTATGTTTCTTTTAATAAAATGCACAACCCAGTTCATTTTTTATATAATAAGATTACCAAGCCCAATTTAATTTTTTAATAATATTCGTATCTCAATATTATTTTTTATACGAAATGCTCAGTCCAGACCATCATTGTTTTTTCACCCAACCCAGAAAATGGGTCCATTTATACTAAAATCAAATGGCTTGTAAATTATCAGAAATGATAAATGCGTTGCATGTATGAAATATTATTTTTCACCCAGCTCAGTAAATAGGTGTATTCAAATAAATAATCAAATGTGGTGTAAATTATCATAAATAGTATATCGGCTATTATTATTATTACCCAGCCCAGGAAATATATTATTTTTGAGTCAAAGCCCAGGAAATAGATATATTGGCAAACAAAATGGAATGGGCTGTAAAACCTAAATAAATGGGCTGCATTCCGCCACAGCTTTCGAAGCTGACTTTGTTGGCCCACTAGACGAAGCCTGCGCAAGGTGTTCTCCATTTAGTGAACAAAACGATTTAATGGTCTAAAACAAAAAGTCAACAAATTATTCTAACATCTATAGTCGTTGGATTGGCATCCAACAATGATCTTGCTTCATCAATCCCTGATCTAGTTGCTCTTTCTCTAGCCGCCAAAACCATCACCGGCTGGAGCACCTGCATCTGCCTCACATGGCCGGCTATGCTGTCGCGCAGGCCTCGCCACCCCACCCTACTCCCAGTAGTGGCCAGGTCATACCTATACTCACCCACACCTTCTGTTATTCTCTGGTGAAGGCAGCCAAACCAGTCCCTCGTACTCCCTTCTGCCAGGGACTCCAATGCCCCTTGTTCCACGACTCCAGATCGTTCCCATCTTAGGCCTCGTCGTCATCCATCGCCTTGGTGCTATCCGCGCGGTGTGGTCAACATGGTCAAGGCACGACTTCCATCGGAAGAGGATTGTACGTGGAGAGGCTGATAGCTGGGTCCATAGCCGCAGCAAGGAAGTGCCTCCTTATTACACGCAAAATAATGATTCCTCCACCTGACAGTGGGCCCTACCAGAAGGGCCTCGAAAAAAATGTTTCCCCCCTGACAGCTGGGACCCACCAGCTACATCTTCACACGCAAGGATGTGCATCCATATTACGAGCAAAAAATGATTCTTCCTCTTGACAGCTGGGACCCACCAGCTATATCTTCGGATGCAAGGAAGTGCCTCCTTATCCTCCCTGACAGCTGGGACCAACCGGGTCGAACCGTACATAGGGTTGTGTGTCTGGTCGCGAACGTTTACGTACATACTGGTCGATCGGTCTATCTGCAGCGATGAACCATGGCCGAGCAAGGAGATGCACGTGTCGTAGTAGAGGCGCGGACGTAGCATGTCACGCAGTCCCGTCTATATATATTGTGTACACGTACGTACAACCATGCTACAAGAAAGTAAATACAGCTACATACATACATAAGGGCGGGGTCTCGAACGCGTACTCGTGCATATGTATGGCTAGGGTTCGTGTACATGGAGAGGCAACAGACGGCAGTGGCGTCATCCTATTCATCAGCAGCTAACCGGCTGGGTCGGGACGGAGGAAACAACGTCGTCTTCACCGAGAGCCAAGTGACTGGGTCGGACGCATTTTGTACATCGTAGTGAGGCCACTGGGTCGGAATGCGCCCTGTTCATTGGGAGCGAAGCCACTGGGTCGGAACGCGTCCTGTTCATCGGGAGACAACCGGCTTGGACGGAACAGCTGGAACGGGGTTTGGCATACCAAAAAAGGTGGAAAACGGCCTTCTGTTCGACCGCGTATGGTCGAAACAGGGTCCGGTTCATCGGGAAGGGTCTAGAGTACCGCAGAACGAAGGAAATGGAGTTCTCTTCAAGCTCCTACGGTCGAAACGGGATGTTGTTGATCAGGAGGGGTGTGGCCTACCGCAAAACAGAGGAAACAGACTTGTGTTGGAGCTCTAGGGTCGAAACGGGGTCCTGTTCATCGAGAGGGGTGTGGCGTACCGCAAAACGAGACTGTACGAGCTACTGTTCATCCACCATCTACTTCCTTGCTCCAGCCTCCACCTTCTACTGTTCATCCACCATCGACTTCCTCCAGCCTCCACCTGCTATTGTTCATCCACCGTCAACTTCCTCCATCCTCCACCAACTACTGTTCATCCACGGGTTCCTGATCATCCAGCCTCCACCGTCTACTATTCAACCAGCCCTCCACAGGGTCCTGTTCATCAACCCTCTGTCGACTACTGTTCATGGAGCCTCCACGAGGTCCCATTCATCCACCCTCCACCGGCCTCCTCTATCAGGGTCATGTTCGTCTAGCGGCAACGACCTACTACTACCACGGGGTCCTGTTCATTCAACCCCCACCGGGAACTATGCATCCAACCCCCAACAACGGTCACTGTTCATCAAGAGGCAGCAGTTTCGATCGGCTTCAGTTAGCAGCAGTAGCGAAGGAATCCCTCGATCGGGTTCAGTTAACAACCAGGGATCGATCGCTCAGGTTCAGTAACGCGTAGCCAGTGCAATCGCTCGGGTTCAGTAAGCGAACGCCTCGCTCGGGTTCAGTTAGAGCCCAGCGCCTCGCACTCACGCGCGTATGTGTACAAGAGAAACATGCAATCCCTCCGTGCATCGCTCGGCCCCTACCACCCACCGTAACCGGGAACTCCCCGATATTTTCCTCGCCCTCGCTTCTACCAAGGTTGTTTCCGTCATGGACGGCCCAAAGAATGTCATGTAGTTGCGTCTCCGGCCCGCCTAGGACAAAAAGCACATTTTCTGTCATGTTTTTTTGTCATAGAAGTAGGAGCCCACCACATCTATGATGATACCCGGTTTTGTCACAATTGTCGTCATAGAAGTGTCATAACCAGGACAGAAAAAATTGTTCGTCCCAAAATGTCACGGATGTGTCTTTTTTTGTAGTAGACGATAATCTTTTCAATGAGTATTGGTCGAAAAATCCAAAATGTTTCTTCTATAATCAAAATAAATATATAGAACACTTACTTTGTAAGTCCGATAAGTCATTTGCATGGCAAGTCATTGTCACACAACATAGTGAACGTCCGGTTTATTCCCCCTTGCTAGTATATTGTTGACATGTTTAGTTTGGAAGTGTGAGTACTATACTATACTTTGGCACTAGTAGTACTTAATTTCAAGATGTCTCTTGCTAATATAACCAACCATTGATTAAATAGTAAGAAAGGCTCCATGTATAAAAGCATCGTTATAGATAATCAAAAAAGGGGAAAAGATAGATCATTCAAGAAACGATACTCTAGACAAAAGGCAACCTTGTAAACCTATTTTTGGGTAATGGCAAACTTATAAAACTTCTCTTTGCAAGGTCTTGAGAAACATCATTCCAATCACTGGGAATATAATTCTCATTGATTCAAATGTTAGGCTCTTTGGATTCAATTTATTTTTTGTGCTAAATACCATCGAGCAAAACAAAATACCCCCCCCACCACCACCGCCGCCATCACAACCCATCCAATCCAAGTAGCCACTTAGAAATGTACATTTTCACTCTAGAAACACGAACCACCCACAAATGATGAAGTTACATAAGAAAAAGGGTCTCGTAAACTCGAAAGTACCTCCATTAATCACAAGTCAAGGCAAGGGAAAACCAAAGGGTTGTCACTTTTAGGATAGGCTCATCAAAATTGAATCTATGATATTCTAAAATAGCCCATTTCCCACTCAGAGAAGACTCATTTCGTACCTAGGATGGATCCTAAGTTCGGCTTCAAAAGACTGGATTGGTTGGGACTAATACGTCCATTTTGCATCATGCTTTTATATCAATATTTATTGCATTATGGGCTGTTATTACCCATTATATCTCAATACTTATGGCTATTCTCTCTTATTTTACAAGGTTTACCATGAAGAGGGGCAATGCCGGCAGCTGGAATTCTGGCTGAAAAAGGAGCAAACATTGGAAACTTATTCTGCACAACCCCAAAAGTCCTGAAACTCAACGAAACAACCTTTTGGAATTAATAAGAATTTCTGAGCGAAAGAAATACACCAGGGGGCCCACACCCTGTCCAGGAGACAGGGGGGCGCCCCCCCCCTATACGGCGCGCCCCCTATCTCCTGGGCCCCCTGGTGGGCCTCCGGTGTCCATCTTATGCTATATCATCACTTTCACCCTGGAAAAAATCGTGGGCAAGCTTACGGGACGAAACTCCGCCGCCACGAGGCGGAACCTTGGCAGAACCAATCTAGGGCTCTGGCAGAGCTGTTCTGTCGGAGACACTTCCCTTTGGGAGGGGGAAATCATCACCAACGTCATCACCAACGATCCTCTCATCGGGAGGGGGTCAGTCTCCATCAACATCTTCACCAGCACCATCTCCCCTCAAACCCTAGTTCATCTCTTGTATCCAATCTTGTATCCAAAACCACAAATTGGTACCTGTGGGTTGCTAGTAGTGTTGATTACTCCTTGTAGTTGATACTTATTGGTTTACTTGGTGGAAGATCATATGTTCAGATCCTTAATGCATATTATTACACCTCTGATTATGAACATGAATATGCTTTGTGAGTAGTTATGTTTGTTCCTGAGGACATGGGTGAAGTCTTGCTATTAGTAGTCATGTGAATTTGGTATTCGTTCGATATTTTGATGAGATGTATGTTGTCTTCTCCTCTAGTGGTGTCATGTGAACGTCGACTACATGACACTTCAACATTATTGGGCCTAGAGGAGGGCATAGGGAAGTAATAAGTAGATGATGGGTTGCTAGAGTGACAGAAGCTTAAACCCTAGTTTATGTGTTGCTTCGTTAGGGGCTGATTTGGATCCACATGTTTCATGCTATGGTTAGGTTTACCTTAATACTTTTGTTGTAGTTGCAGATGCTTGCAATAGGGGTTAATCATAAGTGGGATGCTTGTCCAAGTAAGGGCAGTACGCAAGCACCGGTCCACCCACATATCAAATTATCAAGGTACCGAACGCGAATCATATGAGCGTGATGAAAACTAGCTTGACGATAATTCCCATGTGTCCTCGGGAGCTCCTTTATCATTATTAGAAATTGTCTAGGCTTATCCTTTGCTACATAAAGGATTGGTCCACCTTGCTGCACTCTATTTACTTTGTTTACTTGTTACTCGTTACTATTTATCTTATCACAAAACTATCTATCACCTACAATTTCAGTGCTTGCAGAAAACCTTACTGAAAACCGCTTATCATTTCCTTCTGCTCCTTGTTGGGTTCGACACTCTTACTTATCGAAAGGACTACGATAGATCCCCTACACTTGTGGGTCATCAAGACTCTTTTCTGGCACCGTTGCCAGGGAGTGTAGCGCTTTTGGTGAGTGGAACTTGGTAAGGAAACATTTATATAGTGTGCTGAAATTTTCTGTTACTTGTCACTATGGAAACTAATCCTTTGAGGGGCTTGTTTGGGGTATCTTCACCCCAACCAGAAGAGCAAAGAGTTGCTCCTCAACCTACTGAACTTTATGAAAATATTAATTTTGAGATTCCTTCGGGTATGATAGAGAAACTGCTAGCTAATCCATTTGCGCGAGATGGAACATTGCATCCCGATTTACACCTTATCTTTGTGGATGAAGTTTGTGGATTATTTAAGCTTGCAAGTATTCCCGATGATGTTGTCAAAAGGAAGGTCTTCCCTTTATCTTTGAAGGGAGATGCATTTACATGGTATAGGCTATGTGATGATACGAGATCTTGGAATTATAAGCGATTGAAGTTGGAATTTCATGAGAAGTTCTATCCTATGCATCTTGTTCATCGTGATCGTAATTACATATATAATTTCTGGCCTCGCGAAGCTTGGGGGAGGCTTAAGTCAATGTTATATTCATGCCCCAATCATGAGCTCTCTCGGGAAATGATTATTCAAAAAATTTATGCTCGGGTTTCTCTTGATAAGCGCAACCTTCTCGATACTTCCTGTGCTGGTTCTTATATGCTGAAGACTATTGATTTCAAATGGGACTTATTGGAAAGAATTAAACGCAACTCTGAAGATTGGGGTTCCGACGATGGTAAGGAGTCAGGTATGACACCTAAGTTCGATTGTCTTAAATCTTTTATGGATACCGATGTTTTTCGTGGATTTAGCGCTAAGTATGGACTTGACTCTGAGATAGTAGCTTCTTTCTGTGAATCTTTTGCTACTCACGTTGATCTTCCTAAAGAGAAGTGGTTTAAATATAATCCTCCTGTTGAAGTTAAAGTAGTTGCACCTATTATAGTTGAAGAAAAGACCATCACTTATAGTGATCCTATTGTTCCTACTACTTATGTTGAGAAACCACCTTTTCCTACTTATGCTAAAAGTTTGACTGTTGTTCGTAAGAGTAATACTAGGACTTATACACCTCCTGAGCAAATAAATGTTGAACCTAGTATTGCTATAGTTAAAG
The DNA here is from genome assembly GCF_002162155.2 of Triticum dicoccoides. NCBI lineage: Eukaryota > Viridiplantae > Streptophyta > Magnoliopsida > Poales > Poaceae > Triticum > Triticum dicoccoides. The sequence continues at coordinate 573,743,345 of NC_041391.1, read as the reverse complement.
ATCTCTTGGATGATGATTTATATGGGCATGTTATTTATTTCTGTGGTGAGACTGCTAATATTGGTAGGCCAGACACTAAGACACGTAGACCTATCATAGGCATGCCTGTTATTTCTGTTAAAATAGGAGAACATTGTTATCATGGCTTATGTGATATGGGTACTAGTGCTAGCGCTATACCTTATTATTTATATAAAGAAATTATGCACGACATTGCACCCCTTGAATTAGAAGATATTGATGTTACTATTAAGCTTGCTAATAGGGATACCATTAAACCTGTTGGGATTGTTAGAGATGTTGAAGTTTTGTGTGGGAAGGTTAAATACCCTGCTGATTTTCTTATTCTTGATTCTCCACAAGATGCCTTTTGTCCCACTATATTTGGTAGACCCTTCTTGAACACTGTTAAAGCTACGATCGATTGCAAAATGGATGTTGTTACGATTGGCTTAGATGATATGACTCATGAGTTTAATTTTGCTAAATTTTGTAGACAACCCCGTGATAAGGAATTATCTAGTAAAGATGAAATAATTGGTCTTGCTTCTATTGCCATGCCTCCTACTGATCCGTTAGAACAATATCTGCTAGGCCATGAAAATGATATGTTTATGAAAGAAAGAAGGGAAATAGATGAATTATTCCTTAAACAGGAACCTATTTTGAAACATAACCTTCCCGTTGAAATTCTTGGGGATCCCCCACCACCCAAGGGTGATCCCGTGTTTGAACTCAAACCTCTACCTGATAATCTTAAGTATGCTTATCTCGATGAAAAGAAAATATATCCAGTTATTATTAGTGCTAACCTTTCAGGGCAAGAAGAAGAAAGATTACTGAAAACTCTGAAAAAGCATCGAGCTGCTATTGGATATACTCTGGATGATCTTAAGGGTGTTAGTCCCATGTTATGCCCACACAAAATTAAATTGGAGGACGATGCTAAACCAGTTAGAGATCCTCAACAACCACTAAATCCTAAAATGAAAGAAGTGGTAAGAAAGGAGATACTAAAGCTCCTTGAGGCAGGTATAATCTATCCCGTTGCTGATAGTGATTGGGTAAGCCCTGTCCATTGTGTCCCTAAAAAGGGAGGTATTACTGTTCTTCCTAACGATAAAGATGAATTGATCCCGCAAAGAATTATTACAGGTTATAGGATGGTAATTGATTTTCATAAACTAAATAAAGCTACTAAGAAAGATCATTACCCTTTACCTTTTATCGATCAAATGCTAGAAAGACTGTCCAAACACACACATTTCTGCTTTCTAGATGGTTATTCTGGTTTCTCTCAAATACCTGTCTCAGCGGGAGATCAAGCAAAAACTACTTTTACTTGCCTTTTCGGTACTTTCGCTTATAGACGTATGCCTTTTGGTTTATGTAATGCACCCGCTACCTTTCAAAGATGCATGATGGCTATATTCTCTGATTTTTGTGAAAAGATTTGTGAGGTATTCATGGATGATTTCTCTGTTTATGGATCCTCCTTTGATAATTGTTTGAGCAACCTTGATCGAGTTTTGCAGAGATGCGAAGACACTAGTCTCGTCCTGAATTGGGAAAAGTGTCACTTTATGGTTAATGAAGGCATTGTCTTGGGGCATAAGATTTCTGAGAGAGTTACCGAAGTTGATAAAGCTAAAGTTGATGCTATTGAAAAGATGACATGTCCCAAGGACATAAAAGGTATAAGAAGTTTCCTTGGTCATGTCAGTTTTTATAGGAGGTTCATTAAGGACTTTTCTAAGATCTCTAGGCCTCTGACTAATTTATTGCAAAATGATATTCCTTTTGTCTTTGATGATGATTATGTAGAAGCATTTGAAACACTTAAGAAAGCTTTGATCACTGCACCTATTGTTCAGCCACCTGATTGGAATTTACCTTTTGAAATTATGTGTGATGCTAGTGATTATGCTGTAGGTGCTGTTCTAGGGCAAAGAGTCGATAAGAAATTGAATGTTATCTAGTATGCTAGTAAGACTCTTGATACTGCCCACAGAAATTATGCTACTACTGAAAAAGAGTTCTTAGCAGTTGTGTTTGCATGTGATAAGTTTAGACCATATTTTGTTGATTCCAAAGTTACTATTCACACTGATCATGCTGCTATTAAATATCTTATGGTAAAGAAAGATGCTAAGCCTAGACTCATTAGATGGGTTCTCCTGCTCCAAGAGTTTGATTTGCACATTATTGATAGAGAGGGAGCTGAGAACCCCATTGTAGATAACTTGTCTAGGTTAGAGAATGTTCTTGATGACCCACTGCCTATTAATGATAACTTTCCTGATGAACAATTAGCGGTCGTTAATGCTTCTCATACTGCTCCTTGGTATGCTGATTATGCTAATTACATTGTTGCTAAATTTATACCGCCTAGTTTCACATACCAGCAAAAGAAAAAGTTATTTTATGATTTAAGACATTACTTCTGGGATGACCCACACCTTTATAAAGAAGGAGTAGATGGTGTTATTAGACGTTGTGTACCTGAGCATGAACATGAAAAGATCCTACGCAAGTGTCACTCTGAATCCTATGGAGGACACCATGCTGGAGATAGAACTGCACACAAGGTACTACAATCTGGTTTTCATTGGCCTACTCTCTTCAAAGATGCTCGTAAGTTTGTCTTATCTTGTGATGAATGCCAAAGAATTGGTAATATTAGTAGACGTCAAGAAATGCCTATGAATTATTCTCTTGTTATTGAACCGTTTGATGTTTGGGGCTTTGTTATATGGGACCTTTTCCTGCCTCTAATGGTTATACACATATTTTAGTTGCTATTGATTATGTTACTAAGTGGGTAGAAGCTATTCCAACTAGTAGTTCTGACCATAACACTTCTATTAAAATGCTTAAAGAAGTTATTTTCCCGAGGTTTGGAGTCCCTAGATATCTTATGACTGATGGTGGTTCACATTTTATTCATGGTGCTTTCCATAAGATGCTTGCTAAGTATGATGTCTATCATAGAATCGCATCTCCTTATCATCCGCAGTCTAGTGGTCAAGTAGAGTTGAGCAATAGAGAGCTCAAATTAATTTTGCAAAAGACTGTGAATAGATCTAGAAAGAATTGGTCCAAAAAACTTGATGATGCATTATGGGCCTATAGAACTTCATACAAAAATCCTATGGGTATGTCTCCATATAAGATGGTCTATGGAAAAGCATGTCATTTGCCTCTTGAACTTGAACATAAGGCATATTGGGCTATTAAAGAGCTCAACTATGATTTCAAACTTGCCGGTGAGAAGAGGTTGTTTGATATTAGCTCCCTTGATGAATGGAGAACTCAAGCCTATGAGAATGCCAAGCTATTCAAAGAAAAAGTCAAACGCTGGCATGATAAGAGGATACAAAAGCGTGAGTTTAACGTAGGAGACTATGTATTATTATTCAACTCTCGCTTAAGATTTTGTCGGTGTACTAGAGTAGGGGTACCCTAGTATCCCGAACTTGTGCACGGGCAGTTGCAGCACCCCGCGGCAAGGCTTGCCGGGCGACCGCCAAGGTCCTCCGTGGTTCCCTTGGAGCCCTTCAAGAACAAAGTATTCAAGCCAAGGAGACAAGGCCCCGGCAAGAGGAGCTTGCCGGGAAGGCCAACCAAGGCATCTCAAGGAACTTGCCGCAACGCGCCGCGCGTCCCGGCAAGGCCTGGTGAGCGACAAGCTTCCGGGCGCGACAAGACAACGACCGCGGCAAGGCGCTTGCCGCGGCAAGTAACCACCCTGTACCCGCGCTCCAGCACATCCACCAACGTGTCGCCCTGGGGCCTTTCCAGGCGCGCGTGGCAGGAGGCTGTGCAGCCAGCGGTGCGCGGTGGCATGCGACGGTGACAAGATCGCCATCGTGGCGAACGGTGGCGTCCCTGACGGTCCTTTTCTGCACTGTTTGGGCGACACAGACGGGCATTTAATGCCCTTGTCCCCTGCCGTCAGGGTTAGGTAGGATACACTGTACAAGTAGTTGTACCAACCGCAGCTCCTTTTACGTTTTTACCCTTGTCTGCGTTGCCACCTGTCGGTGACCCCTTGAACATATAAAAGGAGGCCCATGCGCAACATAGAAGGGGGGGGGTTCGAAGGCCAAAATACACACGCGCTCGGTCTCGATAGCAACACGAATGTACTATAGCATTCAGCGCTCCCGAGCAAGAACACAATACAATCAGACAAGCAGCAGTAGGAGTATTATCTCTCCGGAGAGCTCCGAAGCTGGGTAAACTGCTCGTGTGCTTCGCCTCGATCTGCTCTTCGTGCGATCCCCGCCCCCCGCCAAACCGAAAGGGGCTCGGTCCGCCGGTCCCATAGGTGTTCGTGGATCAGCTTCCCCGACATCTTTGGCGCGCCAGGTAGGGGAGCGTCGAGATTGTGTGAACCTGATCTGGTGTGCACACGAGCTAGATTTTCATTTTCTTCATCGACATGCCACCGAAGAAGAAGACTTCGGCGGCAGCTGCTCCATCCACATCACTTCCACCACCACCAGAGCAAACGGGTGGTGGAGTAGACGCCGGCGGAAGAACAGACGTCGACGAGGAAGCTCACGATGTTGCCAGGTCGAAGGACAAGGCTGCGCAGACCTCGGCATCTGTACATGTACCGCTCCCATCTCAGGAGGCACAGGACCGACAGCGTCATGGTATTCGCAGTACCATACGTTCGTTGGGACAAGATCGAGCTGGTGGATCTCGGGGTGCTCAAGACCAGCATGCACGCCAACATGCTGGCACGAGCGAAACACGGTCGCCTGGATGGGATGCTGCTCCTTCTAACATAGTTAGAAGTCCGAGCATATCCCGCTCCTCGCACCGTTCACCACTGCCACCCACCACTCCAGCAGAAGCTTTGGCGTGAGCTCAACTGCTCCTAGATTACCCTCCAGCGAAAGACAAGATCGACCAATGGAGGGCCACCATTTAGAGTCTCATCGGCTTTGCCAATGGCGACACCCCGCGGCAGCCATGTGCATCGCGGCCGCGGCAGGACTGCCAGGCACGAGCCGGTGGCGACGAAACTGGTGGGGGTGCAACCACCATGCACTCTCCGCCCCGAAGGCCAAGATCGCCGACTCGCCGGATCAACCTCGACAGCGACTCCACCGCATCGTCAGATCCATGAGCTCGTCGCGATCAGCGCCAAGTTCTTCACGAACGACAGCAGGAAGATGCTCGTACTCGCATCGAGCGCCGAAGAGAAGTGCGACGTCAATCCGACAAGCGCGCTGGACTCTCTGTTGACATGCATGCGCCAGGGGAACCAAGCGACTTGCCGTACGCGGTAGGTTACCCTGCGTTCACCCGTGAGCTGCGGCAAGTCCAGTGGCCCAACACGAAGAATTTCAAGCCAGATGTACTAGAGAAGTACGACGGCAAGTCGCATCCGTCGGAGTTCCTCAGCATTTACACCATCGCGGTGCAAGCTACTGGGGGGCGGGACGACAAGATCCTTGCCAACTACTTCCCGCTGGTGCTCAAGCCCAATGTCAGATCCTGGCTCATGCACTTGCCGGACAACTCCATATCCTCCTGGGCTGACCTGTGCCATCAGTTTGTCGGCGCCTTTACAGGCGGCCACAAGCCTCATGGCCAAGAGAGCGACCTTCATCTGCTCACCCAGAAGGAAGGAGAGCCCCTGCGCAAGTACATTCAGAGATTCAGCCGTGTATAGCACAACATCCCAGATGTCCACCCAGCCGCGGTAATCAGCGCGTTCCATCAGAACGTGCGGAACCGCAGAATGCGGGAGGAGATGGCGATGTGCAAGATCAGAGACGTCAGTGAGCTATATGCCCTGGCCGACAAGTGTGCACGTGCTGAGGAAGGGAGGAAACTCCCCGGAGAGAATACAGGAGCAGGCGGATCTGATAGTGAGGAGACTGCCCCGGCAAGGAAAAACCGGCGGCGGAACAACATGAAGAAGAAAGGCAAAGAGGTGCTAGTCGTTGAGCAGTCCGGCAAGAAAGCCGAAGCTGGTGGCTCCGGCAAGGAAGTTGTGGCGGTCGCCGACAAGAAGGACGGCACCAACAAGCAATACTGCAAGATCCACCGCACCAAGGGCCATGACCTCCAGAGCTGCAAGAAGGTCGAGCAGCTTGTTGAACAGCAAAAGGCTGAATACGAGCGACGCGACAAGGAGAAGTCCCAGGAAGGTGCTGGAGGATTCGGCAAGAAACGTCCCGGCCGAGGAGGACGCTGCGGCAAGGCCAAGCAGCGACAAGGAGACAGGCCTCCCTGCGGCCGCGACAAGGATGAAGATGACGACGATGATGAAGATATGGATGATGACGAGACCGATCAGCAGGAGTTCCAGAAAGCCACAGAGGTCCTGTGTGTTGACGGCGGTGCTTTTCTGCATACTTCACACCGCCAGCTCACGCAGTGGGTGCGGGAAGTCAATGCGGCAGAACCACCCATCGAGTCACGCAAGCCTCTGAAATGGTCCAGCACGCCTATCATCTTTGATATTGAGGATCACCCTGATCGCATAACTGTGGTCGGGTGCTTGCCGATGTTGGTTTCACCAACTATCCGCAACCTCAAGGTCACTAAGATGCTAGTTGATGGCGGGGCCGGCTTGAACTTGATCTCCTCCGCGGTACTCCAGAAACTCCAGATCCCTGATAGCGAGCTCAAAGAGACCGGCACATTCCAAGGAATCAATCCGGGAAGGAGCAAGCCGAAGGGAAAGATCACGCTGCCGGTAACATTTGGCAGCGAGTTGAACTTCAGGACTGAGAGGGTCACTTTTGACGTTGCTGACTTTCCATTGCCTTACAATGGGATACTTGGCCGTCCAGCACTGGCCAAGTTCATGGCGGCCTCTCACTATGCATACAACATGCTGAAGATGCCAGGCCCGATAAGTGTCATCTCTGTCCCTGGCGACAAGAAGGATGCTCTTATCTGCGCCGACAAGATCTACCGGGAAGCAGCAACCGCAACAGATCGCAACTCACTTGCCGCTGAAGCTCCTGGGGGGAAGAAGAAGACCAAGTCCGGCAAGAGCTCTGATGCCCACTCCAGCAAGCGCACCTCTTCGGAGTGATGTGCTACCATCGAGGACGCACCATCGAGCTCCACCGGCAAGTGTAAGAAGACAATGGAAGCTCCACCAGAGACCAAGAAGGTGTCCGCCAAGGAGGACGGCACTGGTGGTACCTTCACCATCAGTGCCACTCTCGACCCTAAATAGGAAAGCGCGCTCGTTGCTTTCCTGTGGGCGAACGTCGACGTGTTTGCATGGCAACCGTCTGACATCCCCGGTGTTCCCAGGAAAGTAATCGAGCACCATCTTGCCGTCTACCCTGATGCGCGGCCCGTCAAGCAGAAAGTCAGGAAACAAGCAGTGGAGCGCCAAGAATTCATTACAGAAGAGATCAAGAAATTGGAAGCAGCAGGCCTTGTCAGAGGAGTGCTCCATCCTACATGGTTGGCCAATCCTATAGTCGTGCGTAAGGCAAATGGGAAATGGAGGCTTTGTATCGACTTTACCGATGTCAATAAAGCTTGTCCCAAAGACCCATTTCCCTTGCCGCGCATCGACCAGATTGTTGACTCCACGGCCGGATATGACTTGCTTTCATTTCTTGATGCATACTCAGGATACCATCAGATCTTCATGGCAGAAGAGGATGAGGAGAAGACCGCATTCATCACCCCATGTGGCACATACTGTTTCATACGGATGCCCTTCGGTTTAAAGAATGCTGGTTCAACATTTGCAAGGGTAGTTCATGACGCTTTTGAGCCACAAATGCACAGAAATGTGGAAGCCTACATGGATGACATAGTGGTCAAGAGCAAGGACAAGGCAACTCTGATTCAAGATTTAGACGAAACCTTTGCAAATCTGCGCAGGATCAACCTCAAGCTTAACCCCGAGAAGTGTGTGTTTGGAGTCCCTTCCGGCAAGCTTCTCGGGTTCTTCGTGTCTCAGTGGGGAATTGAAGCCAATCCCGACAAGATCAAGGCCATTGAGCAGATTGAAGCACCGAAGCGCGTCAAGGATGTACGAAGACTTGCCGGTTGCGTAGCTGCTCTCAGCAGGTTTATCTCTAGGTCTGCTGAGCGCGCCCTGCCATTTTTCAAAATATTGAAAAAGGCAGGTCCAATGAAATGGACTCCGGAAGCGAAGGCTGCGCTGCAGGACTTGAAGAGATACCTGTCCTCCACTCCAACACTTGTCGCACCTAAGCCACAAGAGAAGTTGCTGCTATATATAGCGGCAACCAATCAAGTGGTTAGTGCTGCGTTAGTAGCGGAGAGGGAGGCAGATGGTGAGCCAGCAACCACGGCAGATACATCCGGCAACAGGCAGAGGACTTCACCGGCAAGCTCCGGTCCCGACAAGGACGAATCTGCGCAGGAGCATGAGAAGATGCAGAAGAGAACGGTGCAGCGCCCAATTTACTTTGTCAGTTCCCTTCTGCAGAGGGCTAGGTCAAGGTACTCTGGTGTGCAGAAATTGCTTTTTGGCCTCCTCATGGCCTCGAGAAAGATGCACCATTACTTCCAAGCACATGAGATCATAGTCGTCACTCGTTTCCCGCTGAAGAGGATACTGCAAAATCCCGAAGCAACAGGCAGGATTGTCGAGTGGGCGCTGGAACAGTCAAGCATTGGCCTCAAGTTTGAGAGCACTTCAACTATCCAAAGCAGAGCATTGGCAGAATTCATAGCAGAATGGACGCCAACACCAGATGAAGAGATTCCAGAAACGAGCATCCCCGTCAAGGAGGCAAGCAAAGAGTGGCTGATGTACTTTGACGGTGCCTTCTCGCTGCAAGGCGCCGGTGCGGGCGTGCTACTAGTTGCACCCACCGGAGAGCACCTCAAGTACGTAGTCTAGATGCACTTTCCCAAGGAGCAAGCAACAAACAATACTGCAGAGTATGAAGGATTGCTTGCCGGTCTCAGGATCGTGGCAGACCTTGGGATCAAGAAGCTCATTGTCAGGGGTGACTCACAGCTTGTCGTCCGCCAAGTGAACAAGAATTATCAGAGTCCATTGATGGAAGCTTACGTTGATGAAGTGAGAAAGCTAGAAGAGCACTTTGACGGCCTACGGATGGAACATGTTCCAAGGGCTCAGAACGACGTTGCCGATGGCCTGTCAAAGTGCGCCGCACTGAAGTTACCTGTGGAACCAGGGATCTTTGTGCTCAAGCTGACTCAACCATCCGTAACGCTATCAACTGGGCAGAGAAAGAAGAGGAAGTTGATTTCTGGTGACTATTTTTCGGCAGAACTCCCCGAGGCCGCCGCCAAGAAGGTCCCTAAAATCAACACCAAGGATGCTGAGGAGCAGTCTGCTCCGACAAGCCTTAGGGTTTGTTCCGTTGAAGCAGACGCTCCCGACAAGTTTTGCTCCGGCAAGCTTGCCGGGGAACATCAAGCTCTGGCAGAACCACGGGTTCTTGCCGTAGAAGCCGATGTTCCGGCAGCAGCAGATATGCCTTTAGTCCTTGTTGTCGAGCCACAAGCTCCAGCATGGGCACAGCAGATTGTCCGTTTCCTTCAGACAGGAGAACTTCCCGAAGAGCAAGAAGAAGCGGAAAGAGTAGCCCGACAGTCAAGTATGTACCAGTTTGTCGACACCACACTGTACAGAAGAAGACTCAACGGCGTGAAATTGAAGTGTATTCGCCGGGAAGAAGGAGAAGAGCTGTTGGCAGAGATACATGGAGGCATATGTGGTCACCACATTGGCGCAAGAGCACTTGCCGGCAAAGCATTCCAGCAAAGTTTCTTTTGGCCGACAGCCCTCCAGGATGCAACAGCACAAGTAACCAAGTGTGAAGCGTGCCAGTTCCATTCCAAGCAGATACACCAGCCAGCTCAAGCTCTCCAGACGATCCCTTTATCCTGGCCATTTTTGGTCTGGGGGCTCGACATCCTCGGCCTCTTTCCCCGAGCTGTCGGGGGCTTTGAGTACTTGTACGTTGCAATCGACAAGTTCACAAAGTGGCCGGAAGTGGAAGCAGTGAGGAAGGTGACAGCACAGTCAGCAGTCAAGTTCTTCAGGTCGATTGTTTGTCGTTTCGGGATCCCTAATAGGATCATCACCGACAACGGCACGCAATTCACGAGCCGCACCTTCATGTAGTACGTCCAAGACCTTGGCGCCAAGGTCTACTTCGCTTCTGTTGCTCATCCAAGAAGCAACGGTCAAGCGGAGAGGGCAAACGCTGAAGTGCTGCGCGGGCTCAAGACCAGAACTTTCGACAGGCTGCACAAGTGCGGAAAGAACTGGATCGAGGAGCTGCCGGTGGTTCTTTGGTTGATCAGGACGACGCCAAATCGAGCCATTGGCCAGACACCTTTCGCTCTAGTCTATGGAGCAGAGGCAGTTCTCCCCACGGAACTCGTATACGGGTCACCTCGAGTGCTCACTTATGATGAGCTTGAGCAAGAGCAGCCGCGACAAGATGATGCGCTGCTCCTTGAGGAGGACCGTCTTCAGGCCGTTGTGCGAGCTGCTCGATACCAGCAAGCTTTGCGCCGCTACCATAGCCGCAAAGTTAATGCCAGAAGTTTCGAGGAAGGCAACCTTGTTCTTCGGCGCATTCAGTCCACCAAGAATTCCAACAAGTTGACGCCGAAGTGGGAAGGCCCTTATCGGGTGAAACGAGTCACTAGGCCTGGCGCTGTCCGCCTTGAGACCGAAGATGGCATTCCGGTGAGCAACTCCTGGAACATTGAGCATCTTCGTAAGTTTTACCCGTAGGGCGCGGTTGCCGGAACCTGTTCCGGCAACCACCTTTTGTACAAATCTTGCCGATGTTGCATGTAATCCTTTGTACAAAGCCGGGCGCAGATCCCGTGCATAAGTAAAGCTCATGTGCTCCGCACAACTTGTCAATTTCATGCTTTCTAATATATTTGCATGCATTATCTGACACTTTGTGCAGCACCTACCCCCGGTAAGCAATAACGAGCCGTAAGGCTCCATATCTTTATTTTTTCTTCTTTCATTTTCTCAAAAAGGAAAAGAAGGTTCCCTCGCACACAAGTTTGCCGGGGGGAAAGGAGAAGATAATGGTGTGGACCAGGCATCATCCAAGGAAGTTTCGCCTTACCGGAAAGCAGACGACAGAAAAGCTAAGTTGCCAGAGTTTGAGCAATCAGTTTTGATTTTTTTAAGTTATCTTCCTTGAACGACCGTACTTTGTATGGAAAACCTGTGCGCGGAGGAACCAACTCGTAGCTAGTTGCACCCTTACTTTGTTTCGAGTTCGCTCAACAACTTAAGTAAGCTGCGACTAGTTGCGACAAGGTTTCTTGTCGGTAGCGGCACCGCCAGCAGGCTGCTGACCTCCCGCACTCAGCGCTCGCGGCTAAGGTTCCTGCGCCGGCAAGTTCCCTAAAAGCATAGGGCAAAAACATACAAAGGAAGGAATCAAGTAAAGGGAATAACATAGCAAATCTCTACCCAAAATAGAGTTATATTACAAGATATCTTGTCGCAGCTCTAACAGATTGTTCTCATGACATGGCCAGCAGCGACAAGAAAAAGAAACGAAAAATGGGCGGCCTAATCTACGCGATCGCCCTCAACCCTCTTGATCTCGCTCACCTTGTCCACAATGGGTGCAACAAGGGCCTTGAGCGCATCCAGATCAGCATCCGGCGGCAAGGATTTGAGGACGTTGGTGAGGTTGAGGCCTGGGTTGCGGAAGGCCACCTTCACCAGCACCTTCTGAAGAATCCCCGCGCAGATCCTGCGCGACTCGTTGGCCAGCTGCTTTGGGATCTTCTCCCAGAGTCGCTGGAGGGCCGTCGCCACGCCCTTGAAGAACAAGCTGAGCTTGGCGCTGGGTTGGAGGTGCTCGTCCGAGGAGTACCCGAGATCCTCCATCCCCAGCTGCGCCAACTCCCCGTCGATGGCGGCGGCAATATTCACCAGACCCTCGGTCCAGTGCTCCACTATCTCCCTAAAAGCATTTTGGGAGGCAGCAGCGCTCGCCAGCAGTGCTTCGTCGGCCTTGATCTTCTCCGACAAGGCCACCTCACGCTCCCTGGCGCCGTCCAGCGTTTGAGCCAAAGTGGCCAGCTTCAACTCGAGGTCCGCATTGGAGTCCTTGGCGGCGCTGAGCTCCTTGCTCCTCTCTGCGAGAAGGCCCTGCAGTTCACCATGAGCGGCAGCATCCTTCTCGCGCTCACGCTTGAGAGCGGCAAGCTCCTCGCCGCTCGCCCTGAGATCGGCTTCCAGCTGCGCCAATTTCACCTCCAGCTCCTTCTTGGCGGCCTCAGCAGCTGCGGCAGCATCCCTTGCCTCCTTGAGAGCCCCGCCAATTGATTGCTCGCGCGCGGCAAGCTCTTCCTCGTGGCTGTCAAGGTTGACCTTGTGCTACGCCAACTCTCCTTCCTGCGCAAATAGATTTTCGGCGACAAGCCGTTGCTTCTCTTCAACTTCAGCCTTCTCGAGGAGGAAAGCTTTCCGCTCCTCGAGAATTTGCTGCCGCTCCTCCGCCAGGGACCGGAGAGTTTCCTGCCTCAGACCCCGGAGTTCCTCCGCACGCTTCTCAATATCCACTCCCGCCTTCGCGACAAGCGCCTCTCAGGATGCTAGCTTGGCTTGTCGGGCGCGGTAGAGCGACAACAGCTTCCGCAGCAGCCGCTCCTCCTCAGGCTCGTCGCTGCTGCTGCTTGGCGCGTGGACCACCGTCAGCCCAGCGGAGGCGAGCACCTCTCCATCCAAGGTTTCTCCCTCGACCGGCGCCCTGGAGCTTGATGCCCAGGGGAGCTTGATGAAGATACCGTCGCTGGCTTCAAGTAGGCGCCGGGCTGGGGCTCTTCGGAGCCTGGTGCTGCAGCATCGGCGGAGGGATCGGCGGTCGGCGTAGCGCCTGGCGCTCCTGCGGCCTCGGGGCCGTCAGTGCGATCGCCGGATCCCTCACCCGCTTCTGCGGCGGCAGCCTTGGCGGCCTCTTCGCCGGCAGGATCATCAGCACCGGCCTCTTCTTCGGTGGCCGCGGCATCGTCGTTGTTGCCGCGCGCGTTCTCCTCATCGGCAGCCTCGGTTTCCATAGGCTCCGTGGCGGGTGGATCTGATGACCGAAGAGGGGAGAAAGGTCAAGCGAATATTCAAAAATAAAATCATAAAGAACCCAAGGGAAGTTTTCAGGCAAAAGGGTTACCTGTGCTAGGATCTGCAGTCGTGGTCTCAACCACCGGAGGATCACTGGCGCTGTCCCTTGCCGGAGAACTGCCCCTTGCCGGAGAATTCTCCCTTGCCGGAGAACGCTCCCTTGCCGGGGAAGCCTCCCTTGGCGGTGTAGTCGAAGCAGATAGCACTTCGGGAGTGGCCTCCGGGTCCTCCTGGTGAGGCTGCTCTGCTCCTACACGAACCAACAGACAGATATCAGCAAAAGAAGAGCACCCATGCGCGCCTGACAGCATGAAGTAAACCGTATACTTACGTGGGGGGCTGCGCTGGGGGCTGCTTTGAGGAATGGTTGCCGGGTCCGACAAGGTGGTCTCGGACATATCCTCTGCCGTCGTGGTGGGGTCGTCCTCGATGACAATCACCGGGGCCTTGGCTCTCTTCGCCGCTCTTTGGGCCAGAGTCCTGAAAAGGGATCAGTTCAGAGTCAAACAGATCAGATACAAGACAAAGACAGCAAAAATCGAAGAACTACAAGAACAGCAAGGAATCTTACTCTTCTTCTTCCTCGTCGGAGCTGAGCGCGGAGAGATCGAAGTCCGGCTCGCCTCCGGTGCGACGAGGCGGAGGAGTAGGTTCCCTTACCCGCTTCGCAGGAGCAGTAGCGGTGGACCGGGAAGACCCCGCCCTAGTTGCAGCAGCGGCGTGAGGCGCTCCCACGGCAACAGTGCTTGTCGCGGTAGAGCGTGTCGCGCAGCTCGGCGGCTGTTGACCCGTCTGCCGCCCCGCTACGTCCGTGGCCTTGCGGAGACGCCTTCTTGTTGGAGCTGGGGGCTCCGCTTGCGGCGAGCTGGCTGAAGGTGGGGAGGAGGAGGATCCGATCTGCAACGGGTCGCCCGCGCCCTCGGTGGGCTCGCTCGGCTCATCTTCGGGCTCGGCGAGCTCTTCCTCGCCGGCAAACTCCTCGCGCTCGGCAAGGCTTGCCGCCTCTGCTGCCTCCGCCTCCTCCATGGTGAATCCAAATACGCCCGCGGCAGCAGCTGCTGCCGCCTCTTCCAGCCTGGTAGCGATGCGCTGCATCTCCGCATCGGTGGTGTCGCGGGTGAGGCTCTTCTGCTCGTCGGCGCGGACCGGCACTTCTACCAAGCCATCAAAGAACTCCTGCACGATGGCGTCTTCCGGCTCTTGCCAAGTTGGAACGATGCCGTGAGAGTCGCATAGCGGCATCATTGCACGGATGCGGTCAAGCGAAGAATTGTTGCACAGCGGAACGACATCCCGCGGCAACATGAACGGATGCTGGGGGTCGCGCTTGAACAGCTCCAGGAGCATCGCGTCCAGCTCCAGAAAAGTGAAGTTAAAATTGAGGCCCGGCCGCAGCCTCATGATATCCGCCGAGTTCTGGAACTCCCAGGCGGGTCTCCCCCTCTCCTGCAGGGGGGCGATGCGGCGGCAAAGGAAATCTGTCCCAACTGCGCTCACAGTGAGCCCGGCAAGCCTAAGGCGTAGGATCCGGGTGACGGCCATTTTCAGCCTGTCGTCTTCCGGGGCCATGTTGCTCCAATCGTTGCCACGCACTATTGGGGCTTGGCGCAGGGCGGTAAATGGCTACGGGTTCTCCTCGACGACCCAGCACCACTCTGCTCCCCACTCCTCCCATTTGTTGCGGAGCTCTCCCTCCAGATAGGCTTCCTTCTTGCCGACCCTCGAGATCCAAGCAATTCCGCCGGCAAGGGGCTCTCCTCTCTCGACTCGGGGCATAAAAAAGTGGCGGAAAAGGGCTATGTTTGGGTGGACTCCGACAAAGTTTTCGCACAAATGTGCGAAAACTGCCATGGTGAAATCAAGGAGGCGGAACCCGTAGGTGTAAATGATATTGCAGAAGAATTCAGAGAAGGGCGGGCAGAGCCCGCAGTAGAAGAACAACGCGAAGAAGGGGTACCCGTTCGAAGCCAATCTCGAAGCGCTGGCCGGGAGTACCTTCGTGCACGGATGCGCTCGCGTCTCCGTCGACCAGAAGAGATAGTAGTACTCCCTCAGCTCCTTCGCGTCAAGTTGAGGGGGGAAGATGGCCCGCTCCTTTCACAGCGCCGCAAGCCACTGCACCTCAGCCGACTTCACGCCCTTCCCCTTGTCGGCTTTCGGAGCCATGGCGGAAGTGGTGGGGGAGATCGATGGCGTGGTGGTGCTGGTGGCAGCGGGGGGCGGAGCGCTGCTCTCTTTCGGCTTTGAGAAGAAGGAGGGGAGCGGCGGAGATTTTCGACAATGGAGTAACAACTGGCGAAGTGGGCAAACTGCCCCTGTTTCCCCTGCTTATAAAGAGGGAGGGGGCGGGCGTTTCGCCCTTCCGAATAAAGAAACCACCCACGATCTCTCCCACGATGCCGCATTCAACGCGTGTCGTTCGGGGAGGGCGCGGTGGATACGGAGTAAGATACGGCGTAACCCAGGCCGCGCGTGCCCGTGCCCTGCTTTGGGCCTGGCCCAACAGCGCTCGGCACCGTGTGTGGCCCAGGCCCGGGGGCTCCTGTCGGTGTACTAGAGTAGGGGTACCCTAGTATCTCGAACTTGTGCACGGGCAGTTGCAGCACCCCGCGGCAAGGCTTGTCGGGCGACAGCCAAGGTCTTCCGTGGTTCCCTTGGAGCCCTTCAAGAACAAAGTATTCAAGCCAAGGAGACAAGGCCCCAGCAAGAGGAGCTTGTCGGGAAGGCCAACCAAGGCATCTCAAGGAACTTGCCGCAACGCGCCGCGCGTCCCGGCAAGGCCTGGTGAGCGACAAGCTTCCGGGCGCGACAAGACAACGACCGCGGCAAGGCACTTGCCGCGGCAAGTAACCACCCTGTACCCGCGCTCCAGCACATCCACCAACGTGTCGCCCTGGGGCCTTTCCAGGCGCGCGTGGCAGGAGACTGTGCAGCCAGCGGTGCATGGTGGCATGCGACGGTGACAAGATCTCCATCGTGGCGAACGGTGGCGTCCCTGACAGTCCTTTTCTGCACTGTTTGGGCGACACAGACGGGCATTTAATGCCCTTGTCCCCTGCCGTCAGGGTTAGGTAGGATACACTGTACAAGTAGTTGTACCAACCACAGCTCCTTTTATGTTTTTACCCTTGTCTGCGTTGCCCCCTGTCGGTGACCCCTTGAACATATAAAAGGAGGCCCATGCGCAACATAGAAGGGGGGGGGGGTTCGAAGGCCAAAATACACACGCGCTCGGTCTCGATAGCAGCACAAATGTACTGTAGCATTCAGCGCTCCTGAGCAAGAACACAATACAATCAGACAAGCAGCAGTAGGAGTATTATCTCTCCGGAGAGCTCCGAAGCTGGGTAAACTGCTCGTGTGCTTCGCCTCGATCTGCTCTTCGTGCGATCCCCGCCCCCCGCCGAACCGAAAGGGGCTCGGTCCGCCGGTCCCATAGGTGTTCGTGGATCAGCTTCCCCGACAGATTTTTTGCAGGAAAACTTCTCTCAAAATGGGAAGGTCCCTACGTTATCGAGGAGGTCTATCGTTCTGGTGTCATAAAAATCAACAACTTCGAAGGCACGAGTCCAAGGGTGGTAAATGGTCAAAGAATTAAACATTGTATTCAGGTAATCCTATCAATGTTGAGACTAATATTATTGAAACCGTAACCCTTGAGGAATACATAAGGGACACTTTCCAGAACGTTCCAGACTCCGAAAAGGAATAGGTATGTGGTACGGTAAGTAAACCGACTCCAAAAGAACTCCAATGGAAATTTTCATCAGTTTTGGGTTAATTGAGAATATTAGGAAGAAAGAAGTAGTCCGAAAGGGACACGAGGCTCCCACGAGAGGGGAGCCCCCCCCCCTTACTGGGCATGCCCCCCTGTCTCGTGGGCACCTCGTGTGCCTCCCGGACTCTGTTTTCTTGCGCGTTGCGTATTTTGGTCGGTAAAAATTCATTATATATACCCCCGGAGGTTTTGACCACCGTATCACGCAATTATCCTCTGTTTTCGTTTCGAGTTGTTTCTGTTTCAGATTTAGAGCATCATGACATCTCCAAGCGCTCCCAAGGACAAGTTTTTCGAGAGGGTTATCAACCCCTATCTTGCAGAGGTGCTGAAACACCCTCAAACCATAGATATGCGTGAGGGGGTGCTACACATCCGCTATGTGGAGGGACCAAGGCGTACCGGGAGCGTGGAGACAAAGCTCGAAGCCGTAGAGCAGCAAGTTTTCAAGTGTCAAGGGATGGTGGAGCGTGGACTCAACACCAACCAAATGATGATCACGGAGTTCACCAACGACCACAAGCTGGATACCAAAGTCATTGGGGAGACCATCTTCAAGCTTCAAGAGAAAATCGATCACCTCCAAGCCCAAGATTTATGAGCTGCAAAACCAGAACTGTGAGTATGAATATAGATTCAAGAGGATGAGTTTGGCTGCAGACTTAAGGATCCTGGAGACTCGATCATCCTTCTATGATGGACTTGGAAGATGGACGACAAGCCTACATCATCAACAACCCCTACTTCACCACCTCCGAGGACATAATCACATGGGTATGGGCACCCCCCTTGGCAATTGCCAAGCTTGGGGGAGGTGCCCCGGTATCGTATCACCGTCACACTCCTATCTTTACTGTTTTATTTAGTTCGATCCTTTTAGTAGTATCTTGATCTAGTAGATTGAACTTTTGATATCAAGTAGTTTCGAATTTTGCTTAGTGCTCTTTTTTTTAATTAAGTCCGTGAGTTATCTATAATAAAGATTAGTGTTGAGTCAAGGGCTTTTCTTTGTTGCCATGATTTTGAGAGAAATAGAAAGAATAAAAATAATAAAAGAGTTCATATTGATCTTATGGATAGTAATAACTTCACACATAGAAAGTATGAGGCATAAAAGTTGTTGAGAGTTGATAAACGTAGTTTTGGTCATCGTTGCAATTAATAGGAAGTGATAAGGAAAGAGAGGTTCACATATAAATACACTATCTTGGACATCTTTTATGAATGTGAGCACTCATTAATTATGTCATGCTAAAAGAGTTGACGAGGGACAAGGAAGACAACGTAATGGTTTATGTTTTCTCACATCTCGGTTAAAGTATGTTGTCATTGACCTTCCGAGCATGTTGAGCTTGCCTTTCCCCCTCATGCTAGCCAAATTCCTAGCACCAAGTAGAGATACTACTTGTGCTTCCAATAACCTTAAACCAAGTTTTGCCATGAGAGTCCATCATATCTACCTATGGATTGAGTAAGATCCTTCAAGTAAGTTGTCATCGGTGCAAGCAATAAAAATTGCTCCTTAAATATGCATGACTTATTAGTGCGGAGAAAATAAGCTTTATACGGTTTTGTTATGGAAGCAATAAAAGCGACGGACTGCATAATAAAGGTCCATACACAAGTGACATATAAAGTGACGTTCTTTCATACTAAGATTTTGTGTATCCAACCCTAAAAGCGCATGACAACCTGTGCTTCCCTCTGTGAAGGGCCTATCTTTTACTTCATGTTCTTACTTTATGCTTTTAATGTGTGCTTGAGTCAAGGTGATCGTCACCTTTCCCTTTTTCATTTTGTCCTTTGGCAAGCTCCTCGTGTTTGAAAGATCGTGATATACATATCCAATTGGATGTTCGTTAGCATGGGATATTATTGTTGACATCACCTAAAGGTGAATACGTTGGGAGGCAACACAATAAGCCCATATCTTTCTCAGTGTCCGTCTGAAACTCCATAACCACAAGTATTGCATGAGTGTTAGCAATTGTAGAAGACTATATGATAGTTGAGTATGTGGACTTGTTGAAAAGCTCTATTGTTGTAAATTGCGATTGCTTCAATGACCAAGATTATAGTTTGTTAGTTCTTAATGAAGTTTGTGAACCATACTTGATATTGTGAATTGATTATTACTTGAGCATAAGATATTATATAATGGAATTTGTACATGTTGCTGTTATAAGGATGATCATGATGCCTTCATGTCTATATTTTATTTTTATCGACACCTCTATCTCTAAACATGGGGACATATTTTTTGATATCGGCTTCCGCTTGAGGACAAGCGAGGTCTAAGCTTGGGGGAGTTCATACATCCATTTTGCATCATGCTTTTATATCAATAACTATTGCATTATGGGTTGTTATTACACATTATATCTCAATACTTATGGCTATTCTCTCTTATTTTACAAGGTTTACCATGAAGAGGGGGAATGCCGGCAGCTGGAATTCTGGCTAGAAAAGGAGCAAACGTTGGAAACCTATTCTGCACAACCCCAAAAGTCCTGAAACTCCACGAAACAACCTTTTGGAATTAATAAGAATTTCTGAGCGAAAGAAATACACCAGGGGGCCCACACCCTGTCCAGGAGACAGGGGGCG
This sequence comes from Triticum dicoccoides, assembly GCF_002162155.2. Lineage (NCBI taxonomy): Eukaryota > Viridiplantae > Streptophyta > Magnoliopsida > Poales > Poaceae > Triticum > Triticum dicoccoides. Next base: position 573,723,849 of record NC_041391.1, on the reverse strand, counting down.
GCCCCCTATAGGGCGCGCCCCCCTATCTCCTGGGCCCCCTGGTGGCCTCTGGTGTCCATCTTCTGCTATATCATCGCTTTCACCCTGAAAAAATTGTGGGCAAGCTTACGGGACGAAACTCCACGGCCACGAGGCGGAACCTTGGCAGAACAATTCTAGTGCTCTGGCAGAGCTGTTCTGCCGGGGATTCTTCCTGTCGGGAGCGGGAAATCATCACCAACGTCATCACCAATGATCCTCTCATCGGGAGGGGCTCAATCTCCATCAACATCTTCACTAGCACCATCTCCTCTCAAACCCTAGTTCATCTCTTGTATCCAATCTTGTATCCAAAACCACAAATTGGTACCTGTGGGTTGCTAGTAGTGTTGATTACTCCTTGTAGTTGATACTTATTGGTTTACTTAGTGGAATATCATATGTTCAGATCCTTAATGCATATTATTACACCTCTGATTATGAACATGAATATGCTTTGTGAGTAGTTACGTTTGTTCCTGAGGACATGGGTGAAGTCTTGCTATTAGTAGTCATGTGAATTTGGTATTCGTTCCATATTTTGATGAGATGTATGTTGTCTTCTCCTCTAGTGGTGTCATGTGAATGTCAACTACATGACACTTCACCATTATTGGGCCTATAGGAGGGCATAGGGAAGTAATAAGTAGATGATGGGTTGCTAGAGTGACAGAAGCTTAAACCCTAGTTTATGCGTTGCTTCGTTAGGGGCTGATTAGGATCCACATGTTTCATGCTATGATTAGGTTTACCTTAATACTTTTGTTGTAGTTGCGGATGCTTGAAATAGGGTTTAATCATAAGTGGGATGCTTGTCCAAGTAAGGGCAGTACCCAAACACCGGTCCACCCACATATTAAATTATCAAGGTACCGAACGCGAATCATATGAGCGTGATGAAAACTAGCTTGACGATAATTCCCATGTGTCCTCGGGAGCTCCTTTATCATTATTAGAAATTGTCTAGGCTTATCCTTTGCTACATAAAGGATTGGGCCACCTTTATGCACTTTATTTACTTTGTTTACTTGTTACTCGTTACTATTTATCTTATCACAAAACTATCTATCACCTACAATTTTAGTGCTTGCAGAAAACCTTACTGAAAACCGCTTATCATTTCCTTCTGCTCCTCGTTGGGTTCGACACACTTACTTATCGAAAGGACTACGATAGATCCCCTACACTTGTGGGTCATCAGGGACATACTTCCTCCATTTCAAAAAGAACGTGTAACAACAACATGGGTACCAAGGAGGTGTTAAGAGTGTTCTTACGACTTTATGCATTGACTCATAAAGTTACTAGTCATAAATGCTCATGTATGCATTGGTTTGCAAAGGCTTGATTTAGCAATACAATTGTGACATGGAAAAAAGATAAAGGTTAACACATGCTCTATTGCGAACAAGATTAACCAGAATATGCATGTTTTTAGCTTGACAGTAGAAAAATTAACATTGTAACACACGTGATGAACACACGTAAAACCCAACCATAGCATTAAGTATCAAGTCCTCTTTACTCCCATACGCAACAACCCCCTTACTCGCATGTAAGCTTCTGTCGCTCTAGCCGCCCACCATAAGAGAATCATGAACGTATTGCAACACCCTACAGAGGGGATCCCTCGCGCTTGCACGACACAGAGAGCACACCAATAATAAAGCATACAACTCAAACCAATCACGATCATTAATCAACCCATAGGACAAAACAGATCTACTCAAACATCATAGAATAGCCACATATCATTGGATAATAATATATAGCGTTGAGCACCATGTTTAAGTAGAGATTACAGTGGGGAGAATAGGTTTTACACCATTGCATAGAGGGGGAGAGAGTTGGTGTTGACGGTAGCGAGGTTGTTGGTGTAGATCGTTGTCACGATCCTTGCCCCCGCGGCACTCCCGCGCCACCGGGAGAGAGGGTGAGAGAGCCCCCCCTCCTTCTTATTCTTCCTTAACCTCCCCCCTAGATGGGAGGAGGGTTTCCCCTCTAGTCCATGGCCTCCATGGCGGTGGAGGAGCAGGAGCCCCTTTGAGATTGGATCTATCTCTCTGTTTCTCTTCTATTTCGTGTCAGCCATTCACCGTTTTTTAATTTCCGTAGATCCGTAACTCCGATTGGGCTGAAATTTTTAAACGTTTTTATCTGGATATAAGCTTACTTGCGGCCGAAGGAAACCCCCAACCGACCTACGGGGTGGCCACAAGCTTGCCAGGCACGCCTGGGTAGGGGGCGCTCCCCTTGAGCTTGTGGGCCCCTCAACCTTTGTCTCGCGTTGATTCCGCTTCCCAAAAATCATATATATTCCAAAAAGAATCTCCATAAGTTTTTATCGCGTTTGGACTTCGTTTGATATGGATATTCTGCGAAACAAAAAACATGCAACAAACAGGAACTTGCACTGGGCACTGGATCAATATGTTACTCCCCAAAAATTATATAAAATGTTGCCAAAAGTATATGAAAGTTGTAGAATATTGGCATGAAAAAAATGAAAAATTATAGATACGGCGGAGACGTATCAGCATCCTCAAGCTTAATTCCTGCTCGTCCTCGAGTAGGTAAATGATAAAAAGATAATTTTTGATGTGGAATGCTACCTAGCATTATCTTGATCATGTAATCTAATAATGGAATGAATATTTAGACATGAGTGATTCAAGGCAATAGTCTATCAATTTGACATCGAAAGATAATACAAGACATGCATGCAATTCATCATTGCCTTTCATAATAATGGAGCTAAAGGAAACAACCTCTATAGACTTATTTGTGTTAAGCATGACACAGTCAGTCTTCCCTGCATAAAGTATAAATCAAACCAGGCAATTGGATTGTACTTCTAACGCGCTTCAGCATTTTCAACTTCACTCAGTACATTAGCGTGAGCCATGGATATAACACTACGGGTGGAATACAATGCGATGGCACGGATCAATAGGAGAAAGAAGAAAGTCTCTCATAAACTAGGCGGATCAACGGGCTATGGAGATGCCCATCAATCGATATCAATGCGAGGAGTAGGGATTGCCATGCAAGAGATGCACTAGAGTTATAAGTATATGAAAGCTCACAAATGAAACTAAGTGGGTGTGCATCCAACTTGCTTGCTCATGAAGATCTCGGGCATTTGAGGAAGCCCATCATCAAAATGTACAAGCCAAGTTCTATAATGAAAAATTCCCACTAGTATATGAAAGCTATAACTCAAGAGGCTCTCTATATGAAGAACATGGTGCTACATTAAAGCACAAGTGTGGTAAAAGGATAGTAACATTGCCCTTCCTCCTTTTCTCTCATTTTTAAAATGTTTTCTCTTTCTTTTTTTCAATTTTTTTCTCATTTTTCTTTTTTGTTGGCCTCTTTTTGCCCTTTTTTAAATTTTTTTCGTCTGGAGTCTCATCCCGACTTGTGGGGGAATCACAGTTTCCATCATCCTTTCCTCACTAGGGCAATGCTCTAATAATGATGATCATCACACTTTTATTTACTTACAACTCGATACAATTAATACATAATGACTCTACATGAATGCCTCTGGCAGTGTACTAGGATGTGCAATTATCTAGAATAATAAAGATATAAAAAATCGTACAAGCCATGAAAATATCATGCTAGCTATCTTACGATCATGCAAAGCAATATGACAATGAACGCTCGAGTCATGTATATGATGATGATGGAAGTTGCATGGCAATATAACTCGGAATGGCTATGGAAATGCCATGATTGGTAGGTATGGAGGCTATTTTTAGGAAGATATAAGGAGGTTTTATGCACCAGCGAAGGTCGCGCGATACTAGAAAGGTTAGCAATGGTGGAAGGGTGAGAATGCGCATAATGCATGGGCTCAACATTAGTCATAAAGAACTCATATACTTATTGTGAAAGTTTTATTAACCCTCGAAGCAAAGTACTACTCGCATGCCCCTAGGGGGGAGGTTGGTAGGATTTAACCATCGTGCACCCTCGATTCAAACAACACAGAAGGATTTCAATCAAGGATAAACTATGCTCCGACCTCACTGCTAATGTTAGTGGCCACCACTTTACATGCATGAGGATTTACTTGCGTAAAGACTTACTTCCCTTAACACCATTATTATATACTTAACTTTAATTCTTTTTCTATCATGCGCCCATATTACCACCTCAATATCGCAAAACTATTGCAAGGAATTAAACATATCATACTCCGTGACCTACAAGTTTTATGTAGGATTTTATGACTAACCATGTGAATGGTCAATTCCTGTTAACTCTCTAAATAGATATAAGTGAAGAACGAGAGTTTAATTCTTTCTACAAAAGACTTGCCCAAGCTCTAACAAATATAAGTGAAGTGAAAGAGCATTCTACAAATAACGGGTTTCCTATGTAGAGAAATAGGCATCCAAACTTCAAATGATATAAGTGAAGCACATGAAGCATTCTATAAAGACATACTCAAAAGATATAAGTGAAGTCCAAAGAGTATTCTATAAATCAACCAAGGACTATCTTATAACATCATGGTGCATAAAATAAAAGTGATAAATAAATTCAAAATACACTCCAAGAATTTACGCATATCATGTAAACAAAACAAAAACTGAGACATACCGATAATTGTCAAATAAAGATGGGAAGCCTTCCGGGGCATCCCCAACCTTAGACGCTGAGTCTCTTTGAATATTTAATTGGGGTGCCTTAGGCATCCCCAAACTTGGGCTCTTGTCTCTCCTTATTCTTCTCATACTGATACCTCCTCGATCTTCAAACACTTCATCCACACAAAACTTAAGCGAACTTTTTATTAGAGGGGTTAGTACATATAACATCAAATCCCATCATGTACTGCTGTAACATTATTGTACAATTATAATCAATCATTACCAACTGTATGCTATCATAATTCTATGGCCCCAAGTCAAAGGGGGCTCAACAAGATTTCAAACATATGCACATAATAAAACTATAACATCAGTCTGTGAAAACAGGACAATCTGTAAAGATGCAGATGGTAGATATACTTCTGTAAATCAAAAAACTCTGAAAAATTAGGACAAAATAAACAATTTTCATAGAAGTGTCGCGTAAAAGTTTTAGAAACTTTTGACGTCCCAGTAAAAAACGTAAATTCACGCACTACAGCATAAGTTTCTGTTTTTGCACGCACATACCAAACAAGCAATCTAATCATCCTAAAGGAAAATCTTGGCACATCATTTTTATAATACAATGGGTTTGTACAAGGGGGTAATTATTTTTGTGAGAAACTTCCATGGAAAATTTTGCATTGTTTCCATGAGCATGAACACAAGTGTTCAAGGTCGGCCTTCACTTCTCCAATGCATAACCTTCCAATCGCTTCTCTATTTGGAAAATGTTTTTAGGTTTCCCTCTATATTTTTTTGGTTTTTAAACTTTTTTAAATGCACTCGACAGAAGAAAACTACTCTCTAAAACTTCCGGGTTGTCTCCCTAGCAGCGCTTTCTTTAAAGCCATTAAGCTAGGCATAAAGTGCTCAAGTAATTCGTCCACATGGATCCCAAGGTATATCAAAGCCAATTTCGATTAACCATGATTTGCATTTTAGTATTGAGCACAAAGCAACGTATATCATGCAACAACGAAGACTAAATCTCTTCCTATGCTTCAGCATGTCATAAAAGAACAATTCATGCACATCAAATAAAGGCCAATGCATAGTATAAACAATTTCTTGCAATTTTATCACATTGGAAACATAGAGAGGTGAAGTTGTGGTTCCTCTCTCATAATAATTCTAATTAGGAGCAGCAAGCACATGCATATTATATTTATCAAAATCATCATGTGTAGTAGTAAAACGCAACCCATCAATATAATCCTTAATAAGTGCGAACTTCTTCGATATAGTTAAGTTGGGAGAATTCAAAAAGATTATAAGACTATCATGTGTAGGTGCAATAGCAACAATTTCTTTCATAACATAAGGAACTATAACAAGTTCATCTCCATAAGCATCATTCATGTGGGCATCTTGGGCACAAGCATAGCAAGCATCAATTTCATCAAAAAAGGATATTTCAAACAAATCCAAGGGATCATAGAAATCATCATAGCATTCATCCTTCGATAAGCATGAAGGGAAATTAAATAATGTATGAGTGGAAGAGTTACTCTCATTAGAAGGTGGGCATGGGTAGCTAGTCCGCTCTTCCTCCTTTTGTTCTTCGCTCTCCTCCTCATCTTGTTCATCTAATGAGCTCACAGTGTCATCGATTTCTTTTTCCATAGATTCCTACAAAATATTAGTCTATTCTTGGACAACAGAGACTTTCTCAATAAATTTACCAATGTCGGCATTGTATTTATAATTCTCATAGCAATACTTAAGTATGGAAAAATTCAGATCTGTAAACAACATCATCACAATCCTCATACTTTTCAAACCAAGATTCAATTTCATAAGCACCCTTAAAAGCAACAAATTCTTCTATTCATTCCACATCATAGTAATCATATATACCATTAGCAGAAGAAGCCAAGGTTTCATTATCATTAAATTCACATGAAAAGGGAAGGTGTGGAGCCTTCATCCTAGAACAACAAGTATAATCATATCTCAAGCATAAATACCAAGCATACCATTGCAAACAATGAATTTAATCCCATAAGAGTTTTCCTTTTTAGGTCAAGAGATAATCCTTAAAGGATTCACGTCGATCTAACATGTCTCCCATTATCAAGTTGAATGGGGTTTCTCAGGATTATCAAAGTAGTGTTTAATATTTTCCACATAACGAGCATCGAGTGTTTTAGGAGGTTCCTCTTCTCCATGAGTAGCAAGTACAATTTTTTTTGGTATTTCGTGTTCCATATCCAGAACTAAAGATAGAGAACAACTTAGAACAGAAAATAAAATCTACTTAACGTTAAATCAAGCAAGCACACACTAGAATATTCACCCCACGTTATTGCTCCCCGGCAACAGTGCCAGAAAAAGGTCTTGATAACCCACAAGTGTAGGGGATTAATTGTAGCTTTTTTGATAAATAGGAGTGCCGAACCCAACGAGGAGCGAAAGGTAGGATTTATATTCCCTTCAAGTTCTATCGACCACTAGTGCAACTCTATGCACACTTAACGTTCACTTTACCTAGAACAAGTATGAAACTATTTTGTAGGTGTAGGGATAAGTTTGCAAGTATAAAACTAGATGTACTTAGTGAGAATAAAACTATGAGTAATTTGCAAGACAATAAAAGTTAGTTGTTTTGTAGAAAGCTTTTGTAACACAAGAAAGTTGTTTATCCCTAGGCAATCAATAACTAAATCAGTAATCATTATTGCAATTTTATATGAGGGAGAGGACTGAGCTAACATACTTTCTCTAATTAGATCATATGAACTTATGATTGGAACTCTAGCAAGCTTCCGCAACTACTAAAGATCATTAAGGTAAAACACAACCATAGCATTAAGTATCAAGTCCTCTTTACTCCCATACGCGATAATCCCCTTGCTCGGTGTAAGCTTCTATCACTCTAGCCACCCACCATAAGTGAATCATGAACATATTGCAACACCCTACAGCGGGGATCCCTCACGCTTGTGCGACACGGAGAGCACCGTAGGACAGCACCAATAATAAAACATACAGCTCAAACCAATCATGATCATCAATCAACCCATAAGACAAAACGGATCTACTCAAACATCATAGGATAGCCACATATCATTGGATAATAATATATAGCATTGAGCACCATGTTTAAGTAGAGATTACAGCAGGGAGAAGAGGTGCTACACTGCTGCATAGAGGGGGAGAGAGCTGGTGTTGACGGTAGCGAGGTTATTGGTGTAGATCACTGTCACGATCCTTGCCCCGGCGGCACTTAGCGCCGCCGGGAGAGAGGGTGGGAGAGCCCCCTCCTTCTTCTTGTTCTTCCTTGACCTACCCCCTAGATGGGAGGAGGGTTTCCCCTCTTGTCCATGGATTTATCTCTCTGTTTCTCTTCTGTTTTGTGTCCCTATTTTCTGGCCCTTCACGGTTTCTTAAATTCCCGGAGATCTGTAACTCCAATTAGGCTAAAATTTTAACATGTTTTTATCCGGATATAAGCTTACTTGCGGCCTAAGGACACCTCCAACCTACCTAAAGGGTGGCCACAAGCTTTCTAGGTGCTCCATGGGTAGGGGACGCGCCCCTTGAGCTTGTGGGACCCTAGGGTGTCATCTTGCGTTGATTCTGCTTCCCAAAAATCACATATATTCCAAAAAAAATCTTTGTAAAATTTTATCCCGTTTGGACTTTGTTTGATATGGATATTCTGCGAAACAAAAAACATGCAACAAACAGGAACTGGCACTGGATCAATATGTTAGTCACCAAAAATGGTGTAAAATGTTGGCAAAAAATATGAAAGTTGTAGAATATTAGCATGAAACAATCAAAAATTATAGATATGATGGAGATATATCAGAATTGCTCGAAGAGTAAGGGTGATGCAGTATAGCAGCATATAGTATTTCCATTAGTTAAGAACCAAGGTTTATCGAAACAATAGGAGATGACACAGAAACAACTTTAGTTGTACCTGCACACACACAAACAAATGTTTGCACTGAACAAAGACAAGGGGGCGTCACTTCCCTTTTTCTGGATAGTTTCAAGTATCAAATCTGATAGTGGTAGATATAATAATAAGAAATAAATAATATAAGTGAAATAAAACAACAAGGAATTATAAGATTTGTTTAAATATAAAGGTGAATGGACCCGAGGGCCATAGCGTTCACTAGAGGCACCTCTCTCATAAACAGCATCATTGAATAAACATACTACTGTTGCACAATTGACAGAAAAGCGCATAGTTATGATGATCATCCATGTTGTTAGGACCAAGAGTATATCGACCAGGGGGTGAATGGGAGAATTAAAAATTATTTTGAATGTTTTGAAACCGATCCCAATCACAACAGCGGAATAATGGAAACAAGGAAATGAGTTTAATCAGTCTTCATCATCAGAAGCATATTCTCCGATGAAAGCATTAATATCAGCATGAGCTTCGGGAATCAAAGGTTTAACTACGATGAGAGTAATGCAACATTCAAACAAATGTAGCAGAATGATACACAACATGATACACAGACAAATAATACAATGCTATAAAATCATAGGTGAACCGAGGAATATGAAGGTGACATATGAATACCAGAGATGAGAAAGAAATAGGATGAGCACAAAGATATACCAAGATTACAACATAAGATAATGATCAGATAAACTATCAACATAGAGCACGAATAAGAATAGCTGAAGGAATTGCAGTGAAGTAGAATGAACCAGTGGTGCTCGATGGCGACAATCAAATTTGGTAGACCAGTTCGCCCTTCTGCCAAAGGGCTATGTCTGGTTGGAGGGGTCGTGACTTAACACGAAACATAAACTCTCTTCACCCTATTCTCCTTCAACACATAGCTGATCAGACTCAGGTTAACTTCACTTGTGGTAGATCCTTGTCGGTGATCTCCAAACCTTCGGTTGACCTTCGTTAACCACAATCACTCTTAGTTGCTAAACATCTAGATCGGTGAATACAACAACTCTTCAACACTCGAGCCGAAACCTATCTGTCTAGAGAGTGCGCAGCTCTCAAGAGTAATAGGTACAAGAACTCACACTCAGAACTACTGTGTGATGCTAAACCACTGTCTAAGTTTGGGCTCTTGATTTTTATCTCGGTGGATCTTAAACTCAAATCACTCGGAGAGGGGTTGCTCAAATCAATCTTCCGGGAAATCTCAAGCGGAGCAGCCAACAGACAATGTTGGAGCAGGGTGGCTATTTATAGCCGCAACCTTCCTAGATGGGAAATGACCAAATTAGACATCGGGATCAACCAATGGCCGAACAACAGAATTCCAACGGTCGGATTTGAGCACAATGGTAATATTGCTTTTGGAGCAAGTAATGCTAACTCCTCGGTATGAGACAAATCACTTGCAGTGAAGAAAATCACAGTCTCTTGCTAAGAATTATTTGCTCGGAACACAAAGAGATTTCTCTCTTAACTTTCATAGGTTTTGACTAAGCATCACAGCGGATCTATGCATCGAGAACATATACCCCTCTTAATAGTACGGAGGTCCTATGACTCATTTGAATGAAAGACGAACAATGAAATGAATCCTACGTCTTCACTTTGTCTTCAACTTCCATTGTTGCGGTCAATTTCTTCAGATGACGATACCGAGTCAAAAAGCTTTGCTTCAGCAGAATTTTTTTGAGGGGTCGATTCCTTCACATCAATCTCGTCGACTATATGACTTCAACAGATATAGCTCGTTCTTCTCTGCAACGCAGATATACTTTGGTGAAGTTCCTCAAACTTAGCACCTGAGACAACATTCTCTTCGGTTCTGTATGGACTATTTCTCTCTTTATGCACTAGCAAACAAATTAGCCCATACATGTTTTTGTCAACAATCTCTACAAGGTAGGTAGATATTGCACCAACAATATCCCCCTTTTTGGATGTTTGTTGACAAAACAGATCACATCAAAGGATAGATAATGAATGGAACATAATGCAAAGGATAATAATAAGACGAGAGATAATTACAAAAATGAAGCACTCTCCCCCTAAGGTATGCATCAGAGCATAATGAACCAGAGGGAGACGAGATTATTCTTCGTATGAGTGACATTGATTTATGATTTCATCCTTGACTTCCTTCAATGCACTCGACGGTGTCTGAGGTGATTCCTATCACAAATTCTTTGAAAGGGATTAGGTATAAGATATACTTTGAGTGATTTGTGATGAAGGATATAACATGAAGGTTTTCTCACAACACAATTTGAGTCCACACGAGGCATAGTTTTCCTATGTTAGATATTAGTTATGATCAGAGAAAGATGGAATAAGAATATGTTGCTCGTATAGTATATTCTTCAGATGTGGTTTCCCCGTGATGCATAAGATAATAAGAGAAATAATTTCGAGGGAAAAACACTTTGTTAGTGAAATAGCCTTCACAACATAAGGCATTAAGGCTTAGACAAACTTCTCTTCTCGAAACACTTCTCCCCCATAGTATCATCACTTGATGATTTGTTCTTCTTCTTCGAAGAGCAAATATTTTTCCATGTATGATAGATAGTTATCGAAGATAATCATTGCAAGGGAGAAACTCATTCGATTGTACCTGCAGACAAATAGTACAAAGCAAATAATACCACTGGAGGGGGGTTATTAATGTTACATTGCGACTGAGTATTTCAACACCATAGGTGGTGCGTAAAGTTCTTGAAGCAAACTGTTTGAGGGCAAACCAAATGTTCGACTGCGAAAAAAACATCTGAATAAAAACACCCTCCAAGAACCCCGATAATCTATCACTCGATGTACTATTCCCCCACTTTTGTCAACAAGTGTCAAAAAGGAAAGAAATAGCAGACGAGGAACTACTCTTCATGCGTATCCTCAGAATCAGAATTGAAACCACTCGACGAATCAGAATTCACAGAGCGGGGAATGGTCGAGGCCGAAGCAGGAGTAGCAGCATGGACTCTTGAGGAACTGGCGAGCCGGTTGCTTGGCTTGTATATCAGTGTTCATGTAGTGTCTTCAATTTCATCATCATGGTCGACAAACAACAAATCATATGATGCAGAACGATCAGGGAGCACTGGAGTCTATCTTCGGACACGAGGAACAGCAAGCAAGTCCAGGTAGTCATAATCCTTCATGATTCCTTTGGCAGCAAGCTTCTTGCAAGAATAATGTTATCTGAGGAGAGTCCATGAGCACTTCTTTGCCTCCTTCTCATGCAGAAGAATTTGGTGGGTATGATTGTGAAGTAAATTCATCTCACTCATCAACTTTAGTTTCTCCTTTCTGTCCAGTTTAATGTGTCTTTCCAACACCTGCTTTGTGCGAATGCAAATGTCATAAAGAGATGAATTTTACTCACGAGGGATTTCAACCCTGGCTTTTTTGATCTTCGGTGCAGAGTCAGGTGTAGACGCAGTAGCAGCATCAGTAGGTTCCTTCCCTTTTCCAATATCCTTCACTATGCGCAGAGTGTCACGAACTGGTGGCATGAATACATTCGGAAAATAATCCCAGAAGAATTTCTCATTAGTGAGCTGCTCAATTGCAAACATGATCCATGGAGCATAAGGCTTCAATGACAGAGGGTTGTCAACTGCACATGCGAGGTTTCGAATGAAAAGGTCAGGAATATCAAACTTAATTCCTTAAGACATGGACAGAAGTGCATTTCCAACAATGCCTTTGATGGAATTTGGTCTCTTCATTGGTGTGATAGTATTGCACACAATGTAAAACATCACTTTGTTATCAGGCCAACTTTTCGGATCAACATCAATGCATTCATCACCAACCTTGGTGGGATCCATCAGAGTGTGGAGTTGTGCTTCAGACACTTCCCAAAAATGCAACATGTGTTCTGCTACCACTTGAGCTTGCGTTGGTTTTCCCTTGAAGAGGAAAGGGTGATGCAGCAAAGTAGCGTAAGTATTTCCCTCAGTTTTGAGAACCAAGGTATCAATCCAGTAGGATGCGACACACAAGTCAAAGAATACCTGCACAAACAATCAAGGACCATGCAACCAACGCGATAAAGGGGTTGTCAATCCCTTCACGGTCACTCGCAAAAATGAGATTTGATAGAGATAATAAGGTAAATAATTTTGGTATTTTTGTTGTATAGATTGGAAAGTAAAGATTGCAAAATAGTAAACAAAATTCAACAATAAGGAAAAGAGATGCAATATAATGGAAAAGAGACCCGAGGGCCATATGTTTCACTAGTGGCTTCTCTCGAGATAGCATGTATTACGGTGGGTGAACAAATTACTGTCGAGCAATTGATAGAAAAGTGCATAATTATGAAGACATCGAAGGCAATGATCATAAACATAAGTATCATGTCTGTGTCAAGTAGACCGAAACGATTATGCATCTATGTTGGGGGTTGGGTGCGACATACGCCAAACGATGGCTTATCATGGTGGGAGCGAGTAGAACGTCGCTTGTGCCTCGAAGCGGGATGAGGCGTAGACATGAACGCCGGCGTACTTTACCCAGGTTTGGGGCTCTCCTAGGAGATAACACCCCTAGTCCTCCTCTGCGGGGTCTCCGCATGATCACTAAGGAACTAGTGAGTACAATGGTGCTCCTTGAGCTGTATGCTAGAGGTAGAGGGAGGCAGGGCTAGCTCTCTTCTCCCTCTATGTATAAGTCTAGTTCTCTCAGGTTAGGAACCCTTTGCATGGGTGCCCTGGGGGGTTTATATAGGCCTACCCCCCAGGGGTATAATGGTAACTTGGCCGGGTGTAGGACCCAACTGTCAGTGTCTCTGGTCACCGGCTCCTCCGCTGGCTGCTGGGGCCCGCCGCCTGGTGGGCCTCGCCGACTGGTCCGGTATGGAGCCGACAGGCTGCCTCCGCCGCTGGCGGGTCTGGTTGGTGGCTGGCCACTGTAGCCGTGATACTAATGACGCAGGCTTGGTCGGGGAAGGCATGGCTACAGTCCCGCTGCCTGGTGGGAGATCACTGTAGCCTTGCTGTGTCTAGTCTGGTTAATGGTGCACGGGCCTTGAGGAAGGATCCGACTGACTGCTAGGAGCCGGATACCCATGGAGCCGACTGGCCAGGCTCGGCCGCCCTCCGGGCCCTTGCTGCTTGGTAGGGCCCGCCGTCAGCAAGCCGTACCGACATGCCGTCGTGGGAGAAGGCCTCGCCTGACTGGGGTGACGTCAAGGGTGGAGTGGCAACAGTGCTGCGTCGTGCGGAGATCTCCGCCGGTACGGGGCACTATGGCCACGCCAAACCCAGGATTCGGGGGTGAGGGGCTTCACTGTAGCTTGACCCCGTCTTGTCCTCTTGATGAGGGGCATAGACTCTGAGGGCGCCAGGGGCCGCCTGCTAGAAGTCGGCCTCTCCAGAGGATGCCTGCTAGGAGTCAGCCAGTCTTGGTGCCGTCTGCTGGTACTTGGTCGTCTTCTGGCAGCCGTGCGTTGAGCCAGCCGGCCACCAGAAGGAGGCGCTTCACTCCAGAGTCTCGTGGGGCGCAGCCGACCCAAAGTCTTGAAAGGTTTAGGGACTCGTGTTAGGCTACCTGTGGCCCATTACACCGACTTTAGTCCCCGAAGCTGGTGAGGCGTCGCGGCTGACAAGTCGAGTGGCCTCAGCAATTTCCTTCCTGGTCGTGCTCTGGTGAAACGCTTGGTCTACCTCTTGGCGTGCCGGCTGCCGGGAGCCAAGACAAGGCGGGTTCGCTCGATGATTTCGAAACGCCAAGGTGGGAACCAGGTGGCATTCCTGCTAAGCTTCCTGGGCCTGCCGCCTGCCGCAAGCACACCACACGGTGCACGTCAGCCCGGCCAGCCTGCCATTCCACGTTCCTGATGGGATGTGACAGCAAGTCGGGCCCGCCGCCACTGGGTCTCGGCACGCGGGCGGATCCGCTGCGGCCGAGGCGGGCGGTTGCGATTCCCTGCGGAGTTACTGCATAGTAACTCTGCATAGTAATCTGGGGGTCATGGGGTCGTGGGCGCAGTTAATCCCACGATCCTATGTCCTGCCCCCTCGGCTTCGCAGCCCGAGGGATATAAGTAGGGGGGAAGGGGAGCAGCAGAGCACGCGCGCCCTCCTCCCCATTCTTTCCTTCTTCTTTCCCTGCTGCTGCCACGTCTCCGCGCCCCACCATAGCGCCGCCACAGCTTGCCGCCGTCAAACTTCCTCGCCCCCAAGCTTCTCGCGCAGCTCCACCCGGACTCCATGGCGCGCGAGAACGGAGGGGACTGGGATGGCTCGGTGGTGATCGAGGACCACCTAGCCTTCCTCCGGGCCACACGTCGGATGCCCAACGCGGCCTTAGTCAAGGTGCGGGTGTCGCCGCAGGAGGAGATATCGCCAGTGCCGCAGGGGAACGAGAGGGTCGTCTTCCGCTCGCATTTCCTCCGCGGCTTTGTCCTGCCGGCAAGCGGATTCTTCTGCTCGTTCATGGAGTTCTACCACCTCCAGCCGCATTATCTGACGCCCAACACTGTGATGCTGCTATCCGCCTTTGTCATGGCATGCGAGGGCTACCTCGGCATCCTCCCCACCGTCAAGCTGCGGGGAGCTTTCTTCTACACCAAACTGGGTACCTCCGCCAAGGAGAAGGCGGCCCAGTGCGGTGCTTTCGTCACCATGCGCCGGGCGTTGGTGAAGAACGCCTTCCCCGTCATCAAGTTGTCATAGTCGGTGAAACTGTGGCAGCAATCGTACTTTTATGTGGAGAACATCGATCCGGCAGCCGACTTTATCAACCTGCCGCCTTATGAGGCCGGCCCCTAGCCGAGCCTCGGGCCAACTGGGGCTACAAGCCGAAGCCCGTGTCGGCCGACACGGCCGTCGCCATCAACCGACTCGGACTGGTGACGAAGGCGGAGGGTCTCGTGGCATCCGACTTGCTGATCGCCTTCGTCGAGCGATGGGTTCTCCCGCTCCAAGGCCGCCCTCATCTGATCTGTCGGATGAGTGGGCACCGCGACCTGAGCCGGATGTCCACGAGGGACATGCCGACTGTCGAGGTGGCCCAGATGGTGAACGAGATCACTGACCTCAATGTGTCAGAGAAGTCCTGGCGGTTTGGCAAGCGGCCATACTCCCGCGACAACCCGCCGCCTGTTGTAAGTCTCTTTAGTTTCTCCTTTTCAGTACTTGCCTTGGTCTTGGTTTTGGTCTTGAGTGTTCATTCTTTGGGAGGTAGATCTACATGTCTCTGGCGACGACCGCCATCGTGGTGCCGGGTCGAAACTACCAGCCGGACCGGGAGGTGAGCGACGTGGACGACCCCGACTTAGGGGCGGTCGCCTTGGAGGACGACGCTGTAGGCGGCGGCGATGGAGCAGACGGCTCCGAAGAAGGGGGCGGCGTCGAGACTTGGCCCAACGACAACGAGGAAGATGAGTTGCGCCCCACTCAGGGAGCTATCAACACACATGCATGCCCCTCCGCCGAGCCGTCTGCTCGAGGCGGCAAGCACAAGCGAAAACAGGGCGGCACCCTATTCGGCAGCGCGCCGAAGAAACCCAAGAACTCAATCGCTGTGATCCGACGGAAGGAGGCCGCGGCAAAGCTGGCCAAGTTCCAGAAGCTCCCGAAGGCGCCACCCATGGTGTCGGCGTAAGTATTTTTCCTTGTGCTTTCCCTTGCTGATCCAGCCTGAAATTTCTTGGCTCAGGGCCCGCTCTCCCTCGATAAGTCGACCACCGCCTCTGTCATCAGGTCGGTGGAGACCTCCACCACCACCCGGCGAATCGATCCGGCCTCCGACCTCCGGGAGGCGCAGGAGCGAAACGTGTGGGAGGTGCGCGAGGAGCAGGAAGCCACCCACCTGGAGAAGGCGGAGGCTGACAAGGCGGAGGCGGCCGCGCTGAAGAAGCTGGCGGTGGCTGAGGCTGTTGCCGTAGCGAGGGAGCGGCTTGCAGAGGCCGCGTGCCGCCAAGAGCCTCTAATCGTTGCTCCGCTGAACTCCGTGCCGCCTCTTCTAGTGTTTGTGGCGTCAACTGGGGGAGCCGGCGACGAGCACCCGACCATGAAGAGGGAGGGCGGCGATGTGGCCATGCCGGACGTGGTCGTGCCTCCGCCGCTGCCATCTGGCGGGGCGCGAGACAAGCAGCCGGCCGCCCCACCGGTGCCACCAGCTGGGAATGAGGTGGTGACGGGCCCAACTCTTGAGGCCCGTACACCCGTGCACTGTCGCCTCGTGAAGGCGGTCTCAGCGCCGTGAGCTCGTCAGTCCCAGACACCGAGGCGACCAGCACCGCGCCCTCCGGCTGCGTGCGTGGAGGCGGGATGGGAGCCCTGAACCAGGCGGCCCTTGACGTCCAGTCGAAGCTTTGGGCTGAAGCTAACGCTCTCAAGCGGTGCAACAGGCGTTCCTGGACTCGCGAGCGGCCATCCGGGTGTGTTTCTCACTTCTTTGTCTTTGATCCTTTTATTTCTCGGTGGAGGCGCGCTATCGCACCCACTGGGTGTAGTCCCCAAGTTTCGAGCCGGCTGCTGAGCAGGCGGCCCGGAACTTCAATTCGCAAGCTTCGAGTGCTAACTTCGTCTGATGCTTCTATTGCAGGATTATCATAACCTTCGTGCGGCCACCTTCAACTCCAGCGTCCGGGAGCTGGAGAGGTAGACCGCCAACTTGTCGGAGAGCCGGAGTAAGTCTCGACTTTCTTTCTCTGCGAGGGCGCATTGGTGCACCCGCGGGCTGTAGTCCCCGAGATTCGGGCCGACTTCTGAGCAGTCGGGCCGGATCTCCCCAGCAACTCCATTTCTTTTGTTGATCGTTGATAACTTCTTTCTCTATGGGGGTGCGATAGCGCACCCATGGGCTGTAGTCCCCGAGATTCGGGCCGACTGCTGAGTAGTCGGGCCGGATCTCCCCGGCAACTGCATTCCTTCCTTGTTGAACGTTGACGTCTTTTTCTTCTTCTTCTTTGTAGAGGCCAATGCCGCCTTGAAGCAGCAGCTGGGCGAAGCTAACACCGCGCCGCGTGTCAAGGAGGCAGAGTGCAGCAAGCTGGCCAAGGAGTGTGACCGGCTGGTCACGCAGCTAGCGAAGCAGGCAGAGCTTCTCCAGACGGCTCAGAAGGAGGTGGAGGCGAAAGAGATCAACCTCCTCGCTGAGTTTGAGACCGAACGCTCCGCCTGGCCGACAAAGAGGCGCTGCTGACCGCCGGCTTCGGCAATATTGAGGACATGGTCGACGGTAAGCTTCTTCTTTTTTCTTTCTCTAAGCGGTCGGCCTCCGTTCAGGCCAACTGCTAGCTTCTAACATCTGGCTTCGTTGCTCTCCATTCGAGCAGACTTCTTCCCAGGCCACTTCGTTGCTGCGAACCAAGCCATTGAGGCTTATCGTGAGGAGCGGAGGGCGGAAGGCATGCAGATCGTTGTCGATGCCCCCCGGACCCTTAGCGAGCAGTTTCTCAGCATCCAGGCCCGCCTTTGGCTGGCTCATCGGATGTTGTGTCGTCATCAATGCGTCGGGACTAGGCATTCTCCACCCTCTGGCTAGGCATGCCGGCTCCGCGTACTCCTAGTCGGATTGCCGACTGGCTGGAGGTAGCGGCCGGCCGCCTGGAGGCCTAGAAGGGTTCCTCGGCCCGAGCTGGAGCGTGCCGAGCTCTGGAGTTCGTCAAGGCATGGTACCCTGGGCTAGATCTAGCCCAGTTGACCATGTTTCGGCTGGAGGCACAGGAGGAGCTAGTGGCGGTGGAGGATGAGCTTCTCAAGCGGGCGGCGGCGATCGCCGACTATACCAACACCAGCGTCTTCATCCCAGAGCTGGTTGATAACGGTGCTGAGGCGCCACCGGAGTGGTTTGGGCTAAACCCGGAGGACGGCGAGTACTCGGCCAAAGTGATCGACTCCAGCGACGATGGAGAGGACGAGGAAAGCGAAGAAGACGCGCCAGAGGTCGGTGCAGACAGCCAGCCTCAGCCTGACCGTGCCTCAAGCAACGATCCGAGCTCAAGCGCACCGACTGCTGCTGGAGGCGACCAGGCGGAGACCGACCAGCCGTCCGCTCCACCAACCTGCGCTACCGACTCCGGCGTCCAGCCGTCTGCTCCACCCACCGGTGCTACCAACTCCGCCATCCAGCCGGACCCCTCTGCTGCTCCCTAGGACGTCGCCTTTATTTCTCCTACTTATCGGCCTCGACAAACTTTGTTAAATTTGCACAATTCCACCCGCGGGGTGTATTTCAAACTCTGTTGAATGCTGGCCAATGGGCCTTTTGATGTGTAAATATGCTTTGACACAAATTGTGCTTTATTTGCCGAGTTCTGACTTTTCTTGCTTTCTGCCCCTTGATTTTTTCCTTTGCCGCCATCCCTTTGCTACCCTCTTGCCAGCCAAGCAGTCGCTCTGCGGACTGCGACTGGGTTGAGTGCTTAGCTATTTTCGGGAGGGCAAGTACTTATCCGATTGTAGCATTGGCAAGGTAAGTAGAGGCCGGCCGAACGGCTGCTCAGCAGCCGGTCGAAGAGGCGGCATGCCGGCCTAGACTATATGCGCATTTTTCCTTAGCCATTTTTCGTGTGGGCACCATTTTTGCAACCCCTGTCCACCGTACAGTCGCTTTGCGAGCTGCGGCTTCTGACAGGAGAAGTTTTTTGGTGACAACACACTACTTGTTCGACTTGTAGGAAGCAACACATAGTAGAAGGCGGCGAGCCCCCGGGCCAACTAGTCGAACCCGGTGCCAAGCGAAATGATGAAACAACACATTCATAGGCATAATACTTATCATATAGATAAAAGAGGATAGTCCCCGAGCTCTTCTTAGGGGACCCAGAGTCTTCGTACTTAATACAAAAGGTAGCATGGTACATACTGCTTTAACTGTAAAATCTTCGAAGGAGGTTTGTGTTCCATGGCCTCTCCGTCTCCTTGCCTGAGTCGTCTCTTTTGCGTGCTCTGGGCTTCTGAGCATCGATCAAGTAGTAGGAACTGTTGCCCAACACTTTGCTGATGATGAAAGGGCCTTCCCAAGGTGCCGAGAGCTTGTGCTGGCCGGGCTGTTCGCTATATCAGCCGAAGCACAAGGTCTCCCTTCTGGAAGGATCTTGGCTTGACCTTCCAATTGTAGTATCGGCGTAGACTCTGCTGGTAGATGGCAGACCGGCTGAGTGCCAATAGTCGGCTCTCTTCCAGCGGATCGACGCCGTCTTCTCGTGCTTCTTTGTCCTGCTCGTCGGTGTACATGGTGACTTGAGGGGAGTCAAATTCTATGTCCGTCGGGATGACGGCTTCGGCACCGTAGACAAGGAAGAAGGGCATGAAGACGGTTGACTTGTTCAGAGTTCTGCACAGGATCTAGAGGACGGCCGACAGCTCATCGAGCCAGCAGCCGGCCGAACGCTCTAGAGGCTCGACCAGTCGGGGCTTGATGTCGGACAAAATGAGGCTGTTTGCTCGCTCCACTTGGCCGTTTGACTGCGGATGGGCAATAGACGCTAAGTCCAGTCGGATGCCCTGTGTCGCGCAAGAATGAGCCAAGGCTCCTTTGGCGAAGTTTGTGCCGTTGTCGGTGATGATGTTGTGTGGTTGCCATACCCAGTGGTGATGTCAGCGATGAAAGTCACAGCAGTCGGCCCATTCAACTTCTTGATTGGCTTTGCTTCTATCCACTTGGTGAACCTGTCCATAGTGACAAGCAAATGAGTCATGCCGCCGTGGGCCGTCTTGAATGGCCCCACCATGTCCAGCCCCCAGACAGCAAAAGGCCAGGCAATGGGAATGGTCTTGAGTGCAGAAGCCGGCAGATGTGGCTTCGAGCGGAACTTCTGGCACCCCTTACACTTCTGGACCAAGTCTTTGGCGTCTTCTAGAGCAGTCGGCCAGAAGAAACCATGGCGGAAAGCTTTGGCAACAAGTGGTCTCGAAGCTGCGTGGTGACCACATTCGCCTTGGTGGATATCTTTGATGATTTCATGGCCCTGGTCCGGCTCTACGCAGCACTGGTACACACCAGTAACACTGCGCCTCACCAGTTCTCTGTTGATGATGGTGTATGATGCTTCCCATCGTTGCACTTGTCGGGCCGAGATCTCATCAGTCGGCAGCTCTTTGTTCACCAGAAACTTGAGGATGGGCTGAGCCCATGAAGGCGCTGTTATTTCTTCTACTGTCACGACTGCAATTTGCACAGGGCGGTTGGGCCGGGAGGTGGCGGGTTGGAGTCGGCTGCCCCTTGCTTAGTCGGAGAAGTCCCCGGGCCGACTGCTGCAGTCCCCGGGCCGACTGCTGCAGTCCCCGGGCCGGGTTCTGAAGTCCTCGGGTCGGGTGCGACTGCTGCAGTCCCTGAGCCGTCTGTCGAAGTCCCCGTGCCGGCTACTGGGGTCCTCAAGTCGGATCCGACTGCTTCGGGAGGGGCCGGCACAAAGATGGAGTCTGATTCTGGCGATGGCTTGACAGACGCCTTGAGGAGGCGTTGTAGGGCGACGTCGGCTGGTATGGCTTGTCGGGCGGAGCCGATCCGTGCCAAGGCATCTGCTTGCTCATTACCATTTCTTGGCACATGGAGGAACTCGCACCCTTCAAAGTATCCACTGAGTTGCTGCACGAGGAAGCGGTAGCTTGCCATATTTGCATCCTTGGCGTCCCAGTCGCCCGATGACTGCTGGACCACCAAGTCGGAGTCACCATAGCACAGGACCCGGCGAATGCCGAGTTCCTTGACAAGCCGGAGTCCGTGTATGAGTGCTTCGTATTCAGCTACATTGTTGGAGGTGGCAAAGTGAATTTGTAGCACATATCTGAGCTTTTCTCCTTTGGGAGAGGTGAGGACGATGCCGGCTCCCAAACCGGCGCGCATCTTTGAACCATCAAAATGCATTCGCCAATGGGTGGAGTCTGGCGCTGGCGGCAGGTACTGGGTCTCGGCCCAGTCGACGAGGAAGTCGGCCAGCGCTTGCGACTTGATGGCGGTGTGAGGCTGATAGGGGATGGTGTAGGGGGCAGATCTATGGCCCATTTGGCCACTCGGCCTGAAGCATCTCAGCTTCCAATGATCTCAGCAAGCGGAGCAGTGTAGACGACAGTAATTGGGTGCTCTTGAAAGTAAGGCTTCAGCTTCTTGGCGGCAAAGTGCACACCATAGCGCATCTTCTGATAGTGGGGGTAGTTCTGCTTGGAGGCGGACAGCACTTCACTCAGGTAATACACTGGCCTCTGGACTGGTAGTGCTCTGCCCTCCTGTAAGTGCATCTAGTGCCCCTTAGTGATTTTGGTGTATTGAAGACTTATAGGTTGAGGGACTAATGCGTTTGTGAGTGTACACAGGTCTATAAGTCTATGAGGAGTTTGATATTTACAAAGAAAGTCGACCCCTAAAAATGAAATTCTTCAACTGAAGACTTTGATATTCTGAAGACTTTGAAAGTGAAGAAATTGGTGTGACCTTGAAGACTTGGTATTCATTTGTGGAACATGAAGCGTGAAGACTTTTGTTTTCGTAGTTTCATTTTCTCTTTCTTGAGTCATAGGAAACACCGTACTGTTAAAGGGGGTCGAGGAAATACTAAGGAAAAATTTCCATATGATGCTCAACTCAAAATCCTACACCTACCAATCCCTTCGAGTGAAGCCTTTGGAAATCTCATACAGTTCAGTCACTTTCTTCAGTGACAGAGACGAAGTTCTTCTGGTCGCTGATGAATTTGTTCTGACTGAGGAGTTAGGAATTCGTCAGTGCGAATTACCTACACAGTGAGGAACATGATAGCCCTGAGGAATTTGAGAGTCAAATTTCCGACCGTTGTTGTTCTGCGCGCCAGCTGTTCCAAAATATCTTATCCACCTAACGGTCATATCATTGAAGGGCATTTATGTCTTATCATGTCGGGCTGCTCCCTAGGCTATAAATAGCCGCCCCCTACAACCACTAGCTGGTTGGCTGCTCCGAGAGAACTTGACACTTGTCATTTGAGAGCAACCCATCCTCCGAGGACTTTGAGCGAAAATCATCCAGTGAGGAAAACCCAAAACCAAACCCCTACAAACCCAAAGTGATTGAGCATCACTGAGGAAATTGATCCTGCATGGATCCGACGCTTGTTACCTTTGAAGACTGTGCTTCTTCCAGACGGTTAGGCCTCAAGGTCTAGAGCATCCAAGAGGAATTGTGGATCACCGAGTGACCAAGTCTATGAAGGTTTGGAATTTGCCTGAAGACCTACCACGAGTGATTGGATGAGGTCTGTGTGACCTTAGTTCAAGGAGAATACGGTGAGGACTGGGTGTCCTGAGCTGCGTGCTCAGCGACTGGGTGTCCGGGACTGTGTGTCCTTGAGTTTAAATACTCAGCCGCTCCAACCAGATGTACAACTGAGACAGCAGTTGGAACTGGTCTACCAAATCATTGTCTTCACCAACCTAACTGGTTCTATTTCCTCAACCCTTTCATTTCCTCATTACTGTGTTGAGTGTTTGTTCATATCTGTGTTTGAAGACTTTGACTGAAGACTTTCTCAATTTCCTCAGTTCAATTTCTTCAATCTGTTTGTCTTCATCTTGTGTTATCCTGTGATTACGCTTTCTGTACTCTGTGCTAGTCTTCATTTCATCATGATGACCATGCTTGTATTCTGTTATGCTTACTTCTGAGTACTTATTCCGCTGCTAATAGTTCTTCACTAAGGAATTTCCTCACCGGCAAATTCCTCAGTGAAGAATTCATAAAAATCGCCTATTCACCCCCCCTCTAGTCGACATAACACACTTTCAATTGGTATCAGAGCAAGGTACTCCCTTGTTCTGTGTGATTTTGGTTTAACCGCCTGGAGTTTTAGTTATGTCGACCGCAGGTATGATCAAGGTCTCGGCTGGGTGTCCTACCTTTGATGGGACGGACTACCCCTACTGGAAAAACAAGATGCGAATGCATCTCGAGGCAATTGACAACGATCTCTGGTATGTTGTGGAAAATGGTGTTCCCTCTGTCTCACCCTCACTGAACGCTACCGATGTGAAGAGATTCAAGCAACTCGATTCTCAAGCAAAGAATATCATATGTGGCCATCTGAGTAAAGGACGGTATGGAAGAGTGAGTGCTTTGGAAACTGCTAAGCTTATCTGGGATAGGCTGTCCAAAGTGAATGAAGGAGTCTCAACTCAGCGTGACTCTCGAGTTGATGTTCTTCGGAATCTCTTCAACCGCTTCAAAAGACTCGACAATGAAAATGTCCAACAAACCTTTGATCGCCTCACTGACATCTCAAATGAGCTTCAAGCCCTCGGTGCCACTGACATCACTGACCATGAGGTGGTGAAGAAACTGTTGAGATCGCTTGATTCCTCATTTGATACTCTGGGTCTGATGATACAAGAATGGGCTGACTACAAGTCTCTTGATCCTGCTGATATCCTCGAAAGGCTAAATACTCACGAGTTCCAGCTTGCTGAAAAGAGAGATCTCTATGGTTCGAGCTATGGCAAACCACGTGCCCTGAAGGCCAAGGTTGTGTCTGAGTCTGAATGTGAGGATTCTGGTAGTAGCGTTGGTGATCCTGAAGAATTGAGCCAGGAGCTAGCACTGCTCGTGAATAAATTCCAGAAGTTCTCAAGACGTGGTCGCTTTGGAAAATCCTCAAGAAGCAGTGATTCCTCATCAAGTGACTGTAAGAGAAGGTTGTGCCACAAATGCAAGAAACCTGGTCATTATATTCAAGATTGTCCTCAGTGGGAAAAGGGATTGAAGAAGAAGAAATACAAGGATTACAGTTCTGATGATGCGAAGAAGAAGAAGAAATCGTCAAAATCTTCATCATCAAATCCTCGAAGTCTTCTTCTCACAAGAAGAGCAGCTCCAAGAAGGCTCGGGCATTCATTGGCAAGGAAATGGACTCTGAAGCTGAATCTGAGGAACATGAGGAAGAGGAGGCGTCTGAAGAATCCGAATCTGGTGTGGCGATTCTGGCCTTCGCTACTGCTTTCGTTAGCAAGTCCATCTTCAACACTGAAGAAACTGACCCCACCGACAAGCCTGATGAAGATAATGATGACTACGCTCCCACCTATTGCTTCATGGCAAAAGGTGCAAAGGTACTCAAATACACCTCCTCTGAATCTAGTGAAAATGAATCTGATGAGGATCTCAAGCCCAGCTACTCTAAACTTGCTAAGATTGCTGTAAAACAACAAAGGGCTTTTGAAAAGGTTCAAAACATGCTAGACAAAAGTGATGATATGTTGGGTGAAGAAATGGATCGTACTAAAGCCCTGACTGAAAATCTTTAGAGACTTCAGTCTAGGTTTGATAACCTTCAAAGTCATCATAACACTCTCTTATCTGATCATGAGAAACTTTCTTATGAATTTCTTCAAAGAAAGCAAGATCTTGAGAAGCTAAGAGTGAGTTATGAAGATCTTCAGAAGGAGCGCGATTCATTACTAGCTCAACAAATCAGCGCTTCTCAGGAAGAATTTGTTCCTCCATGCTTAAAGTGCATTGTACGTGAATCTGCTAATTCTTCACCTGGATGTTCAAATGCTTCAACTGTTACAAATTCTTCACCTGCCTCTGCTATCACTAATTCCTCATCTGAGGACATTGCTAGTATCACTGACGATGCAGGGCTGAAGGAATTGTACATGATAGGCATGTACAAAAGCCTCAAAGGGCATCAGACTCTTTGTGATGTGCTTAAAAAGCAGACCCTCAATAGAAACCCTAGGAAAGAGGGTATCGCCTTTGAAAGGAAACTTAATGCTGATGGAACATATTGGAAGCCTGAGCAGTACCCCAAAACCTCATGGGTTGCTGCAAAGGGACCTCCAGTTGATCCATCTAACTTATCTGGCTTTACATGTGAATCTCCTCATCCTTCTGATGAGTCATTTGACTCCAACTATAAACTGTTCAAAAATCAGAATGGTGAAGTATTTGCTAGATATGTTGGCACTAACTGCAGGAACGGTTCTCCTATGAAGAAAATCTGGGTTCCCAAGAAGTGCCTTGAAAGTCTTCACATGAATGTCCTCATGACACCACCAGTGAAGAACATGAACCCCAGATCAAATTATTCATATGGATCAAATTCCTCAAATGGATCAAAGTCCTCATATGATTATCATCGTGCTAACAACTCTGTTTCGCAGGGTGGAGCTAAGGGCTATGAATATGTGCATTATTCTTCAAACCATTATGTTCATAAGTCCTCGAAGAATTTCTCTGATTATTCATATGCTTACCCTAACCCCTCTTCTGTGAAACGAAATGGTTTGGCTTCTATGCCACCATTCTCATATGGTGCTTGCAGAGTGATGAACTCTTTGCCACCCCTTCAGATGTGGGTGGTGAAAAAAAGAACTAATCTCTTATGCAGGGTCAGGTCTCCAGACGTGCCTTAACGTCTGAAGAATTTGCTGGGGACCTGACAAAAATGCCTGAAAGGACGCAGGCGAATCATGATGAAATAAACTTTCACACGTCCTCCTACTGCTATATCTGTTTACTGCTTGATGAAATTCATCTGATGAACTTGATATCATATTCTTCATTGATGAAGCATATGAGATTGTAAGTTACACTAATTCATTTGCAGGATGGTCAACCCAAAACCACTGAATGGGTCCTCGATAGTGGATGTACAAATCACATGACTGGTGACAAGAATCTTTTGATGGATGCTCCCTTATCACCGTCACATCTGAAGCACATCATCTTTGCTGACAAAGGCAAAAGTCAGGTATTGGGTCTTGGTAAGGTTGCGATCTCTAAGGATAAACACATGGACAAAGTCATGCTTGTTGAGTCCTTAGGATACAACCTCATGTCAGTCTCAATGCTTTGTGATCTTGATATGGTTGTTGTCTTTGGCAAGTATCGCTGTGTTGTGATTATGGAAGCTGACAATTCCAAAGTCTTCGAAGGCTTTAGGAGAGGAGATTTGTATATTGTTGATTTATCTATAGGACCACAACCAGCCATGTGTCTACTTGCAAAAGCTTCAGAAGGCTGGCTATGGCATCGACGACTTGGTCACGCAGGCATGAGGAATTTGCACACGCTTGCGAAGAAGAATCATGTCATTGGCATTGAGAATGTCAAATTCCTCAAGGATCACTGATGTGGAGCCTGTGAAGCTGGAAAAATGACCAAGGCCAAGCATCCAGCGAAGACTATCATGACCACTACTCGTCCATTCGAATTGCTTCACATGGACCTTTTCGGACCTAATCATTACTCAACAGTCACTAATGATGCATCTCTATATGGTTTTGTCATTGTTGATGATTACTCTCGATATACATGGGTACACATTGTTACTTACAAACAGGAAGTGCAGGAAGTCTTCAAACGTTTTTCCTCGAGGGCTTCAACCAACTTTGGTGTGAAGATCAAGCACATCAGAAGTGACAATGGAACTAAGTTCAAGAATTCCGGTCTTGATGACTATCTTGATGAACTTGGTATTACTCATGAGTTATCTGCTCCCTATACTCCTCAGCAAAATGGCATCATGGAGCGCAAGAACAGAACTCTTGTTGAGATGGCTCGCACTATGCTTGATGAATACAAAACGCCTCATCGTTTTTGGATTGATGCAATTGATACTGCGTGCCACATCATCAACAGAGTATATCTTCACAAATTCTTCAAGAAGACGGCCTATGAACTCCTCACTGACAAGAAACCCAATGTGAGTTATTTCAAAGTCTTCGGTGCTAAATGTTGGATTAGAGATCCTCACCACAATTCTAAATTTGCACCGAAAGCACATGAAGGTTTTATGCTTGGTTACGGAAAGGACTCGCACAGCTACAGAGTCTTCAACATTGTTCTTCACAAGATTGTTGACACTGTAGATGTGCGGTTCGATGAAACTAATGGCTCGCAAAGAGAGCACCTACCTTCTGTGTTAGATGAACCAGCACCTGAGGATTCTATCAAGTTCAAGGCAACTGAGGATGTCATTCCTACTGAAGAATTTGCTGAAGAATTCATTCCAGTTCATGAAGAACATTGAGCTGATACACCTGAAGAAAATGCTGAGGAAAATGGTGCTGAAGAGAATGCTGATCAAAA
Organism: Triticum dicoccoides; assembly: GCF_002162155.2. Taxonomy (NCBI): domain Eukaryota; kingdom Viridiplantae; phylum Streptophyta; class Magnoliopsida; order Poales; family Poaceae; genus Triticum; species Triticum dicoccoides. The sequence continues at coordinate 573,696,234 of NC_041391.1, read as the reverse complement.
TCCTCAGCGACAACCAGCTCATCCTCGCGTTGCAAAAGAAGTGCAAGTGGAGAAGATCATCGATGACATTAGAGCACCAGGTCCTCTCACACGCTCAAAAGCTTCACATTTATCTAACTTTTGTGGGCACTATGCTTTTGTCTCTATCACAGAGCCCACTAAGGTAGATGAAGCATTTTTGGAGCCGGAGTGGATTCGGGCTATGCAAGAAGAATTACATCAGTTCGAGCTCAACAATGTCTGGGAACTGGTCAAACGTCCAGATCCTCGCAAGCATAATATCATTGGCACAAAGTGGATCTACCGCAACAAGCAAGATCAAAATGGCCTTGTGGTGAGGAATAAGGCACGACTGGTAGCTCAAGGCTACACACAGGTTGAAGGAATTGATTTCGATGAAACTTTTGCACCTGTTGCTAGACTTGAGGCTATTCGCATATTACTTGCTTATGCTAACCATCATGATATCATCTTATATCAAATGGATGTGAAAAGTGCATTCCTCAATGGTAAGCTTGAGGAAGAAGTATATGTTGCTCAACCCCCAGGTTTTGAAGATCCAAAGAATCCTGACAAAGTCTTCAGACTTAATAAGGCCCTCTATGGCCTCAAGCAAGCCCCTCGGGCGTGGTATGATACATTGAAGGAATTCTTCGTGAAGAATGGCTTCACACCCGGTTCACTCGACCCTACTCTCTTTACTAAATCTTATGATGGTGAACTGTTTGTGTGCCAAATATATGTTGATGATATTATCTTTGGCTGTACTGACCAAAGTTATAGTGATGAATTTGCCTATATGATGAGTGAAGAATATCAAATGTCTATGATGGGAGAGTTGAAATTCTTCTTAGGTCTTCAAATTCGTCAATAGCGCAATGGCATATTCATATCTCAGGAGAAATACCTCAAAGATGTACTGAGGAAATTCGGCATGCAAGATTGCAAAGGCGTCAAAATTCCTATGCCCACAAATGGCCATCTATGCACTGATAAAAATGGTATTAACTTCGATCACAAGGTATACCGCTCCATGATTGGTTCTTTATTGTACTTATGTGCATCTAGGCCAGACATAATGCTTAGTGTTTGCATGTGTGCCCGATTTCAAGCTGCACCGAAGGAATCACACCATAAGGTTGTGAAGCATATTCTTCGATATCTAGCTCACACACCATCACTAGGATTATGGTACCCCAAGGGCTCTGCTTTCGATCTCATTGGATATTCTGACTCTGACTATGCTGGTGATCGTGTGGACCGCAAGTCAACTTCTGGCACTTGTCATTTCCTCGGATGATCTTTGGTCTGTTGGTCCTCGAAGAAACAAAACTGCGTATCACTGTCCACTACGGAAGCTGAATACATTGCTATTGGCTCTTGCTGTGCTCAACTGCTTTGGATGAAGCAAACACTCAAGGACTATGGCGTCAACGTGAAGAATGTGCCTCTCCTCTGCGACAATGAGAGTGCCATCAAGATTGCTCACAACCCAGTTCAACACTCGAAGACAAAGCACATTCAGATTCGTCATCATTTTCTTCGTGATCATGTGTTGAAGGGCGACATCTCCATCGAGCACGTGAAAACTGAAGAACAGCTAGCTGATATCTTCACTAAGCCCTTGGATGAGAAGAGATTTAGCAAGTTGCAGTGTGAGCTAAATATCTTAGAATCTTCGAATGTTCTTTGAAAAGGACACACATCCTAACACTTATGCAAAATTGATGACTTAGGTGTGCAACACATGAAGAAACATTTTTCTTCAATCAATGAAGAATAACACTCTAAGTATGAAGAAATTAATGAAGAATTTGATTCTCAGAACCCTACGACAATTGTATGTGGTGTCTGAAATCATCATTCTTATACGGTGGGTCACGCCACCACAAAAAGTTGAAAATCTTCAATTTGAGTTTTTCCTCAGTTTTGAAATTCTTCAGTTTTTTCAAATTCTTCAACTTTTCAAAATCTTCACTGTTTCCTTCGTTTTTCTTCATTGGCTATATATATATATATATATGAGTTTATGTCCTCTACAGCATTCACCTATAGCTATTTCTTCAAGTTCTTTTTTTCTGCTAAGTGAATGTGATCGGACCCTTCCCCCTCTATGCTATACTCAACCCAATCTATTCACAAATTCTTCATATGCGTTCTATTTGAAACTCGTTCAAAATCTTCACTGTGTCCTTGTCGGCTGAAGAAATTGCGAATGAAACTTTAAAACAAATCTTATCCAAATTTTCGGTTTTGCCGCTCAAACCGTTCCGCATCCCACAATGCATTATTCTATTCACCCACGATCGTACACGATCTCAACTACACAGTACGTGGGTGACACATGTCGCGAGAAGGAGAAAGGGCAGGGGCACGTTCATCCCAAATCTTCAGACGAACAGTTTTTCACCGTGTCTATAAATACCCCTCTCCCCTTCCTCACTTCATTTACTCCGCTCGATCGCTACTCTCTCACTCGAGCTCCTCAAACCCTCGCGCCGCCGCTACTCCATCGTCGCCGGTGAGGAAGAGCTTCGCTGCCTCGACCTCGTCACCGTCGTACTCACGCCGATCGCGGAAATCTTCACTCCGCCGCCGCCGTAGTTGTCTTCCTCTGCCAAGTTAGGGCGTGGGAGGTCTAACCTGACGAACTTCACATCTGTTCTTCTCAGTTCGTCGTGTTCTTCACTTTGGGTAATTAAAAGTTACTTTTATTACTCACTTTGATTCTCAAACTTTCCTGAAAATCTTCAAAGGTGTTTATTCTTCAAATCTTCACACATATGAACACCACACATCATATGATCTTGAACTGTTTCTCTAAGCAATCATTTTCTTAAAGATTCCCTAATTGTGTGGATCTTCGATCTGTACAACTCTAGAACCTAAGACAAGAACGCTTAGTGAAATTCCTCAAGGTTCATCTGGTCAAATTCCTCAAAACTTTTTCTTTTCGAAAAACCTCCTCAGAACGCATATGACCTCTCCGAATTCCTCGCACCTGTACTCTGTTCACAGGTACTCATGTCTGCTGATGAATCACTAGGTTCTCATCAACTTAACTCATTTGCAGCGTTCCTCGAAGAAAAACTGCATACTTCTTCAGAGAACTCGATTGTTCAATTTCCTCAACTGAAGAATATGGCAGACAGTAAGATGCCGCAGAAAGGAGGAAAGAAACCTGAGGTTATGACTGCGTTTGAAATCCCTGAGGAAATTTATGCTTACTATTGCACACCTGATGAAGCAAAATTTGGCAAAGAAAACAAAAATCAGCGCAAGGTGCGCATTCAGAGGATTGAACGGAGATGGGCAAAGGAATGGAGGGAATACAGATATGTGACTCCAAAGTACATGAGGAAATTCACCCTCAATCCTCCATGCCCAAGAGCTCCATTGGCACCTGGCCAAGTAGCTGACCCCACAAGCATCAAACGTGGTGAGGACTTTCCTGGAGAATGGGCTAAGCGCCAAGCTAAATTGGCAAGACAAGCCAAGGAGGCAGTGAAGAAATTCAATGAGGATTCTGCCACTGCTACTGCTATTGAGGCCTCGGTCAAACCGAGGAAATCCATGCCAAAGAAGCCTGCTCGTAAGCCAAGTGCTTCACCAACAGTGCCCTCACGGCAAATTCCTCACACTGCTACCGCTCCACCAAAGTCCTCAACAGCTCCTTCAAAGTCCTCAGCTCCTGTGCATCTGGCTACATGTCAAAGGACTGCTGGTTTCTCGATTGCCTCTGGTGTTTCAGCAAGTTCCTCAGCTGCACCAATTTCCTCATCAGGCCCCACACTGTTGAAGACCAAAGAAATAGCTGGACGAGGTCCTCGGCCAAGTCCAAAGAAGAAACAGGTCGCATTCCATGTGCCTTCTGATGATGAAGCTTCTGATGATGAACTTGCAGAAATCATCAGAGACAGACAGGTGAAGGCCGCTAGAGCCAAAGGCACATCTGTGCCACTGTTGTTGGATCCGAGGAAAATCCTCGATTACATTGATCTCTGGCACAAGGATCCTAACACCCCTATGCCTGATTTTCATCTGACCCCTGGTCAAAGTCACATGCTGACCCATTTCATCACTGAAGAGAAATGGAAGTTTGAAAAGGCAAGAGAGATCAGGAAAGCTCAATACAGAAAGAAGAAGCTCCTGAAGAAAAATGTTGTCAGAATGACACCTGAGGAACTTCTCCAGGCTCAGTCTGAAATTCAAGCCCTCAACAAAGACTTTGATGCCTACTATGCTGATTGGCAAGGAGCTAAAGTAAGATTTGTCAATCTGACGAAGAAATTCATAAATGTTGCAGCCCCATCGCAACAAGAAAATCTTCAGGCTGTAGACTCTGCTGAAGAACATGCCAGCACCGCTGATGACTTTCAGCCTGCTGAAGAAAATGCTCATACCAGGGCTGGAGAAGAAATTCCAGCCGCTGAAGAAATTGCCAGGGCATCCACTAGTGGTGCGCCTGAAGAAACTGAAGAGATCGGAGCAACTGCATTAGTTGCACCTGAAGAAAATGAACCAGATTCCTTAGCTCCTCCCGCGCCCACACCAACTCCAATTCTTCCATCTACTTCTGATGTGAAGAAGACCAAGGCTGCAGAGCGAGCTGCAGTGAAGAAAAGGAAGGCATCAGCTGCGTCAAACTCTTCGGCTGCAAAGAAAATGAAGCCAATGACCAGCTCACTCGAAAATCCAATTGATGCTGTTCTGATTTCCTCCATGCCATCAAAGGACCTTGTTCCTTTTGGAGAAGACTATGAGATCCCAAGCGGATCTGATGAAGAAAATCATTCTACTGCTTCATCAAAGCAGATTGATGAAGAAATTGAAGTGGAAGCAATCCCTTGAACCCCAATCATTTCCTCGCCTATGCCTCAGTTCACAGCTGAAGAGGCCGGTGTTGAGGAACTTGAAGAAGATGTGGATATTGGAAGCACAACGCCAGTGATGAACGATGACTTTTGGGAAAGTCAGCATCCAAATTCTCCACTCTTCACCCCAATCCAACAGATACCTCAGTCCCCTGCTCCAACTGTTCAAATGGGCTCTGAAGAAACTCATCCCACTTCATTTGTCCATGAAGAAATTCCAGCCACTAGTGCTGATGAACCTGCTGCTGCTGATCCTCAGACTGCACCTGTTGAGGAACAAGAAATTCCTCAGCATGAAGAACATGAGCTCGCGATTCCAGAGGTGGTGATGCAACTCACTGGCACCCCTCTGCCAAAGCCAAAGAATCCGTTCTCAAGCAAACAGAAGTTCAAGGCTGAAGATTTCTTTGCCGAGCACGTATTCTTCACTGATTATAATCCATATGATTCTGCTTGCATAAGGAAGAGGCGTTTCTGGACTGCCAGCCAAGCCAATTTCTATTCCTCAGTGCTCTTCAACAAAGACAAAGTCTTCGATCATGCACATATTCTTCATGTGGACATGGAGTCTCTGCTCGGCTTTGAGCCAGTCCTCAGTGTTCTTCACGATGCAGAACTTCTGAATTTCTGCATTGATATCTGTGACTGGAATGAAGAACTCATTCTTCAATTCTATGCAACTCTGCACATCACCGGAGACGCTGAAGACGTGAACTCGTGGGTATTAGACTGGATGTCTGAAAATACTCACTACAAGGCACCAGCAACTGAATTGCTTCGTGCTCTACCACTCAGTCCTCCACTTGATGGTGCTCGTTGTATCTACAACGAACCAGAACTTTCAAATCACTATATGCAAGTGATGATGAAGCCTTTGAAGCCAAGGCAGGCCCCACGAACCAAATTCCTCGTCAAGGAATTACTCTATGTGCCTCGGACTGTCTATCGAATTCTGACGAAGACAATGAGTCCTATCAAAGGCCACGACTCAAATGATGAAGAAGTAGTTGGCATCATGAAGAATATGCTTTTCAACATAATTCATGGCGTTCCCGTCAACTTCCATGATTTCTTCATGAGGACTCTGGCCAATATTGCTATGTCACCATTCGAGCTGAAGCCCTATGCTCCTTGGATTATGAGATTCATCAGGGCAAGATCTTCACTGAATTACAAAGCTGACACTCTGAACCACGGTAGCTACTTGCCTCCCATTGAAGTCCTCAAACAGACAGTTTCATCAGCTGATGATAAAGGCAAGGCCGCTGCTGTGATCGATGAAGGCATTCGTCCATTGGATGGTCAATTTCGCAAGGTTGCATCTTACTCTACCAATGACGATTCTGCCACACATGACTCTGCCGCAAATACCTCAGCCAAGCAAAATCCTCAAGCCACAGCACCCAGGGTGATGACTAACCGTGAGTTACTCCTCAGTCTTCATCAGAAGGTTGATCGCAATCACAAATGGGTAAAGCGTCAGTTTGGTGCACTTCTTCACAATATGACCTCAACACACAATGCAGTGAAGAAGAACCAATACTACCTTCATGAAACCTTCAACCGCACCTGGGCTGTCCTCACTCATGTCTATAGCGCGGAAGAACTGAAGACTATGGGTCTCAAGGAAGAATTTGACTGGTCTGCACCTCCTCCGAAGAAATTCAAGAGGGTCAAAATTCCTCCACTGGTGGCCAGCTCTTATTCTTCATCGCGTGACACTGATGAGTATGAAGATTTGGACGACACTACGGCAGGCCCTGCTACAACAAACAACCCCGACAACGCTGGCGCTCCTCCATCGACTTGAAATTCTTCAGGGGCGTTAGTCCTCAGTTTCAATCCTTTTGGTCATTTGATGACAAAGGGGGAGAAATCTGAGTTAGTCTTCAAGCGGGTCTATATTAAGGGCATTTTTTGAAGTTACAACTCTCGTTCTTCTGAAACTTTTATTTGGATCGAGTTGTAATCTTAAACCCGATGGTGCGCTGATACTTTTGTTGCTTTATGCTTTGCATGCTTATTCCTCGTTAATGACATTGCACGCATGCTGAATCTCATTAGGCACCATATTTCATCATGCATTTCAAATTCTTCATATTATATATCAAATGCGTGTTTGAATTACAAGATATAGGGGGAGATCTCCATGATTCAACTCTTCAAATGTGCATTGCCTCAAAAGCAAATTTCTCACTATGCACATCTTCAGGGGGAGTTCTTCTATATCTTGTAATCAAATTCCTCAATATCAGTGTATACACTTCATATGTTTATCCCCGTTGAAAACTTAACCTATGTTGTCATCAATCACCAAAAAGGGGGAGATTGTAAGTCAATCTAGTGCCCCTTAGTGATTTTGGTGTATTGAAGACTTATAGGTTAAGGGACTAATGTGTTTGTGAGTGTACACAGGTCTATAAGTCTATGAGGAGTTTGATATTTACAGAGAAAGTCGACCCCTAAAAATGAAGTTCTTCAACTGAAGACTTTGATATTCTGAAGACTTTCTGAAGACTTTGAAAGTGAAGAAATTGGTGTGACCTTGAAGACTTGGTATTCATTTGTGGAACATGAAGCGTGAAGACTTTTGTTTTCATAGTTTCATTTTCTCTTTCTTGAGTCATAGGAAACACCGTACTGTTAAAGGGGGTCGAGGAAATACTAAGGAAAAATTTCCATATGATGCTCAACTCAAAATCCTACACCTACCAATCCCTTCGAGTGAAGCCTTTGGAAATCTCATACAGTTCAGTCACTTTCTTCAGTGAAAGAGATGAAGTTCTTCTGGTCGCTGATGAATTTGTTCTGACTGAGGAGTTAGGTATTCGTCAGTGCGAATTACCTACACAGTGAGGAACATGATAGCCCTGAGGAATTTGAGAGTCAAATTTCCGACCGTTGTTGTGCTGCGCGCCAGCTGTCCCAAAATATCTTATCCACCTAACGGTCATATCATTGAAGGGCATTTATGTCTTATCATGTCGGGCTGCTCCCTAGGCTATAAATAGCCGCCCCCTACAACCACTAGCTGGTTGGCTGCTCCGAGAGAACTTGACACTTGTCATTTGAGAGCAACGCATCCTCCGAGGATTTTGAGCGAAAATCATCGAGTGAGAAAACCCAAAACCAAACCCCTACAAACCCAAAGTGATTGAGCATCACTGAAGAAATTGATCCTGCGTGGATCCGACGCTTGTTACCTTTGAAGACTGTGCTTCTTCCAGACGGTTAGGTGTCAAGGTCTAGAGCATCCAAGAGGAATTGTGGATCGCCGAGTGACCAAGTCTGTGAAGGTTTGGAAGTCGCCTGAAGACTTACCACGAGTTATTGGACGAGGTCTGTGTGACCTTAGTTCAAGGAGAATATGGTGAGGACTGGGTGTCCTGAGCTGCGTGCTCAGCGACTGGGTGTCTGGGACTGTGTGTCCTCGAGTTTAAATACTCAGCCGCTCCAACCAGACGTACAACTGAGACAGCAGTTGGAACTGGTCTACCAAATCATTGTCTTCACCAACCTAACTGGTTCTATTTCCTCAACCCTTTCATTTCCTCATTACTGTGTTGAGTGTTTGTTCATATCTGTGTTTGAAGACTTTGACTGAAGACTTTCTCAATTTCCTCAGTTCAATTTCTTCAGTCTGTTTGTCTTCATCTTGTGTTATCCTGTGATTACGCTTTCTGTACTCTGTGCTAGTCTTCATTTCATCATGATGACCATGCTTGTATTCTGTTATGCTTACTTCTGAGTACTTATTCCGCTGCTAATAGTTCTTCGCTAAGGAATTTCCTCACCGGCAAATTCCTCAGTGAAGAATTCATAAAAATCGCCTATTCACCCCCCCCCCCTCTAGTCGACATAACGCACTTTCACCTCCTCCTTGCCTTCAACAACTATGACTGTGCTGACCACCCGACTGGTAGCGGCAATGTAGAGGAGCATGGGCTCCTTATCAGTTGGGGCCGCCAGGATAGGAGGAGTGGTCAACATCTTCTTGAGCTGGAGAAAAGCTTCGTCCGCCTTGTCGTTCCACTTGAAAAAAGTGGTCTTCTTCATGAGCTGGTATAGGGGAAGAGCCTTCTCGCCCAACCACTCTGGGAAAAATACTTCCATGATGAAACCGGTTGCCAGAAGCCAGGCTATTTCTTCTCCAACAACTCTTCTCTTTTCTTCCGACAGGCGGCGCAAGGGCTGCCTGACCGGCTTGGCGTCAGGTCGGATATGTAGCTTGTGCTTGGCGAAATCCGTCGGAACACCCGACATGTATTTGGGAGACCATGCAAAGATGTCCTGATTCTCACAGAGGAAATCGACGAGCTTGCATTCCTATTTGCTGTCAAGGTTTGCACCTATGACAGCGTGCCTCTCCGGGTGCTCCGGGTCCAAGGGTATCTTCTTTGTTTCCTTCGCCGGCTTGAATGAGCCCTCAACTTCCGACTCCTTAGGGATGGGTGACGTTTCCGGCTGCTTGCCTGCCATTGCCACAACCCGGTCAAGGAGCCGCTTTTCAGCTGCGATCACGAGGGACTCCGCCAGACGGCTGCTGTCTGCAGCACAGGCGGACGACTTCTTGTAGTCTCCGACTATGGTTAGGATTCCCTTGGTACTCCGCATCTTCATCTTGAGGTAAGCATAGTGGGGGACCACCATGAACTTGGCCAGAGCAGACTGGCCAAGTAGCGCATGGTAGGGGCTCTGAAGGTCCACCACCTCAAACCAGACTGGCTCTCGGTGGAAGTGATCTTTGTCTCTGAAGAGAACGCCAATCTGGGTCTTGCCGATTGGTGAGCAGGAAAGGCCAGGGACTATGCCATGGAATACAGTACGACTGGGGTGAAGCTGCTTCTGCTTGATTCCCAACTTATCCATTGTGTCGCGGTACATGATGTTGATGCTGCTGCCGCCATCTATCAGGACTCAGGAGAAACGAGCAGCCCGCCTCTCTGTGGCGAAGGTGGCATCTAAGACCAAGGCATAAGAACCAGGCGAGGGCATCACCTCCGGGTGGTCAGCCCTACTCCAACTGATAGGCTTCTCAGACCAATGCATGAACTCTGGGGTCTCTGACGCCACCGCATGTACTTCTTGTTGTTGTTGTCGTCTGCTGCGCCTATTGTCGGCCACACTGGTGAACACGACATAGGCTCCATGCTCCTCAGGATACTCATCTTGTATGGAACCGACTGGCCGAACCACCGGCTGCTGGGGCAGAGGAGGCGGCGGGCCGGCAGGCGGGGTAGGCAGGAGTCCATCTCCCTTGGCGATTCAGGTCAGCCAATGGCACTTCCGAGTGGTGTGGTTGGACGGCTTCGCGCCACTATGGAACTTGCAGGGTGCGTCAAGAGTTTGCTCATACAAGAAAGCGGGCAACCAATTGGGCTTGCCGCCCTTCTGACGCTTGGTGGAGGCGACCCTTCCGGCTGTTGGTCTTCGACTGTCGCCACCCGTCGGCTTGTGGAAGCCGGATGTGTGGCCTTCTGCTTGTTGTCATTCGGTTGTTGTCGCTGACTGGTGTCACCAGCCGGGGTCCGAGAAGCCTGAGGAGCCACTTTCCCGGATGCATCGACTTGGATCTCCGCCTTCATGGAGGAGTCGGCCGTGGCGTATTTGTCAGCAATGATTAACAGTTCATCGAGGATCGCCGACTCATCATAGAGAAGTCGGTGCTTGAGGAGGGTGCCCTCTCGGCACCCGGCGGTGAAGTATTCGATGGACTGCACCTCGTGCATGCCCTCGCAGGAGTTGCACAGCTCGGCCCAGCGCGTGAGATAGTCACAAGTTGATTCGCTGGGCCCTTGGACGCACAAGGAGAGCTGGCGGGGCTTGGGAGGCCGCTTGTACGTGCTGGTGAAGTTGCGGATGAAGGCTTCGGTGAAATCAACCCAGCTGTTGATGTTGCGGGGCCTCAGGCTGTTGAGCCACGTCTGGGCTGTGCGTTGGAGCATGAGCGGGATGTACTTCACAGCAACGCGCTTGTTGTCATTTGCTATGCTGATGGCCGTGCAGTAGTCGACCAGCCAGTCCTCCGGCTTCACGGAACCGGTCTACTTGGGCGTATCTCTTGGAAGTGTGAACCCTCTAGGGAAGGGCTCATCTCGGATTCGGGGGCCAAAACAGGGTGGACCCAATGCATATTCTTCTTCTAGCGCCAGGGATCGATTGAGGTGGTTGATCCGGTGGCGGGCGTCATTCTCCCCGACTCCCTCCCGGCGGCCAAGGCGGTCGTCAAGTGTCGGGTGCGTGACAGGCGGCGGAGTGGGATGTCTTTCTCCGCGAGGCGGAGGAGGAGGCAGGTCGCCTTGTCGCTCCACAGCTCAGGGGCGGCCTTCTACGTCACGCTCGATGGAGAGGCGAGTCCGACTGCGGCTGGCAGCCGGCTCATTGCCTCTTCTACCACGGATGCCACCAGTCGGCATACGGGAAGTCGCGCTATGATCCTAGCGAGGGGGCGGATCGTCAGTTTGCCGGATGGGCGCTTCAGCTCGGCAATCGGCCTCTTGCTGCTCGGTGGCCGCATCGAGGAGCTGCTGGACGCGCTCCGTCATGTGGCGATGCTCATCGCCATCGAGCTAGTCTAGCTCATCTGCTGCCTCTTGGGCAGCTTGTATGTTCTCCGCAGGCATGGCGTAGACGGGACGATCCATCCCGAACATGATGGCGATGGTCGCGCCACGCTGCCGGATCGAGCCGATGCGGCTAGGCCCCTCAGGAGCCAGCGTGCCGCCGACGGCTCGGTCCATCTCACGCCGGTAGGCTTCCGAGAGGCATCGCATGTTGTCTAGTCGATTGGCACTTTTGACGAGCTAGACGCGGCACGCTTCCAGCGTCTCAGCGTCTGCGTCTTTTGGGATGGGCGCTGACAAGTCTCGCAGCGCCGCATCGAGTGGGTCACGAACGCCTCCGTCCGAGTGCTCGCCACTGTTAATGACAAGCACCTCCGTGATGGTGCTCCTGTCGCTATGCTCGCGAGGAGGCGGCTCATCATAGACCACCACGTTGGTGGGGAACGTGTCAAGCGACACCGTGTCGGAATCGACGATCATCGAGTCGGTGGCCAACAGACTCCAAGTCCACAACGGGCTCGCTGGCAACGTGGAGCTGGTCGAGGAGGCTAACAAGGCGGCTCTCCTGGCAGTTTGTGCCTACATCGGATGCAGGCTCGTCGGAGAGGCGGATCGCGCCAACAAGATCGGCGAGGCAGCTTGTTGTGCAGGCGATCTCCGTGTCGTGCATCACATCGGTGCTGACATCGTCGGGCGTGCTGGGCTGGCTCCGCTCGCCAGGAAGGAACAGGGTTCCCGTCCAGAACACGTCTCTGGATGACGGTGCACCTTGCCCCGTGGTGGGCGCCAAATGTCGGGGGTTGGGTGCGACATATGCCAAAGGATGGCTTATCATGGTGGGAGCGAGTACAACATCGTCGGTGCCCGTAAGCGGGATGAGGCGTAGACACGAACGCCGGCGTACTTTACCCAGGTTCTGGGCTCTCCTAGGAGATAACACCCCTAGTCCTGCTCTGCGGGGTCTCCGCATGATCACTAAGGCACTAGTGAGTACAATGGTGCTCCTTGAGTTGTATGCTAGAGGTAGAAGGAGGCAGGGCTAGCTCTCTTCTCCCTCTATGTATAAGTCTAGTTCTCTCAGGTTGGGAACCCTTTGCATGGGTGCCCTGGGGGTTTATATAGGCCTACCCCCCAGGGGTACAATGGTAACTTGGCCGGGTGTAGGACCCGGCTGTTAGTGTCTCTAGTCGTCAGCTTCTACGTCGGCTGCAGGGGCCCGCCGCCTGGTGGGCCCCGCCGACTGGTCCGGTACGGAGCCGACAGGCCGCCTCCGCCGCTGGCGGGTCTGGTTGGCGGCTGATCACTGTAGCCGTGATGCTAATGACGCAAGTTTGGTCGGGGAAGGCATGGCTACAGTCCCGCTGCCTGGTGGGAGATCACTATAGCCTTGTCGTGTCTAGTCTGGTTAATGGCGCACGAGCCTCGAGGAAGGATCCGGCTGACCGCTAGGAGCCGGATCCCCATGGAGCCGACTGCCAGGCTCGGCCGCCCTCTGGGCCCTCACTGCTTGGTAGGGCCCGCCGTCAGCAAGCTGTACCGACAGGCCGTCGTGGGGGCAGGCCTCACCTGACTGGGGTGACGTCAAGGGTGGAGTGGCAATAGTGTCACGTCGTGCGGAGATCTCCATCGGTACGGGGCACTGTGGCCACGCCAAACCCAGGATTCGGGGGTGAGGGGCTTCACTATAGCTTCACCCCGTCTTGTCCTCTTGATGAGGGGCACAGACTCTAAGGGCGTCAGGGGCCGCCTGCTAGAAGCCGGCCTCTCCAGAGGCCGCCTACTAGGAGTCAGCACGTCTTGGTGCCGTCTGCTGGTACTTGGCCGTCTTTTGGCAGCCGCCGTTGAGCTAGCCGGCTACCAGAAGGCAGCGCTTCACTCTGAAGTCCCATGGGGCGCAGCCGGCCCAAAGTCTTGAAAGGTTTAGGGACTCGAGTTAGGCTACCCATAGCCCATTACTCCGACAATCTACTAATATTACTCCACACATCGACCGCTATCCATCATGCATCTAGAGTATTAAGTTCATAAGAACGGAGTAACGCATTAAGCAAGATGGCATGATGTAGAGGGATAAACTCAAGCAATATGATATAAACCCCATCTTTTTATCCTCGATGGCAACAATACAATATGTGACATGCTGCCCATACTGTCATTGGGAAAGGACACCGCAAGATTGAACCCAAGTCTAAGCACTTCTCCCATGGCAAGAAAGATCAATCTAGTAGGCCAAACTAAACCGATAATTCAAAGAGACTTGCAAAGATATCAAATCATGCATACAATAATTAAGAGAAGAACCAAATAATATTCATAGATATCTTGTTCATAAATCCACAATTCATCGGATCTCGGCAAACACACCGCAAAAGAATATTACATCGAATAGATCTCCAAGAACATCGAGGAGAACTTTGTATTGAGAATCAAAGAGAGAGAAGAAGCCATCTAGATAATAACCATGGACCCAAAGGTCTATGGTAAACTACTCACGCTTCATCGGAGAGGCAATGGTGTTGGTGTAGAAGCCCTCCGTGATCGATTCCCCCTCCGGCAGATCGCCAGAAAAGGCCCCAAGATGGGATCTCACGGGTACAGAAGGTTGCGGCGGTGGACAAGTGGTTTCGTGGCTCCCCCTGATGTTTTTAGGGTATGGGAGTATATATAGGTGAAAGAAGTAGGTCGGTGGAGCTACGAGGGCCACGAGGGTGGGGGCGCGCCTACCCCCCTGGGCACGCCCTCCTGCCTTGTGGACGCCCCGTTGCATCTCTAACTTCAACTCCAAGTCTTCTGGTTTGCTTTCGGTCCAAGAAAGATCATCGCGAAGGTTTCATTCCGTTTGGAATCCGTTTGGTATTTCTTTTCTGCAAAACTCTAAAATAGGCAAATAAAACAGAAACTGGCACTAGGCCTCCGGTTAATAGGTTATTCCCAACAATAATATAAAAGAGCATAGTAAAGCCCATTAAACATCCAAAACAGATAATATAATAGCATGGAACAATAAAAGATTATAGATACGTTGGAGACGTATCAAGCATCCCCAAGCTTAATTCCTACTCGTCCTCGAGTAGGTACATGATAAAAACAGAATTTTTGATGTGGAATGCTACCTAGCATATTTATCAATGTAATTTTCTTTATTGTGCCATGAATGTTCAGATCCGAAAGATTCAAGACAAAAGTTTAATATTGACATAAAAATAATAATACTTCAAGCATACTAACAAAGCAATCATGTCTTTTCAAAATAACATGGACAAAGAAAGTTATCCCTACAAAATCATATAGTCTGGTTATGCTCTATCTTCATCACATAAAGTATTTGATCATGCACAACCCCAATGACAATCCAAGCAATTGTTTCATACTTTTGATGTTCTCAAACTTTTTCAATCTTCACGCAATACATGAGCATGAGCCATGGACATAGCACTATAGGTGGAATAGAATGGTGGTTGTGGAGAAGACAAAAAAGGAGAAGACAGTCTCACATCAACTAGGCGTCCCAACGAGCTATGGAGATGCCCATCAATAGATATCAATGTGAGTGAGTAGGGATTGCCATGCAACAGATGCACTAGAGCTATAAGTGTATGAAAGCTCAAAAAGAAACTAAGTGGGTGTGCATCCAACTTGCTTGCTCACGAAGACCTAGGGAACTTTTGAGGAAGCCCATCATTGGAATATACAAGCCAAGTTCTATAATGAAAAATTCCCACTAGTATATGAAAGTGACAACATAGGAGACTCTCTATCATAAAGATCATGGTGCTACTTTGAACCATAAGTGTGGAAAAGGATAGTAGCATTGCCCCTTCTCTCTTTTTCTCTCATTTTTTTATTTGGGACTTTTCTCTTTTTTATGGCCTCTTTTTTTTAGTCCGGAGTCTCATCCCGACTTGTGGGGGAATCATAGTCTCCATCATCCTTTCCTCACATGGGACAATGCTCTAATAATGAAGATCATCACACTTTTATTTATTTACAACTCAAGAATTACAACTCAATACTTAGAACCAACTATGACTCTATGTGAATGCCTCCGGCGGTGTACTGGGATGTGCAATGACTCAAGAGTGACATGTATGAAACAAGTATGAAAGGTGGATTTGCCACAAATACGATGTCAACTACATGATCATGCAGAGCAATATGACAATGATGAAGCGTGTCATAATAAATGGAAGGGTGGAAAGTTGCATGGCAACATATCTCGGAATGGCTATAGAAATGCCATAATAGGTAGGTATGGTGGCTGTTTTGAGGAAGGTAATGGTGGGTGTATGGTACCAGCGAAAGTTGCGCGACACTAGAGAGGCTAGCAATGGTGGAAGGGTGAGAGTGTGTATAATCCATGGACTCAACATTAGTCATAAAGAACTCACATACTTATTGCAAAAATCTATTAGTTATCGAAACGAAGTACTACGAGCATGCTCCTAGGGGGATAGATTGGTAGGAAAATACCATCGCTCATCCCCGACCGCCACTCATAAGGAACACAATCAATAAATAAATCATGCTTCAACTTCATCACATAATGGTTCACCATACGTGCATGCTATGGGAATCACAAACGTTAACACAAGTATCTCTCAAATTCACAACTACTCTACTAGCATGACTCTAATATCACCATCTTCATATCTCAAAACAATCATAAAGAATAAAACTTCTCATAGTATTCAACACACTTTATATGAAAGTTTTTATTATACCCATCTTGGATGCCCATCATATTAGGACTAATTTTATAACCAAAGCAAATTACCATGCTGTTCTAAAATACTCTCAAAATAATATAAGTGAAGCATGAGAGATCAACAATTTCTATAAAATAAAACCGCCGTCGTGCTCTAAAAAGATATAACTGAAGCATTAGAGCAATATTGTCTTAGCTCAAAAGATATAAGTGAAGCACATAGAGTATTCTAATAAATTCCGATTCATGTGTGTCTCTGCCAAAAGGTGTGTACAGTAAGGATGATTGTGGTAAACTAAAAAGCAAAGACACAAATCATACAAGACGCTCCAAGCAAAACACATATCATGTGGTGAATTAAAATATAGCATCAAGTAAAGTTACCGATAGACGAAGACGAAAGAGGGGATGCCTTACGGGGCATCCCCAAGCTTAGGCTTTTGGTTGTCCTTGAATTTTAACTTGCGGTGCCCTGGGCATCCCCAATCTTAGGCTCTTGCCACTCCTTATTCCAAAATCTATCAAATCTTTACCCAAAAGTTGAAAACTTCACGACACAAAACTTCAACAGAAAATCTCATGAGCCCCGTTAGTATAAGAAAATAAACCACCACTTTAATGTACTGTAATGAACTCATTCTTTATTTATATTGGTGTTAAACCTCCTGTATTCCAACTTCTCTATGGTTCATACCCCCCGATACTACTCATAGATTCATCAAAATAAGCAAACAACACAGGAAAAACAGAATCTGTCAAAAACATAACAGTCTGTAGCAATTTGTAACTTTCGAATACTTCTGTAACTCCAGAATTTCTGAAATAAATTGTTGGATGTGAGGAATTTGTCTATTAATAATCCTAAAAAATAATCAACCTAAAATCACTCTTCCGTAAAAAAAATGATAGCTATTCTCGTGAGCGCAAAAGTTATTGTTTTTTACAGCAAGATCGCAAAGACTTCACCCAAGTCTTCCCAAAGGTTCTACTTGGCACAAACACTAACTAAAGCATAAAACTACATCTATGAATTATTTATTACTAAATATGAGAAAAAAGAAAAGAACAAAAATAAAATTGGGTTGCCTCGCAACAAGCGCTATCATTGAACACCCCTAGCTAGGCATAAAAACAAGAAAAGATCTAGGTATTGCCATCTTGGGTATGCAATCCATAAGTGTCTCTCATAATAAATTCATAAGGCAATTTAAATTTTCTTCCTAGGAAAGTGTTCCATGTCTTTCCTTAACGGAAATTGGAATGTAATGTTTCCTTCTTTCATATCAATAATTGCACCAATCGTTCCAAGGAAAGGTCTACCAAGAATAATAGGACATGTAGGATTGCAATCTATATCAAGAACAATGAAATCTACAGACACATAATTCCTATTTGCAACAATAAGAACATTGTTAATCCTTCCCATAGGTTTCTTAATGGTGGAATCCGCAAGATGCAAATTTAAAGAACAATCATCAAATTTACAGAAACCTAGCACATCACACAAAGTTTTGGGAATTGTGGAAACACTAGCACCCAAATAACACAAAGCATAGCATTCATAATCTTTAATCTTAATTTTAATAGTAGGTTCCCAATCATCATAAAGTTTTCTAGGGATAGAAACTTCTAGTTCAAGTTTTTCTTCATAATATTGCATCAAAGCATCAACGATATGTTTAGTAAAAGCTTTATTTTGATTATAAGCATGAGGAGAATTTAACAAGGATTGCAACAAGGAAATACAATCTATTAAAGAACAATTATCATAATTAAATTCCATGAAATACAAAATAGTGGGTTCATTGCTACTTAAAGTTTTGACCTCTTCAATCCCACTTTTATCAATTTTTGCATCTAGATCTAAAAACTCTGAATCATTGGCACGCCTTTTAACTAAAGTTGACTCATCTCCAGTCTCATCTTTATCAAGATTAATATTGTAAAACAAAGATTTAATAGGAGTCACATCAATCACTTTTAGATCTTCATCATTATTATCATGAAAACTAGAAGAACACGCTTTCACAAACCAATCTTTTTTAGCACGCATCCTAGCGGTTCTTTCTTTGCACTCATCAATTGAAATTCTCATGGCTTTGAGAGACTCGCTGATATCATGCTTAGGTCGAATAGATCTAAGTTTCAAAGAATCAACATCAAGAGAAATTCTATCAACGTTCCTAGCCAACTCATCAATCTTAAGCATTTTTTCTTCAATCAAAGCATTAAAATTCTTTTGCGAACTCATAATTTTTTTAACACTATTCTCAAAATCAGAGGGAAACTTATTAGAATTTCCATAAGAGTTGTAATAGGAATTACCATAATTATTAGAGTAATTACTAGGAAACGGCCTAGGATTAAAATTGCCTCTATACGCGTTGTTACCAAAATTGTTCCTACCAACAAAATTCAAATCCATAGATTCATTATTATTCTCAACCAAAGTGGACAAAGGCATATCATTAGGATCAGAATAAACACTTTTATTAGCAAACAATTTCATAAGTTCATCCATCTTTCCACTCAAAACATTAGTCTCTTCAATCGCATGAACTTTTTTACTAGTGGATCTTTCGGTGTGCCATTGAGAATACTTAACCATAATATTATCTAGGAGCTTAGTAGCTTCTCCTAAAGTGATTTCCATAAAAGTGCCTCCCGCGGTCGAATCTAAAAGATTTCTAGAAGCAAAATTCAATCCGGC
Source organism: Triticum dicoccoides (assembly GCF_002162155.2). Classification (NCBI taxonomy): domain Eukaryota; kingdom Viridiplantae; phylum Streptophyta; class Magnoliopsida; order Poales; family Poaceae; genus Triticum; species Triticum dicoccoides. Next base: position 573,677,382 of record NC_041391.1, on the reverse strand, counting down.
ATAAATATTTTGTATAATCATCCACAAATTCAAACCATGTGTAGGGCAATTACGTATCATTAATTTCATCCTCTCCCAAGCTTGTGCAACATGCTCATAATCAAGTTGCTTAAAATTCATAATATCGTTCCTAAGGGAGATGATCTTAGCGGGAGGAAAATACTTAGAGATAAAAGCATCTTTGCACTTATTCCATGAATCAATACTATTTTCAGGCAAAGAAGAGAACCAAGTTTTAGCACGATCTCTAAGCGAAAACGGAAATAGCTTCAATTTAACAATATCATTATCCACATCTTTCTTCTTTTGCATACCACACAAATCAGCGAAGTTGTTTAGATGGGTTGTGGCATCTTCACTAGGAAGGCCAGAAATTTGATCTTTCATAACAAGATTCAACAAAGCGGTATTAATTTCACAAGATTCAACATCGGTAGTAGGAGCAATTGGAGTGCTAATAAAATCATTGTTGTTGGTATTCGAAAAGTCACACAATTTAGTATTATCTTGAGCCATCATGACAAGCAATCAATCCAACACAGAAGCACACAAGAAGCAAGCAAAAAGAGACGAACGGAAGAGGGGCGAAGAAAAGGCAAAGGTTTTTGAAAATCATTTTAAAAGTGGGGGAGAGGAAAACGAGAGGCGAATGGCAAATAATGTAATGCAAGGGAGAAGAGTTTGTGATGGGTACTTAGTATGTCTTGACTTGGCGTAGATCTCCCCGGCAACGGCGCCAGAAATCCTTCTTGCTACCTCTTGAGCTTGCGTTGGTTTTCCCTTAAAGAGGAAAGGGTGATGCAGCAAACTAGCGTAAGCATTTCCCTCAGTTTTGAGAACCAAGGTATCAATCCAGTAGGAGATGACCCACAAGAAACCGAATACATGCACAAACAATCAAGAACCTTACAACAAATGTGATAAAGGGGTTGTCAATCCCTTCCCGGTCACTCGCAAAAGTGAGATCTAATAGAGATAATAAAGTAAATATTTTTGGTATTTTTGTTGTATAGATTGGAAAGTAAAGATTGAAAAGTAGTAAACCAAATTCAATAATAAGGAAAAGAGATGCAACATAATGGAAAAGAGACCCGGGGACCATATGTTTCACTAGTGGCTTCTCTTGAGATAGCATGTATTACGGTGGGTGAACGAATTACTACCGAGCAATTGATAGAAAAACGCATAATTATGAAGACATCTAAGGCAATGATCATGAACATAGGCATTACGTCCGTGTCAAGGAGACCGAAACGATTCTGCATCTACTAGTATTACTCCACACATCGACCGCTATCCATCATGCATCTAGAGTATTAAGTTCATAAGAACGGAGTAACGCATTAAGCAAGATGACATGATGTAGAGGGATAAACTCAAGCAATATGATATAAATCCCATCTTTTTATCCTCGATGGCAACAATACAATACGTGCCTTGCTACCCCTACTGTCACTGGGAAAGGAGACCACAATATTGAACCCAAAGCTAAGCACTTCTCCCATGGCAAGAAAGAACAATCTAGTAGGCCAAACTAAATCGATAATTCAAGGAGACTTGCAAAGATATCAAATCATGCATATAAGAATTCGGAGAAGAACCAAATAATATTCATAGATAATCTTGTTCATAAATCCACAATTCTATGGATCTCGGCAAACACACTGCAAAAGAATATTACATCGAATAGATCTCCAAGAACATCGAGGAGAACTTTGTATTGAGAATCAAAGAGAGAGAAGACGCGATCTAGCTAATAAATATGGACCTGAAGGTATGTGGTAAACTACTCACGCTTCATCGAAGAGACAATGGTGTTGATGTAGAAGCCCTCCATGATCGATTCCCCCTCCGGCAGATCACCGGAAAAGGCCCCAAGATGGGATCTCACGGGTACAGAAGGTTGCGGCAATGGAAAAGTGGTTTCGTGGCTCCCCCCAATGTTTTTAGGGCATGGGAGTATATATAGGCGAAAGAAGTAGGTCGGTGGAGCTATGAGGGGCCCACGAGGGTGGGGGTGCGTCTACCCCCCTGGGCGCGCCCTCCTGCCTCGTGGGTGCCTTGTTGCGTCTCTGACTTCAACTCCAAGTCTTCTGGTTTGCTTTCGGTCCAAGAAATATCATCGCGAAGGTTTCATTCCGTTTGGACTCCATTTGTTATTCCTTTTCTGCAAAACTCTAAAATAGGCAAAAAAACAGAAACTGGCACTAGGCCACCGGTTAATAGGTTAGTCCCAAAAATAATATAAAAGTGCATATTAAAGCCCATTAAACATCCAAAACAGATAATATAATAGCATGGAACAATAAAAAATTATAGATACATTGGAGACATATGAAGTTCTCTATGATTCTCAAATTCACATCGAGGAAGATTTATCATGGCCAAAAACTGATCTAACGAGCACTTGATCTTTTTCCGCCAGTCATCCATTCAAGAATCCAGGATGATGTGTTACCAAGCTCCCCTGAGATATACAATGTGGCATAAAACTGAAGTATAATTTCTTTGTCCAGCCATGATTGAAGCGCATGAATCCTTTCAGGAGAGCATGTTCAATATGCTTGATGGCATGGTGAAAACATGGCATTTCTTCGAGGTCAGCGAAGTTTAATATCTTATGATTGAAAATCCTATCCTTGCCGAACAGGATTCGAGCATAATATACAACTTGCTCTTCAGTCCAAAACCTGGGTGATAGTGAGGTTCGTTCTCCTTCGTAAGGGCTTGTCTCAAAGAAATCAAGCTTCGAAAGATGAAGCTCTTGATTGAATGCAGTGCCATTGGGGCCATACTCAGCAGGAAACAAAGGAAATGATTCCTGGGGATTTTTTGGAGTCTCTTCATCACTAATTTCCATCGGTTAAACATCATCAGAAGCTGGCACATTTTCATCAATAGGCCTTAGTGGAGCAAGGGGACTTTTCATTTTCTTGGGCATAGATGGCTTGGGAGCACTGGTCTGACCTTCATTTTCCTGCGCTGGAACTCCTTCAGCGGCTTTATGGCTATCGGGCACTGGGGCCTTTTCCTTCGGTGAACTCTCAACAGTAGGAGGTACGACGACCTCTACGGTCACTTGGGTCACTATAGCTTCTCCCTCGGTGAGCTGAGGCAAAACTGGTGGTACAACTACTAGTACTTCTTGTTCATGGGCCAAGGGCTCTCCATCTTTCTTTCCTTCCTCTTCTAGCTGTGAAGCCAAAGAACGAGGAGCAGGGTCAACCTCCATCTGGGTGGGGGTACCAGATGAGGAGACGAGGGTGGTATTTCCTCGGGAAGCAACTTGCTCCCCCTCAACCTTATCATCCTCCTTGATGGATCCAGAGGGCTCAACTTGCATACCCTTCAAAGGCGACGAAACCGCCTTCTCCGCCTCAATCTCTTCATGAACCTTTTCTTCAGGAGCCTGCTGCTCGGGCACGACATTGTCTTCATCATTTTGGTTCAGAAAAATATCCACTACATCAGGTTCGTGAGCAGCTGTGGTAGGAATGATGACTACCGCAGGCTCAACTTGTTGCACGGTTTCTTCCTCGTGAAGAGGGGATGGTGGAATCTGTTACAGTGGAGCACTTGTGTTAACAGGAGCATTAGTTGCTACAATTTGAATACGGCAATCCGAGATTGCCTTTGGCTTGCTAGATCTTGCATTTGCTTTCTGACACTTCTCTTTCTCTTCGTCGAGCAAGATCAGCTTTACATTTAATCTCATCATTTCTTCGATCACAAAGCTGAGAAATATCCATCTTCAGCCTTGAGTGCCACTCAATCTTGTTATTTCTCATGACAGTGAGGGCTTTGGTAATTTCAAGAATCTCCTTGTTCATTTCCTTCCTTTTAGAATCAGTATTGGCATCCTTTCCCATTTGCTTGAGGAGTTTCTTGTCCTCGACAGCTTGGTTCAGTTCCTTGGTAATCTATCCCAACTCAGCATAGTGTTTGATACCATCTTTGTAACATCATCAGGAAGACCCAAACTGCTCAAATCAGCTGGTTTTGCATCATAGGATGCACCTTCAATGATATCAAAGATAAGATCAAAGTCATACATTTGTTCCTCTGTGGAAGTAGGAACAATTGTCTTGGCCTTTTTGGCAGCAGCAACAACTTTTTCATCAGGCAACAACTTTCTCTTCGCCGTAGGGGCAGCAGAACCCGAGGGTTTACCTGATGCCATGGTAGCAAGCCTTGGTGACGATCTCAATGGAGGCGAAACTTTTGCTGGAGAGGGTGTTTGATACGGCTTGTCCCGAAGAGCCTGTTGATCATACATAGGAATCTCTTCGGCAACATTATCATCGGAAGAATCATCAGATGAGGCAGATGTTGCCTTGTTTGATTTTCTTGCAACTGATTTCTTTCTCGAAGCTCGAGGGGAAACAGACTTCCTCTTCTTCTTTTCTTTTTGGGCAGAGGCCCGTTCCTTCTTCTCTTGCACATCTTGTTGAGTTAACTCAACATTTCTTTGTTCCACCTAATTTTTCTTCGTGGCCCTAGCTTCAAGCTTGGCCTTGGCATTTTCTCTCTTTCAAGCTCCTCGTCTTTAGTGAATCAGCATGAGCATTAGCGGGAGGAGCTAGCCTAACTTTTTCATCATCTTGACCTAGGCAGCCCTGTACGATGTAGTCATTCCAGGGCATGGAGCGAATGCAAACAAGATCTGATATTTCCTTCGAACATTTTCATAGTTGAACCACTTTTTCGCCTAATGACGGCGAATCTTCTACAGCCTGTTATGTCTTTTGATGGTAGTTTCAACTCGAGGTGGAGTTTTGTAAGTTTCGGGATCAGACATCTTAGTCGCGGTGTTCCTCTTTCTACCGCGGGCACTCTTCTTGGGATTCCCATCAGAAAACTGGGTCTTGGAATCAGTGATTTGCTCATCCTCAGGCTGACTGTGAGCCGAGGGATTATCATGTTCTTCTTCATCAGGTTCTGACTCGGATTTCTTCTTCTTCGGCACCTTTGGCGGCTTAACTGCTTTTCTTTCTGCCAACTTTGCTCTTTCAGCCCGACGCGGCAGCTGTGGAATTTCTTCCTCAGACCCAGACAACTCTTCCGACCTATGAGCCATGACTATTCCTGAGAGAAAAAAACAATGCAAGGGAAAAAGGAAGGGGTCACAAACATGCATAGAAGCATTTTTGACTACAAATGACAAGTTCTTCAGAAATGGCGAAGGAATCCATGGTATGCATAATTGAAAGATATCATCAATACAATTGCATAGCACCATAGGGCAGAGTAACAACTTATCTAATCTTCCGGAAGGATACACATGAACCCTAGATCACAAAAGGCTGATACAAGGAAAAAGCTACAAACTATACAAGCCATAACTTAGAGAGCCCTAAAGATCTACCGCAAGAAAATAAAACAGAAGAAATTGCATCGGTAAGAACAACCCTAGAACAGAGTAATGACTGGGCTAGATCCAGATAAGTGCCCTAACTAGGCAGCAGAGATCATCTATAGCAATGCGGGAGAGAGGATGTACCGCACTGGAGCGACCAACGGCGGCGGGGCTTCACCGGAGTTGCACGGCGAGGCGCGACTTCGACGCTCCTTCGAGCTCGGGCTCGACGGAGAGCAAGAAGAGGGATTTGAGGTCAAACAGAGAAAGAACAAAGGAAGAAGACGCCTGGAGGGGGGGTTTATATAGCCTAAGGGCGAAACTGCTTCCTCTGATTTACAGGCCGAAAAGCACGGGATCTTCCACATTCAATGAACGAGATCACGATCTTGAGATCGTGGGCACGTGTCAGGCGTTTCCTGTGAAAATCTTGATAACTGAACAGAATGTTGAAGGGTTTGAGGAAGGGCAAGCACCAAAACAGATGAAATTTTGAAGTTGATTTCATTCAAGACCAAGGATGTCGGATTGGAATCTTCTTCAGATCAAGTTGCATGTTTATGACGAAGAAAAACAAATGGAAAACATAGTCCGACTTAAAAACAGTAAGACAATCGAAAGAAATCATAAAACAGAAACACGGTGAACAAAGATGCAAATGAATACAGAAAGAACCAGCACCAATAACGGATCTCAGGGTAAGAGATGAACAATGAAGATCCCTGAGATATAACCTGCAAGAGAGGGTTAGTTCTTCCTCGTAGACCACACTTGTGTGGGCAACGAGGACCTCATTTTCTTCGTCTGAGCAGGAACATTCTTTCGGTGGGATCTGTAAGACACTTGAGGATTTTGTGAGTAATCATATGAGTAAGCATTGAAGTTGTTCCCAGAGACATGAGTATAATGATTTGAATGGGAACGCATATACTCCTTCTATCGAAGATTTGATCGATACTCATTCGAGAATTTTCCTGAACCATTCTGCGAATGGTAATCATTGGCTCGAAGAGAATTACTCTGCATGTTCAAGTTAGAAGTGACAGACAGATTTTCAATGATGCATTTCTTTACCCAGATTAGCTTCTTGGGTGAGCCAGACCTACAATTAGTCCCAATATATCGAGCGAATACCTTACCATTTTATTGTTTGAACAGTTTGTAATTAGAGTCATCAGACTCATCAGAAATGGCACGAATGGAAGAATCATATCCTGACATAATTGCAGGTTCGAGTGTTTTGCTAGTAGAAAGAACCCAACTGTACGAGGATATTGCTCGGGATTCCAGTAAGTTCCATCAACATTGAGTTTCCTTTCGAAACCCAATCCTTCCTTTCGAGGATTTTTGTGCAGTAATGACTTCTTGAGCACATCACATAGGGTTTGATGCCCTTTCAGACTTCTTAGCATTCCTGTCTCAAGTAAGTCCTTTAGCCTGCAATTTTCATCAGCAATGGCAGCATATTCCTCGGAAGAGGGGTTAGAGATATCATACGTGGCTACTGCAATTTTCTCGATTATAGCATTAGAGGTCTCAGCATGTGAATCAGCATTACTGTGCTCTAGGCATTTTAGGCACGGTGGATCAAAATCATTAGGAAGACGAGTAGATTGCTCGGCGAAGAGAGAAGCTTTCTCTAATACCTTCTCGTTATGAGATTCTTTTAGTGACACGAGTTCTTGATTCCTGTTAAGGAGTTCATCTGACAAACTCTCGTAGTCAACTATAAGTGAATCATATCGATTGGTGAGATCATCAATAGTTGATGAAAAAGCACCTTGCTCTTCGATCAACATATGATTCTTCTCCATCTCTTCGACCAGTAATCCTTCGGTTTTCCTGAGATTTCTCTCAAGCATTTCAAGCTCATCTTGTTGAGATTTAGCCATTTTAACAAGTTTAGCATAAGCAATGTATTCAGGAGAATACCCATCCATGGATTTCTGGTGTTTTGCTGATACCTGATCCTTTGATGATTTTGCCATTAGACAGAAAGCGATCGGTTCATCATCACTTGAAGCATCACCATCAGTGTCTGATTCGAGTGAGTTATCAGATGACTCATGAGCAATGAAGGCATTGCTCCTTCCAATACTTTTGTAGAATTCTTCATCATCTGATTCAGTGTCAGTTGCTTCCTCTTCGGAGTCTAGAGTCAGATCATCACGTGCTCTATTCAGTTGTGACATCCTCTTCATATTTGATTCAATGGTAGCTCTGGCTTCCACGCTAGTGATTGGTCTCGTCGAAGAAGATGAGGAAGATGCAATTTTGTTCGAGAGCTTAGTGTGATGATCCACTTGAGTGAAACCACTGCAGTGAAGATATTTCCATCTGTTGCTAGGTTTTCCTTCCCATCTAGGGCAATCAACGATGAGATGACCGAATTGTTTGCACTTGAAGCACTTCATTTCTTTCGGAGGCAATCTTCTTCATGACGATTTTGGCACGTCAAACTCGTCATCATTTGTGAGGCAGAGATTTTGCCTTTTTAGATCACTTAACCTTTGTGTGAGCATTTCAAGTTCTCTGGTGATGGTGTGTTGATTCAGTTGATCAGTTATACCTCTTGTAAGCCGCCGCACGGGATAAGTTGATCAGTTGTAAATCCCCGACGTTTGTAACCTCCCCCGATATAGTGAAGTTTGGCTAGCTGGCACCCATGGTTTTTTCCCTTCTTCTTGGAGGAGTTTTCCACGTTAAATCATGTGTCCCTCCTTGTTTTTTGTTCTTCGTCGAGTTGATTTGCCTATCTTATCTCTAACAAATAGGATAAGGCTCACCTCAACATTCAATAATACATGGGGAAAGAACCACCGCAACATTCAACCATGTTCATTCAATTATTCTTTTATATTTAATAAATTTTTACAACTATACGTAATCAAATATAACAAGTCATATGTGTTTTTGATTTTGATTCTCATGTTATTAATCTAATTTTTCATCGATTTAAATTCTGCACCAACACGTGGGGCTTCCTCTAGTTTATGATAAAGTATGAGTACTTTCATTCCTCTAAACTATCCATTTATTGATTGGTTCATCTAAAAAAACTATTGATTTGTTCTTGGGCGTACGCTGGTTAACACGAAGCGGAGAAAAAAAGTTTGCATTTGATTATGCCATCTTATTTTTTAATACAATACAGACACAGACGCTCATATATATACACGCTCACCCTCTATGAACATACTCATGCACACATTACCCCTATAAGCACCTTTGAGAGATAGGACCGACACATCATCTTGAGTTTGACAAAGTCATCATAAACATCTTCGTAGTCGACGGGAATGTCTTCTCTCATTGAACGCATATAGCCGAAAGGCGTGGAATAAATCCAGAAAAATATGAGCGCAAGTGTCAAATTTAGGACTTAAATTTTGACGGGCTGGAAATACCTTTATACTCCTCATCATCCAACCACATGTTGATTCGCAGTTGTGTCCCCTTGATAAAAGAGGACATCTTCATCTAAAAAAATAAAAAAAATGATAAGACACGACATGAAGATAAAATAAACATTTCCGTTATCTAAAATAACTTAGATGCACGGTTCCGCGGCCGATATATCGGTGTCAACCTTTTCCGATACCCAGCCGTCAGGCGGTAGGTGCCCGGTCACCGGCGCCGTGCAGAGCCCGGGGAGGGACACCACCACCGTATCCGCATCGTCGTCCCGCCGGCTTGCTTGGATCACTTGGCACGCACGCACGCGCGCCGGACCGACAGATATGCCCGGCGGGAGGGCGATGTGCCGGAAGTGGTGGGCTTCGGGTAAAGCTGACGTGCCGCCTTTCCATCGGCGTCGGTCGGTCTCTCTCCTCTCTTGAGAAAGCTAGCTAGCTAGCTGCCCCACATCTGCTGATCGTTGCAGCAGTACTGCATGCACCGCCGTTGCGCGAATGTTTTTTCCCCCGTCGACGTCGTCCGTCACCATGAACTCAGCATGGCGTAATCACCATGTCACTTCTTTGTGTCCATCTTAATTTGCGTAGGAAGCTAGCCTCGTGTCAGTGAATGATCTATACATTCATTGTGATCACGAGACATGATCAGGTCATGTATCCCTTTTCTATATACATTTTTCTTTTTCAGAACGATTTGATTCTTATTGTTGACTGGCATTCAGTTTCAAGCTTATATATAAGCGTGTGATGTTGCGTGACAGGTAACCTTTTTCCAGACAGCTGAAATCATCCAATGCATTTTTTGTATCATTCATGTAGTACATCGCAAATAATGTGCGACGTGAGGAGACGAGGCCATGTTTATGTACCACCACTCTGCTTTTCTTTTCTTGAACAGGACAATGCACCTGCCAACACGCTCAGCTTGGCGCGGAGGCAAGACACGTGTCACGCCGAGGGCCTCAGCTTAGCTCCCGGTGGAGCCTGATGGCAACACATGACACACCCGCACTACTACACTTTTGAGCAAACTCATCGATCAGCATATAGATAGATGTGCATCTTCAGGCTAACGAACCAATAGGAGCTCGACAATTCAAGCAATATTGCATGCCCCTCTAAACTTGGTACCACTAATTAGAAATACACACACATACTCCTTGGAGATATACATTTGCACGTCGTCGATGTCGATGATCTGTAAAGAAAAGCAGCAGGCCACATCATTCACATCTCGAGCGCTCTGCAAAGAACAGCACGATGCAGCCAGCCGGACAGAATGTGGATGATGTTGATCGATCGACAACTTATGATGCTCGAAAATACGCCACACATGCCTCCATCGATGCGTACGCAGTCGCGGCGAGCGCGATCATGGCGTGTGTCAGGCGTCCGGCCGGCGACGAGCGGCCGGCATGGCACCAGGTGGCTGGCGGCGGCCGAAGCGGCGGTCCTCCACCGCGCGCGCGCGCTCTCTCTCCCATGGCCCCCGGGGGGCTCACGCGCACACTGTCACTGCACAGCACAGGCGGAAAAGGGCCGATCGCTGGCCGGACTTTTCTCTACGGGCATGCAAAAATAAAGCGTCGCGGCGGCATGTGTCAAATGCTGCAATGATGCGACAACGAACGCGGATCTAATCGTGCCCGGGATCCTGGGCCACACCGCATCACAATTCACAGGCCTCTCTGCCCTTTTCCCTTTTGTTTCTTTCTACTACTGTTTCTGCTACTACTCGTAAGCAAGATGATGCATCCATGGAGAAGCTGGATTGTATTGGTAGAAGAAAGTGAGAGCGCAAGATTTTGGGTGGAACCGTGCGCTGTTGTTGCCTGCGCCCAAAGTTGGCTGCCGTCTTTCATGGGGCGGTGCTCGCTCATCCTTAATTTTGCCATGCCAGTCTGACCGGTGTCCTCCGTCCCACCCAACGACTCCTCCTCTAGCTTAGATAGTGTTAACTAATCACAGGTATGATTAAAGTGCACACAAGTGACCACCGACGAGTTCAGTCAACTGCATAACTAGCCACATTCTTCCTCCTTTTACCTTTCCTTCGCATATTAGTTTTATCTTGAGTTAAGCTTTCCAAAATTTGGCTAAACTTATATTCTTCAAACAAGCTTTTGCCCAGCTTTATATATATATAAAGCTCAAACGGCCGGACAACTACAAAGTAGCGGGAAAACCCTCATTGAAGCTGGCATTTTTTCTATAAACTGGACCAGACTTCAGTAAGATTGACTAAGTATATGTTAAAATAATGGTGGCTGAGATCGGAGGATTAGTTAGATGGACGAAGCGGCAATGGAGTCAGCCAGGCGGCAACACTGGAGAAATTCATTTTTGATGGTGCTCCTCGGGTCTTGAGTCGTGCCTTTCAGGGTGAAAACTTAAGGTCTGACCTTCATTGGTTGTACCTGACAATTGCCTTGCTAAAGGAATTGTTTTGAGAGCTCGGACTTCTCCAGGGTGAAAACCTAAGATCTTGGATCGGGATGCTTGTGCACTGTTTCCTTCTTGGAGGCGCTGCTTTTGGAGATCTTTTATGTTTTTCAGATGTTATATTTGATGGGAGTTTATGTGCAGCTAGAGAAGTCGATCGCTGTAGCGGGACCTTTGTTTTTTTCCTTTCTTTTCTATTTTTTCTTTGGCCGTGTACATTCTAGATGTCGTTGCGACATCTTGTAGGTGAAGAGCCTGGGTGTAATTGGTATCTACGCGATATTAATATATTTCTCTTTTCAATCAAAAATATATGTTAAAAATCACATCTAATAATACTAAATAAATGTAATGTGGAAACATATTTCGTGTCTAATATAATGATATTGATTTGGTATTGTGCAAGCTGATATTGTCCAATAAACTTGACCAAAACTTCAAGAAGTTTGATTTAAGACAAGTCCAATATAATAATATGCAAAGTAAAAAAAAAAACAAGAAAATACCCAGGCCAAAAAAGAGAGAAGGGAATACAAAATTACTGACATAGTAGTAGTAGTAGTAGTAGTAGTAGTAGTAGTAGTAATTTCGACCAAACAACATCACTATGTATATGCATGTTGTTAGAGCATCTACAACCGGTGCCTCAAACCTACCTTATATGACCGAGCAAAGGGCTAGGTCACTGACCGGTCGAAAAAAGGGACCCGGACGGGCCCCTAAATGTCGGGGCTGGCCGGCACCCCTCACATCCAGTTCAAATCTGGGGCGGGTAGGGAGGCCTGGGCGCATCCGCCACGTCGGACCAGAAGGGACGACCCTACCCCAAATTGCACCAAATCCTCTTCCCCCACGTAGCCGATTCGACTTGTTCCTCTCCTCTCTTCTCCTTCCATCACGCCGGCCCTCCCCTAACTCCACCGCCGTACTGAGCCCTCAACGCCACCAGCATCACTACAATAGTCCTCCCATCTGTTCTCGCCACCGCGGACATCGTCACCGGCTCGGACACCATTGTGGTAGGTTTGACAACCCTCGGACTGCACCTTGCCGTCTAAGTGTTTGACACATTGTCCGACTAATTTTTTGATGATTGTTTCATAGGAAAAACAATGGATTCCAATGGTTTATTGAGTGAGGAGTATGGACCAACAAAGCTTGATGAAATGATTCAAAATGAGTTCTTTGATTTGTTGAATTCGGATGAAGAAGTTGAAATGATCATGAGCATGAGCATCCAACAGGAAATGGACCGAGAGGTGGAGCACGTTCTCAACTTCAAGGGCTCGATCAAAGGGGATGAATTCTGAACCAGGATAGGGTCTCTGGAGCATAGCTACTCTACAATGACTACTTTTCTCCCAATCCAACTTTCACTAGTGAACCATGGTTTCGTCGACGGTTTCGTATGCGCGAACCATTGTTCTTCCACGAGGTGGAAGGAGTGGAGGCAAATGATCCCTACTTCAAGATCACTAGGGATTGTTGTGGACAACTATCATTCTCTGCTAAGGAGAAATGCACAACTACTCTGAGGATACTTGCACATGGTACTGTCACCGATGTAGTTGGTGAGATGGTCAGGATGGGGGAGAGCACATGCCTAAAGACCACTGTCAAGTTTGTCTGCACCATAGTGCAGGTGTTTGGACCAGAGTATCTGAGAGAACCAAATGTGCAGGATACAAAAAAGTTGCTGGCTATTGGAGAGGCAAGAGGTTTTCCAGGTATAGTAAGTTCAATTCATTGCATGCAATGGCAATGGAAGAACTGCCCCAAAAGTTTGGCATATGTGGACCCACAATGAAAACCAAAAAGGTACACTTAAAATAAATTTTATGTTCAAACTATGCATTTTCACTACTAACAAATGTTATTTACATGCAACATTCACATGTATTATGGATGTGCATGAATTTGAGAGTTCAGATTTGAGCTGTGTGGCTACCAACCAAGACATATGACGAGCTATCCGACGACATCCGTTGGCTTGCCTGGATGCATTCATGGACGTATAGGGGGCAGATTTTCAAGTCCAATTTTATATACTCTATTCCTATAAAGGATGCTAGAGTACCCACCTATATTGATGTAACTCCTTGCGACAATCTTCATTTTTCTCTGTATGTGGAAAACATGCCGTCATTGCACTTAATGGCATTTTTTACTTTTGTCCTATGATCAATACCTTGATCAATCTGGCAACTGTTACACACAACCTACTTGGAGTATTGGACATATCTGGTTGTTTACATACCATGAAATATGATTAACACAAGTGTGATTGAGATCATGTATTTCACTCATTAGTATTTATGATACCAATTCTTGCTTAAAATTCCTTCCATGTGACTTCGACAAGAAACTCTTCTTGGCATTTTTTCATACTAAACTACTTTAGTATCTCGACAATATGTATTTTGTCTAAGCCCGATTAGGCACTACTATCTCCATAGATTATAATGCCTGATACCAAGGATATATTTCCTAATTACTTCACTAAAACTATTATATGAAGTCCTAATTTGTGTCAAGAATATTATTTCCAATCAACAATGTGTTATGCACGTATAGTTGTTTAGAAAAATCATTATGCTCCCACTTACTTTCTTGTCTACACAAGCATCTTCGCTTTTCCTCGATGAAATCAATTTTTTGATCATTTGATCAGAACAAAGATTCCATCACCACTATGCTTGCTTCAGATCATTATAGAATCTCTTAAAGTTTGCATACTTACTAGCATGCTCTGGATTGACAAAACTACCTTGGACCATATCATATATTCAACCTTTGTTCGATTTTCATCTCATGGAAATCATTTTGGCATCCATCTATTATATGTCATAATTGAGATATTTAGTAATTTCTTGTTTAACCCGAATTGACTTTAAGTATTTCTATGATAAGACAATCTCGTCATAGTCAACTCCTTGATCTTGTCATAAACAATTTGGGCTTTATAAAACATTTTTATCTTTGTCAGTTTATAGATCCATTACTATACTTTATACTCTAAGTCTTCTGGAGGGTTCACCAAGTTCTAAACTTGAATTATGTATATGAATACTATCTCGCACTATTCTTGGCATATAGCCAATTTTGGAGTAAGGGCCCATCAACGCTTCTTCGTGTCTTATAGGTTCATTGTTTATTCAACAATATCTCGTCTGCACACCATGAAGGTTTGCACAAGTTTGCCTGGCCTATACAGTTTAGCTGCAAGTTTGACCGAAGTCTCTATATCTTATGTAGAGGCTTCCATATCAATCATGGGAGGAAATACTGGAACTACTTCCAATGTTTCTTTTCTTTGACCCGATAAGAATATATAATCTCGTCGAGCTGCACTGTCCTCCCACTCACTATTTACAGAAAATAGTTTCTTCCAGTTTTACCGTACTCTATGGCAAAACACTTTTCCTCGGTGTAGTGACAGAGGAATACCCAACTATTTGGGATAACCTACAAAGTAGCACTTATCTGACTTTGAGAAATAAATTCATAAACATTTTACTTATGACTTGTATTCCCAACGTTAAGAAAGGACCAAATGGTTTTGGCGTACCATTCCACATCTTATATGGTGTCATTTCAACAGATTTGATGGCGCTCTTTTCAGTGTAAAAGTTGTAGTCTCTAGAGCATCACACTAAAAGTATATTGGAAAAATAGGTTAATGTCATCTTTGATCTCACCATGTCATACATAGTTTGATCACATCTATTCAGAACATTCTACTCTTAGTAATGTTCTGAGAAGTGCAAGCTATAAAATTCTTTTCATAGCTCATCAGACATTCACTAAATTGTAACTCAAATATTACTTTAGGCAATCCAATTCTGGAAACATAATTTTTTTTGTTACAATACTTTCTACTTCATTCTGAAAAACTTTTGAAACATTTCAAAGAATCCAGATTTTATATCTCAATAAGTAAATATAAATATCTACTTGAGTCATTCTTGAATACAGATAAATCCACTGCTCGAACAACACTTATTGGACTACACACATCATTATGCATATTTCCAATTTTGTTGTTGCTCGTTCTTTATGGCTTGTCAATGGTATTTTAGTTTACTTCACTATTTGGTCGAGAGTTGCAAGTGTCAGCTGATTCATAATCAGATGAATTCAAAATCCATCACTATGGAATTTCTCCACGCGGGTTTCTCCAATGTGACAAAATGCAATGCAAGACATATGTGGTATTATTTTAGTCCTGTGACATTTAGCATCAGTATTATGTATGTTCAGTTTTATCATTAATATTCATAACATACATCCTATTCACAATAGGAGTATGGCCTTTTGTTCATAAGATTGAACAACTATTGTTCTCTCATGATCAATCTCCTTGCAACTTCTATGCAATGGGCTAGAGGGTACACAACTCTAAAATGAATTATAATGATAAATACAAAGGTAATATGCTGATGAAAAAGTATAATAACTTTACAAAGTTTCCATAAAATATTTTAACCTCATTATTTGTTGGTGATTTAGGCCTTAGTAGTTCATGCACCGATTCGAAACAACATGCAATCGAGTTGGTATCCTTGTGATCAACTTTTAACCACACAACCCCAGAAATAGTGTTCAACAATTTAATCACAACTCCCAAGAATTACACTTACTTGACAAACTTTCTCTACATATTATAATCTATATGACATTCATACCTGAGCTGGACATTCCAGTCTTCTTTTCTTTCTGCCTTTTACTTCTTATAGTTTTACTTCCAATATTTCTGCTACCCATAGAAGAAGCATCCAAATTTAAGAGTGGCATGAGCCCCAAACTTTCCTAGGTATGCAAGTCTTATTACATACTTCAAAAAAATTTCTCTCTCTAAGTTCTCACCATCAGCTCATGACTCGCGTTCTTCCAGATCGTATGCATTTCAATCTTAAACATAGTTGAACGCTTCACTGGAACTTGCAAGCAAACACTTCTTTAGATATCACATATCTTTTAGCCTTTGTTTGTTCCTGAAAATAATTTTAGTTCCAAGAGTATCACATGTTTATCCCAAAGATTTTGAGGTTCGGGTTTCTTGGAAGCAAGTAGACTGTAATATGGTTCTAGCCTTTTGGATCGAGGATGTGAGTCTCATCATCCACAACATCTGCAAGAGAGTATTGAAAGCATGCAGTAGGACAAGATCCTTCTCGACGCTCTAGAGGATGATCCTCTCATTATGTTACCAATCATAAATATTCAACCAGATAATAAAAACAGCTAATCAATTTCAACAGGAATGGTGGATCCGCGAGCCATTATTCTACAATTATAATGCAAACTACACATAGAAAATGTTCATAATTTATTGCATTAGTGATTAAACTTAATTAATTCATGAATGTGCTCCCACTCAAACCAATATCTCTCATAATTGATTTTAAGTGATTCAAGACCCATATCTAATTCACTGTCATTGATGTGGACATCATTGATGACGAACTTCAATCGGTTGGCCAACTTGTCGATCACATCTCCATGTAACTCTTGTTCATATTTTGATGCTTTGTGCTCCGAGCTCAGGACGGTCCCACTAGAACTTCAAGAAAACCGAACGTTTCTGCCATGAGGTCTGAGCTTCACCCGCCTTACACCTCATGACTCGTTCATACTCATGTGGACATGATGTACCCCGAAAAGCTACGTGTTATAGACAGTTGCTAAACTTAGAAGAGCACTAATAACTTGATTTTTTTAATGAGAGATAACGCTAATAAAAACGGCTACTACATAATCGAAAGGGTTAAACATCTCAGGCAATTCATAATAGCATGACATGGTATAGCCCTTGGCGCCGGGGATGTATCCGTTATCCTCCAAGGTCTTCATGAAACTTCGCTGAAGTGCTACCGTGGCAACAATCTTGATATCCTGCACCTGGTGAAGCCCCCATGCACCAGGGTCCTCCATAACAAATCCATCACTCTTGTCGATAAAAATAAAATAACAAGGTTGACACGTAGGTCATTAAAGTGACAATCCTTTGGCTCCAGCCATCATGGCGTACGCACAGGTCACTTAATGTTGCATCATATAGCCATCCCATACATAAATTCATTATCATAAGAAGATTATAACACATCACATGCTTCCTACAAAACCAAATTAACATCCTCTAATCGGTTTGGAAATTTTAATTTACATCTTTTAGGGTTATCAGAGAACACTACCTACCTACGTCCACCATCAAGTATGATTGTTCTTTTTTGATTGAAAGTATGATTATTCTTGTTGCTAGATTAACTTTGTGGGGTGTGTGAGGGAAGAGAATAAATTAAAAATCTCAAGCCCCACACTAAACTTCATCAATACGCATGACCCCCATGAAGATCAAACATCTACATGCCCTGTCGTGTTTGCGATGGTTCACTATTCTTGACTATGATGTAGCCCAAATAACTGTTAGCACATCGTTGAGAGCTAGGGTCAATCGATTGTCAGAACTTTGTAGAAAGTTATATCATGATCCCAATAAACTGAACCAAAGCAACACTCATGGGAAGCAAACAAGAACATCAAGTAAAATATCGTATCTTCTACTCACACAATTTAAGCTCTAGAACTCATCTAGTTATTAATCCTTTTGGCAATAGATCAAATTCATTACTAACACTTTTGTACAATACCCTCACAATCACATGTGGTCTATATCAAAACCTGCATCTACTCATTCAACCGCTCATGATTTCACTATTGGTAAATGTAGTAGAAAACAAAAAAATGTGTCCGGCGATGAAACCAAGAACACTATGAAGATGAATTAACGGTTTAGATCGAATTGTTACTAACAACGAGTTGCAGCGGAAGAAGAGTTGATGTAGATCAAATTTGAAGTTCCTCGAACCATTCATGAACGATCCCTCGAACCGAACACCAAAAGCACAACTCTCTACATACTGCAAGCGTTCGGGCTTCATGATCCGCCAGCGCTTCGCTGTCCAGAGCTAATCATCGTCGGGCTTCTCTATTATGAGGATTAGAGAGATCTATGTCTACCTATAATTAGATCAACTCAAATTTAGAACTAGAACTAGAGAACTAGAGGAGGCTCAAAAACTTGTGTATCTCCAAGGGCCAAAACGTACCTCTAGTATATATAGGTTGGGGATAGGGGAGGGGCACCCCAAGGCAAGGAAGGATTACCCCCCCCCCTTGGTAGGCCAAGAGGAGGGGAAGTCCCCTTCCAATTCATCCTCCCCTAGCCTTTCCAAGAAGCTAGGGTGCGCCTCCACCTAATGGACCTTTTGGCCCATTAACTTCCCCTTATAGGCTTTTTTTATATTTTCTTTGGCTTGTTGATATCTAATTAATTATAAAAGCCTCCTTAGAACCTTTTATTATTAATTTAACATCTTTGGAAACATTTTCTACTATATATCAATTTCCGGTATTACTTAGTAAACCCTGAAACTCTTTTGGTAACTCCGAAACACTTCCGATTTCTCTCAAAACTATTTATAATATTAATGAAACTATTTCTGAAATATTTTCTCATGACACTTACACCAATAATACTCAACACATCATGATTTCCTTAAGCTTGTGACCCTGTAGGTTCGGTAAAAGATCGACATGAACAAAACCCTTTTCGTTCAATGATCAGTAGTGGAACAGTGCACATCCATATAGATCCCTATGATTACGCGAATGACATTCTAGTGAACCTTTGGTTATGATGTGCTATTACCTTTGCTTTGCAATCTTGATAAAACCCGAGGTGATATATACCGGTATCCTTTTGAGTCATTCTCATGCAAACTATATTGGTCTCCTCGTTACCAGTTTTGTTCTTCTTTCCTGTTGACATGTTCCAGCATCCCTAAGGGAGTCCTGGATTAAGGGGTCCTCAGACAGTCGGACTATATGCATGTGCCAGACTGTTGGGCTGTGAAGATGCAAGATAGAAGACTTCGTCCCGTGTCCGGATGGCACTCTCCTTTGCATGGAAGGCAAGCTTGGCGATTCGGATATGTAGATTCCTTTCTCTATAACCGACTCTGTGTAACCCTAGCCCCCTCCATTGTCTATATAAACTGGAGGGTTTAGTCCATAGGACAAGAACAACAAGCATAATCATAGGCTAGCTTCTAGGGTTAGCCATTACGATCTCATGGTAGATCAACTCTTGTAATACTCATATCATCAAGATCAATCAAGCAGGAAGTAGGGTATTACCTCCATAGAGAGGGCCCGAACCTGGGTAAACATTGTGTCCCCCGCCTCCTGTTACCATTAGCCTTAGACGCACAGTTCGGGACCCCCTACTCGAGATCCGCCGGTTTTGACACCCACATTGGTGCTTTCATTGAGAGCTCCACTGCGTCGTCATCATAAGGCTTGATGGCTCCATCAATCATCTACAACAATGTAGTCCAGGGTGAGATCTTTCTCCTCAGATAGATCTTCGTATTCGGCGGCTTTGCACTACGGGCCAACTCGCTTGGCCATCTGGAGCAGATCGACAGCTACGCCCCTGGCCATCAGGTCAGGTTTGGAAGCTTGAATTACACCACCGACATCAGCGAAGACTTGATCTTTAATAGATTTGAGCCCATGGCAGCCGCACCCTGCCACCACGATGAACACGACCTAAATCTATCGTCGGACTGTGTGCAGGAGATAGCACCTGTAACCGCCCTGGCCCTAGATCCAGGACAGATTGCGCCATCCGAGGATGGGAGGCTGGACCCAACCACGGAAACCGCAGACTCAACGGTGTTAGAGCCGAACACAGATCTGACCTCCAATGAGGCATGTGTCATCAAAACTTCGGACTCGTTTCCGGTCATAAGTTCCGAACCACGTGTATCCGCGCCCATCGAATCCGGCTGGGTGCCGATCTTGGAGTTCAGCTCCACGGACATCTTCCAACACTCACCCTTAGGTGATGTGTTAAACTCATTGAAATCCCTCTCCTTAGTAGGAGATTCTTGGCCGAACTATGTCCGACTTGAGTGGGAAGCAGACGACAAAGAATTTCGTTACCCACCCACCACCCACTTGATAGCCACTGTCGGCGACTTGACCGACATGCTTGATTTCGACTCTGAAGACATCGACAGTATGGACGACGATGCCGGAGAGGAACAGGAACCACCGCCCATAGGGCGTTGGACAGCCACCTCCTCATATGACATATACATGGTGGATACACCCAAAGAAGACAATGGCGAGGACAAAAAGGATCCAGTCGAGGATAAGCCTCCTGAGAAGCAGCCGAAGCACCGACGTCAGCGGCGCCGCTCTAAACCACGCCATGGTAAAAAGAGCGATACCGGCACAAGAGACAATAACACTCCGGACGATGCCGAAGAGAATGACGACCCCGCCCACCCAAGCTTCGAACATGCCGAACGGGAAGACAGGCGAGCTAGCCCTGATGAACAGGCCATGAATGAAGACTCAGAGGATAGTAACTACATGCCTCTCTCCGAGGATGAGGTGAGCCTAGGCAACGAAGAATTTTCATGCCTGAGGATCCCGCTGAGCAGGAGCGCTTTAAGCGCCGGCTTATAGCCACTTCAAAGAGCCTAAAGAAGAAGAAGAAGCAGCTTCAAGCTGATCAAGATATGCTCACTAATAGATGGACTGAGGTCCTGGCAGCCGAGGAATATGGACTCGAACGCCCAACTAAAAGTTACCTGAAGCAGAAATTGCTACCTCACTTCGATGACGAGGCACTGGAGCCAGCACTACCAGCGCATAATGCGGCTGACCGACCACCTTGTGGTCGAGATAAAACGGCAACTCAGCCCAAACACCAGCCCGCACTACCTCGCCGAACAAATAGAAACACAACAGCTCGGGGATACACACATGACCTGTGGTACGACTTGGAGAACAGAGCAGGCTAGACTAGGTCGATATATGGATCGCGGGGGTGCGTCCCAATACACGACGACAGCCACCACGCCAAATATAACAAATACAAACCTATCTGGGCCGAATACCACAGACCAGCTTTCTCCGAGTTGCGTCGCGACGTAGCCCGGCATAGAGGCGCCGCACACCCACTATGCTTCACTGATGAAGTAATGGAACATGAATTCCCGGAAGGGTTCAAACCCGTAAACATCAAATCAAATGATGGGACAATAGATCCCGTGGTATGGATTGAGGATTTCCTTCTCCATATAGATATGGCCTGCGGTGATGATCTCCATGCCATCAAATATCTCCCGCTAAAACTCAAAGGACCAGCTCGACACTGGTTGAACAGTCTGCCTGAAAACTCTATTGGAAGTTGGGAGAACCTGGAAGACGCATTCCTTGACAACTTCCAAGGCACCTATGTCCGACCTCCGGACATCGATGACTTAAGTCATATAATCCAATAGCCCGGAGAGTCTGCCAGGAAATTCTGGACTCAGTTCTTAACTAAAAAGAACCAGACCGTCGACTGTCCGGATGCTAAAGCCCTAGTGACCTTTAAGCATAACATCCGTGACGAATGGCTTGCACGACACCTCGTCCAAGAGAAGCCAAAGTCCATGGCAGCCCTTACGACGCTTATGAACCGCTTTTGTGCGGGCGAGGACAGCTGGCTAGCTCGTAGCAACAACACCTCAAGTAAACCTGGAACTTCTGAAGCCAGAGATAACAACGGCAAGCCCCGACGCAATAGACACAAGCGTCAAAACAATGGCGACAGCACCGGAGACACGGCTGTCAATGCCGGATTCAGTGGCTCTAAGCCCGGTCAATGGAAGAAGCCATTTAAAAGAAACAACCCGGGCACGTCCAGTTTGGACCGCATACTCGACCGTCCATGTCAAATTCACGGCACCCTAGGTACACCAGCTAATCATACCAACAGCGAATGCTGGGTCTTCAAACAGGCCGGCAAGTCAAACGCCGAAAGCAAAGAGAAGGGGTCGCAAAGCGATGACGATGACGAGGAGCCCCGGCCACCGAAAACGGGAGGGCAAAAGAAGTTTCCTCCACAAGTCAAAACGGTGAATATGATATACGCTACCCCTATTCCCAAGAGGGAGCGGAGGTGCGCACTCAGGGACGTCTACATGATGGAGCCAAGTCGCCCCAAAGTACAACCCATGGTCGTCCTGTACGATCACTTTTGATCGCAGGGATCATCCGACCAGTATCCGTCATGGCGGTTCAGCCGCACTGGTCCTTGACCCAATCATTGACGGATTTCACCTTACACGAGTCCTTATGGACGGCGTCATCAGCCTGAACCTGCTTTATTAGGATACTGTGCGCAAGATGGGTATCGACCCCTCAAGGATCAAACCCACCAAAACCACGTTCAAAGGTATCATACCAGGTGTTGAGGCCTGCTGTATGGGCTCAATCACACAGGAAGTGGTCTTCGGATCCCCAGATAACTTCTGAAACAAAGATCTAATCTTTGATATCGTCCCTTTCCGCAGTGGCTATCATGCACTGCTCGGACGAACCGCATTCGCTCGATTCAATGCAGTGCCACACTATGCTTATCTCAAGCTTAAGATACCCGGTCCATCTGGTGTCATAACAGTCAATGGAAAAATGGAATGCTCCCTCCGTACCGAAGAGCACACCGCTGCTCTAGCAGCAGAAGCATAGAGCAGCCTCTTTAAATCGAACCTCAATTCGGTGGTCAATCTCCCGGACACTATCAAAAGAGTCTGAACTACCCTGCAGCAGGACATCCTAGCTCGTCAAGAGCTCAACTAGCCACTTGGCCTGAGTCCCAACCTCGACCAAACTACGGCCCTCGTTCCGCATGTAATTAACTATTCATTAAAGATACCATGGGGATAGACAGAGGCACAACTAGGTTGTGTTCCACAATGCGGCTCAACCGCTCCGGGACACACACACATTATTTTACATTTTCTTTCCTTTTCAGGTTAACTTTTCTCTAGGCCATCACTGGCGACCTGACGACCGGACCTATCAAGGGACGGATATACCAAGGCGGGAAGTAGCTCGAACGCATGAGGGAATCCCTAGATATTCTTCTCGATGATCATGCTATCGCTCTCTGGATTCGCACGCAGCTCCCCCCTGGTCTCAGCAGGTTCCGAAGTCATATTTTTTATCGCACTACTTGTACTTATACGCTTTGACGTATTATTAAATTACAATGAAAACAATCTGCGGCTCTATTTATATGACGTTCACTTGTTGTTCTTCTTTGTTGACACTTTTTGTCAATTTGCAAACCGTACATCCTGGTACGCCTCAATTCGCCAGGGGCTTCATCATACCCCATAACACGGCAAGAAAGTCCGAACACCTTTATGGTTGTTCGGCACCCCAAACTTATATCATTATATGCATCGGCTACGAATCATGTCTTGGGTCAATAGTTGGGTTGCCCGGCTCTGATGTCTACTACACAACCTTCTTCTTGTAGACGTTGTTGGGCCTCCAAGTGCAGAGGTTTGTAGGACAGTAGCAAATTTCCCTCAAGTGGATGACCTAAGGTTTATCAATCCGTAGGAGGCGTAGGATGAAGATGGTCTCTCTCAAGCAAACCTACAACCAAATAATAAACAGTCTCTTGTGTCCCCAACACACCCAATACAATGGTAAATTGTATAGGTGCACTAGTTCGGCGAAGAGATGGTGATACAAGTGCAATATGGATGGTAGATAAAGGTATTTTTAAACTAAAATTATAAAAAGAGCAAGGTAACTAATGATAAAAGTGAGTGTAAACGGTATTACAATGGTAGGAAACAAGGCATTGGGTTCATACTTTCACTAGTGCAAGTTCTCTCAACAATAATAACATAGATAGATCATATAACAATCCCTCAACATGCAACAAAGAGTCACTCCAAAGCCACTAATAGCAGAGAACAAACAAAGAGATTATGGTAGGGTACGAAACCACCTCAAAGTTATTCTTTCTAATCAATCTATTCAAGAGTTCGTACTAGAATAACACCTTAAGACACAAATCAACCAAAACCCTAATGTCACCTAGATAATTCATTGTCACCTCAAGTATCCGTGGGCATGATTATACGATATGCATCACACAATCTCAGATTCATCTATTCAACCAACACAAATTACTTCAAAGAGTGCCCCAAAGTTTCTACCGGAGAGTCAAGACGAAAACATGTGCCAACCCCTATTCATAGGTTCATGGGCGGAACCCGCAAGTTGATCACTAAAATATACATCAAGTGGATCAATAGAATACCCCATTGTCACCACGGGTATCCCACGCAAGACATACATCAAGTGTTCTCAAATCATTAAAGACTCAATCCGATAAGATAACTTCAAAGGGAAAACTCAATCCATTACAAGAGAGTAGAGGGGGAGAAACATCATAAGATCCAACTATAATAGCAAAGCTCGCGATACATCAAGATCGTGCCATAGAGGGAACACGAGAGAGAACACGAGAAAGAGAGATCAAACACATAGCTACTGGTACATACCCTCAGCCTCGAGGGTGAACTACTCCCTCTTCGTCATGGAGATCGCCGGGATGATGAAGATGGTCACTGGTGAGGGATCCCCCCCTCCGGCAGGGTGCCGGAACAGGGTCCCGATTGACTTTTGGTGGCTACAGAGGCTTGTGGCGGCGGAACTCCCGATCTATCTTTGTTGTTGATGTTTTTAGGGTACATGGACTTATATAGGCGAAAGAAGTCGGTCGGGGGGGTGCTCGAGGGGCCCAGGAGACAGGGGGAGCACCCAGGGGAGGTGGGCGCGCCCTCCTATCTCCTGGCATCCTCGAACCTTCCCTGGCTTGAACTCCAAGTCTCGCGGATCATATCCTTTCCAAAAATCACGCTCCCGAAGGTTTCATTCCGTTTGGACTCCGTTTGATATTCCTTTTCTTCGAAATACTGAAACAGGCAATAAAACAGCAATATGGGCTCGGCCTCCGGTTAGTAGGTTAGTCCCA
Source organism: Triticum dicoccoides (assembly GCF_002162155.2). Classification (NCBI taxonomy): domain Eukaryota; kingdom Viridiplantae; phylum Streptophyta; class Magnoliopsida; order Poales; family Poaceae; genus Triticum; species Triticum dicoccoides. The sequence goes on along the minus strand of NC_041391.1, from coordinate 573,652,265 downwards.
AAAGTAATATAAAAGTGTATAATAAAGCCCGTAATCATTCAAAACAGATAATAAAATAGCATGAATGCTTCATAAATTATAGATACGTTGGAGACGTATCAGGCTCCTGTGCTTGCTACCCTACGTTCCGCTATATCGGCTAGGGTAGTAAAGGCAGAACTACTGTGATTGTGTCCCGGTTCTTCCGGACGAGCACCTCAGTAGAGAAAGCGAAAAACTGACTGTCATAATGCGGCAAGAGCTGGTCAGATGTTCGAGAGGTCACAAAATCTTTATCGATTTATTCCGCATTATGCGAAAACTAATGCATCGTGCGATGGATCAGTTTTTATCTGATCAGGTGTTTATAGAACCCCAAGTTCAGTCTTTCGAACACTAGGGGTTGCGCCTACCTTTCTTTTGTCAAACTCATATGGCCAAGTGAGGGTGATAAAGCCTTATAGTCCAATTGTCTGGTTCGTTGCGCTAAACACCTCCTTCAAGGACCAAAATCTAGAGTAAAGAGTGATTAGATTTATCCCGAACACCCCCGTACTTCCTACATGGGGGCAGAAGCCGAGGACTGGCCAACTCTCAAAATTAACATAAAAACGGCCGCACAGGAGGTAAAAATTCAAATAATAAGTACTATATTACATAACGATCTTGTGTCATATTACAACATAGGATAACATGAATATATTCATGGGAAAATAATATCCTTGGCACATTGCTCTGCCACAAGGCGGGATCCCTCCAGGAAACTGTCATAATACAACTCGGGCTTGCGATGCTCCTTCCCTGCGGGCGGTCCTTTGGTCATCAGCTTTGCAGCATCCATCTTCGCCCAGTGCACCTTGGCGCGGGCAAAGGCCATTCGCGCACCTTCGATGCAGACCGACCGCTTGATGGCGTCAAGTTGAGGGCAGGCATTAACCAGCCGCTTCACGAGCCCGAAGTAGCTGCTGGGAATCGCCTCGGCAGGCCATAGCCGGATAATCAAATCCTTCATGGCTAGTTCGGCCGCCCTATGCAGCTCGACCAGTTGTTTCAGCTGATCGATAAAGGGCACTTGATGTTCTGGCGCAAGACATTGCGACCAGAACAACTTCTCCGTAGAGCTCCCCTCTTCGGCTCAGTAGAATTGTGCGGCATCAGACACGCTGCATGGCAGATCCGCAAACACCCCTGGAGAACTCCGAATTCGGGTTAGTAAAAGGAATCTCTCCTTCACATATTTGCTTTGCATAGTAAAATCCTTACCCGCCGCGATCTTTCTGGCCTCCTGGATTTCCTGGAGGGCGCCTTGGGCTTCACCCCGGGCATCGTGTGCGGCTTGACGAGCCTTGGTGAGTTCGGGTTCTCTATCTGCCATATTTTGCTCCAAGGTCTCGCACTTCTTTATGGCCTCTTGGAGCTCTTGTTGAACCTCAATGACCCTGGCCTCGTGTTTTTCACGAGTGGCCTACTCCTTGGCTGCCTTCTTCTCGGTCTCGGCTACCGTCTTCTTAAGAGCCTCGACTTCGGTCGCCGCTCCTAATACATATCATGACATTTTTTAGTCACATTCAACCATTCATTCATATTGAATACAAACAGGTTTTGCATACCCTGGTTATCCTCCAATTGCTTCTTCACTTGGCCGAGCTCTTTTTTGGCCCGCTCCAGATTCTGCTTCAGTCCGGAGAATTCCGTAGTATGAGAAGTTGCAGTCAACAAAGACGCCTGCTTATTCCAATAGGTATTGCACGGTAAGTCTCCTGTGAAATATATTTGATCCTCTGTCCGGCTTTTCTTTTCGAACACCAAATAGTGCATCAGGGGCTACTATCTCTACTGTGACACTTTTTTAACTTCACTACTTACCTCAAAGCCTGTTAGAAGGCTGGTGCAGGCTTCGGTCAGTCCGCTTTTGGCAGACTGAATCTTCTCAATCACCGCGCCCAAAAGGGTACGGTGTTCTTAAACGATGGAAACATTCTTCAGCGCTGCGATAAGGTATCCGACACCTCTGGCTGGATAGAGGTCGCCGGTGGAATAGGCACACCCTCTTCTATTGAAGGAGGTTGCTTGCCTGAATCCGGAGCCGTATTGGTCTCCAAAACTGTGTCCGGCTGGGGGACAAATTCAAGATGACCCCCGCCGTTAGTATCCATGGGGGTCTGCTCCCCCATGTGTCCGGCTGCCGAGGTTTGACCCTTTGGCGCCGCCTCGATGGTCTCCTGAGCTCCTCCCCGGCCTGGGCCCCTTTGGGACGACACTTCGATGTTGTCCATGTGTTTGGGAGAGGAAGCCGTCGGGAGAGTCCCGCTGTCCATCACGTCCGAGCCCAACGAGTCTTCCGATGAAGATTGCTCGATGTTGGACCTGGCCGGACTGCAAAATGCGTGACTCAATACATTAATGCTATGCAATAGTGAGACTGGATATATGAGCGTGTCCGGGTTTCTTTGTACTCATGATTTGGCCAGGGGCTTGACCCCGGGATCCCACTCTGGGATGCTATTGGTGGCTGTGGTGGATTCGTCTGGATGGGAGGCTTTCCCCTTCTTAGATGATTTGGCCTCCAAATGTGTGGAGGTCGTCCTCTTCTTTCTCCCTCTCGCTGGGGGGGATTGGCTTTCCTTTTCTTCCTCTTCCTCTTCCTCGTCTTCTTCGGAGGAGGAATGGGCCTAAGAGTCTTCGGAGACCACGTCTGAAGTACCCTTGCGACGAAGAACGCCCCTGGTCTCCTTGGCCTCTTTCTCGGCCTTCTTCTTCGGTGCCATATAGGGCGCCGGGACCAGCATCTTCATCAGAACTGGGCCTGCTTGTTCCTCAGGCAGCGGGGCCGGATAATAGATCTGCTCTGCCTTCTTCGCCCAACCCTGGGGGAATCATTAGGGAGAGGTTAGGTGTTTTCCTCGAGTATGCAAATAAAGGGAACATCTTGAAAACGTATAAACACGTACCGAACTTGCGGGACAGGACAATTTGTACCCGTGGTCCTCGACTGAGTCCGACCATGACTTGCTGGGCTTGAAGAGCAGCTTACAGATGTCTTCGTGTGTTGTGCCGAAGAACTCCAGCAGGGTCTGGTGCTTGGCCGGATCAAACTCCCATAAATTGCAAGTCGTACGTTGACATGGGAGAATTCGGCAAACTAACATCACCTGGACCACATCGACAAGTTTGATGTTCTTGTCTCCCATGCTCTTGATGCACGCCTGGAGCGCCGTCAGCTCTTCTGACGAAGACCAGTCTAGTCCCTTCTCGGGCCAGGACGTGAGCTGCAATGGGGCTCCGGATTGGAATTCAGGAGCCGCGGCCCATTTGGTGCCGCGTGGCTTGGTGACATAGAACCACTATCGTTGCCACCCCTTGACAGACTCGTTGAATGTACCTGATGGCCATTTGATGTTGGGCATCTTGCTCACCATGGCATCTCCGCACTCGGCGTGCTCGCCGCCTACCACCTTCGGCTTCACGTTGAAGATCTTTAGCCACAGTCCGAAGTATGCAGGGATGCGGAGGAAGGCCTCGCACACGACGATGAATGTCGAGATGTTGAGGAAAGAATTGGGGGATAGATCATGGAAATCAATCCCGTAGTAATACATAAGGCCGCGAACAAATGGGTGTAGAGGAAACCCCAACCTGCGGATGAAGTGAGGGGGGAATACAACCCTCTCGTGGGGTTCCAGAGTAGGGACGACCTATCTCACCGCCGGGAGACGGTGCGCAATCTTCTTTGCTAGGTACCCGGCCTCTCGGAGTTTCTTGATATCCTTCTCCTTGACGGAGGAGGCCATCCATTTGCCTTGCGCTCCAGATCCGGACATGGTCGGAGTGCTTTCTAGGCAAAAGAGATGAGCTTGGGCGCTGGAGCTCGAGAACGGGGAAGCAGAAGAGAAGGCGTGGGTGAAAAAGGGGAATCCTTATCCCTTTATAAAGGCAGTAGAAATCATGCGCCTCCCCACTCGCCCTAAAACTCGCTTATTCCCCAAGCACCGTGCTAATTGTACGGTTGGGTTACCCATACCCGATTGATGAGAATCCCGTGATAAGGGGACACGATCTCTGCTTTGACAAGACATGCCAATAAAGCCGCACCTCGAAATACGGGAGGGCAGGCTAAAACGGTTCGAATAAAAGACTGGGTTGTGGCGTGATGTCATGCTATGAAAAAGTTGTCAGCAGGTTGAACTCGTGGGATGTTATACTCTCTACGGTGGTATGTGGAATTTGTTTTGCAAAGCCGGACACTATTCTGGTGTTCAAGATCTACTTTGGAGTATTCGGAGAAGGAACCCGCCTTGCAATGCCGAAGACAATCTGCGTACCGAACTCATCGTCATTGAAGCCTGGTTCAGGGGCTACTGAGGGAGTCCTAGATTAAGGGGTCCTCGGACAGCCGGATTATATGCATGTGTCGGACTGTTGGGATGTGAAGATACAAGATAGAAGACTTTGTCCCGTGTCCGGATGGGACTCTCCTTTGCGTGGAAGGCAGGCTTGGCGATTCGGATATGTTGATTCCTTTCTTTGTAACCGACTCTGTGTAACTCCAGCCCCCTCCGGTGTCTATATAAACCGGAGGGTTTAGTTCGTAGGACAAGAACAACAATCATAATCATAGGCTAGCTTCTAGGGTTAGCCATTACGATCTCGTTGTAGATCAACTCTTGTAATACTCATATCATCAAGATCAATCAAGAAGGAAGTAGGGTATTACCTCCATAGAGAGGGCCCGAACCTGGGTAAACATTGTGTCCCCCGCCTCCTGTTACCATTAGCCTTAGACGCACAGTTCGGGACCCCCTACCCGAGATCCGCCGGTTTTGACACCGACAATCCCTATGACCTAGTCACCTGTGTCTGGCTAGACGATAATGGATGTCTTCACACCGAGAGGGCCCTAATAATATCTCTACAACGTTGGAGGAGCAAATCCCACTGTTGAGCTATTTAGCCCCTTGTCAATTTTCCCGATGAATATGTAAGTTGTTGTTATGATCATCGTGTTATAGATGACATTTGAGCAACCAAAATTTCATCCTACAGTAAGAAGTTACTACGATACTCTCGTGGTCTAAGGAACTAAAGCATGTGTTAATTCTCCTTGTTATATCAATAGACTTGTGATGGTAATATCTCAAAGTATCACAAACAAGTTGGGTCAATTTAATATGATTGTTCTTCCACCATCATATTCTCAAAGTTGTTTCAGGACTACCGTTACACTTGACGATATCCCAAGATCCGGAAAACATAATCACAAACAACACTTGAGCTTGTTCTAGAGGCAAGAATAGGACTCAAGTTTTACCATTTATGATTCCACACGTGCATATGAGTTTTCCACTGAATCGCATATTCCAGGATCATAGTGAAGGAAATATGCCCTAGAGGCAATAATAAAGTTATTATTTATTTCCTTATTTCATGATAAATGTTTATTATTCATGCTAGAATTGTATTAACCGGAAACATAATACATGTGTGAATACATAGACAAACATAGTGTCACTAGTATGACTCTACTTGACTAGCTCGTGAATCAAAGATGGTTAAGTTTCCTAGCCATAGACATGAGTTGTCATTTGATTAACGGGATCACATCATTAGGAGAATGATGTGATTGACATGACCCATTCCGTTAGCCTAGCACTTGATCATTTAGTATGTTGCTATTGCTTTCTTCATGACTTATACATGTTCCTGTAACTATGAGATTATGCAACTCCCGTTTGCCGGAGGAACACTTTGGGTGCTACCAAACATCACAACGTAACTGGGTGATTATAAAGGAGTACTACAGGTGTCTCCAAAGGTACATGTTGGGTTGGCGTATTTCGAGATTAGGTTTTGTCACTCGATTGTCGGAGAGGTATCTCTGGGCCCTCTCGGTAATGCACATCACCATAAGCCTTGCAAGCAATGTAGCTAATGAGTTAGTTACGGAATGATGCATTACGTAACGAGTAAAGAGACTTGCCGGTAACGAGATTGAACTAGGTATTGGATACCGACGATCGAATCTCGGGCAAGTAACATACCGATGACAAAGGGAACAACGTATGTTGTTATGCGGTTTGACCGATAAAGATCTTCGTAGAATATGTAGGAGCCAATATGAGCATCCAGGGTTCCGCTATTGGTTATTGACCAATAATAGTTCTAGGTCATGTCTACATAGTTCTCGAACCCGTAGGGTCCGCACGATTAAGGTTTCGATGACAGTTATATTATGAGTTTATGAGTTTTGATGTACCGAAGGAGTTCGGAGTCCCGGATGAGATCGGGGACATGACGAGGAGTCTCGAAATGGTCGAGATGTAAAGATTGATATATTGGACGACTATATTCGGAGTTCGGAAAGGTTCCGAGTCATTCGGTTATTTTTCGGAGTACCGGAGAGTTACGGGAATTCGCCGGGGAGTATATGGGCCTTATTGGGCCATACGGGAATAGAAGAGAGAGGCCAAAAGGAAGGAGGCCTGCGCCCCCCCTCTGGTCCGAATTGGACAAGGGGCGCAGCCCCTTTTCCTTCTTCCTCTCCCCCTCTTTCCCCTTCTCCTACTCCAACAAGGAAGGAGGGAGTCCTACTCCCGGTGGGAGTAGGACTCCCCTTGGCGCGCCCCCTCCTAGGCTGGCCGCCCCCTCCCCGTTGCTCCTTTATATACGGGGGCAGGGGGGCACCTCTAGGCACAACACAAGTTGATCTACGGATTGTTCCTTAGCCGTGTGCGGTGCCCCCCTCCACCATATTCCATCTCGATCATATCGTCGCGGAGTTTAGGCGAAGCCCTGCGCCGGTAGAACATCATCATCGTCACTACGCCATCGTGCTGACGGAACTCATCCCCGACGCTTTGCTGGATTGGAGCCCGGGGAACGTCATCGAGCTGAACGTGTGCTGAACTCGGAGGTGCCGTACGTTCGGTACTTGGATCGGTCGGATCGTGAAGACGTACGACTACATCAACCGCGTTGTCATAACGCTTCCGCTTACGGTCTACGAGGGTACGTGGACACACTCTCCCTTCTCGTTGCTATGCATCACCATGATCTTGCGTGTGCGTAGGGAATTTTTTTGAAATTACTACGTTCCCCAACAGTGGCATCCGAGCCAGGTTTTATGTGTTGATGTTATATGCACGAGTAGAACACAAGTGAGTTGTGGGCGATACAAGTCATACTGCTTACCAGCATGTCATACTTTGGTTCGGCGGTATTGTTGGATGAAGCGGCCCGGACCGACATTACGCGTACGCTTACGCGAGACTGGTTTTACCACCGTGCTTTGCACACAGGTGACTAGCGGGTGTCTGTTTCTCCAACTTTAGTTGAACCGAGTGTGGCTACGCCCGGTCCTTGCGAAGGTTAAAACATCACTAACTTGACGAACTATCGTTGTGGTTTTGATGCGTAGGTAAGAACGGTTCTTGCTCAGCCCATAGCAGCCACGTAAAATTTGCAACAACAAAGTAGAGGACGTCTAACTTGTTTTTGCAGGGCATGTTGTGATGTGATATGGTCAAGATGTGATGCTATATTTTATTGTATGAGATGATCATGTTTTGTAACCGAAGTTATCGGCAACTGGCAGGAGCCATATGGTTGTCGCTTTATTGTATGAAATGCAAACGCCCTGTAATTGCTTTACTTTATCACTAAGCGGTAGCGATAGTCGTAGAAGCAATAAATGGCGTAACGACAACGATGCTACGATGGAGATCAAGGTGTCACGCCGGTGACGATGGTGATCACAACGGTGCTTCGAAGATGGAGATCACAAGCACAAGATGATGATGGCCATATCATATCACTTATATTGATTGCATGTGATGTTTATCCTTTATGCATCTTATCTTGCTTTGATTGACGGTAGCATTTTAAGATGATCTCTCACTAAATTATCAAGAAGTGTTCTCCCTGAGTATGCACCGTTGCGAAAGTTCTTCGTGCTGAGACACCAGGTGATGATCGGGTGTGATAGGCTCTATGTTCAAATACAACGGGTGCAAAACAGTTGCACACGCGGAATACTCAGGTTAAACTTGACGAGCCTAGCATATACAGATATGGCCTCGGAACACGGAGACCGAAAGGTCGAACGTGAATCATATAGTAGATATGATCAACATAGTGATGTTCACCGTTGAAACTACTCCATCTCACGTGATGATCGGACATGGTGTAGTTGATATGGATCACGTAATCACTTAGAGGATTAGAGGGATGTCTTTCTAAGTGGGAGTTCTTAAGTAATATGATTAATTAAACTTTAATTTATCATGAACTTAGTCCTGGTAGTATTTTGCAAATTATGTTGTAGATCAATAGCTTGCGTTGTTGCTTTCATATGTTTATTTTGATATGTTCCTAGAGAAAACTGTGTTGAAAGATGTTAGTAGCAATGATGCGGATTGGATCCGTGATCTGAGGTTTATCCTCATTGCTGCACAGAAGAATTATGTCCTTGATGCACCGCTAGGTGACAAACCTATTGCAGGAGCAGATGCAGACGTTATGAACGTTTGTCTAGCTCAAAATGATGACTACTTGATAGTTTAGTGCACCATGCTTAAACGGCTTAGAATTGGGACTTCAAAGACGTTTTTGAATGTCATGGACCATATGAGATGTTCCAGGAGTTGAAGTTAATATTTCAAGCAAATACCCGAGTTGAGAGATATGAAGTCTCCAACAAGTTCTATGGCTAAAAGATGGAGGAGAATCGCTCAACTAGTGAGCATGTGATCAGATTGTATGTACTTCAATCGCTTGAATCAAGTGGGAGTTAATCTTCCAGATAAGATAGTGATTGACAGAATTCTCTAGTCACCATCACTAAGTTACTAGAACTTCATGATGAACTATAGTATGCAAGGGATGACGAAAACGATTCCTGAGCTCTTCGTGATGTTGAAATCGACAAAGATAGAAATCAAGAAAGAGCATCAAGTGTTGATGGTTGACAAGATCACTAGTTTCAAGTAAAGGGCAAAGGGAAAGAAAGGGAACTTCAAGCAGAATGGCAAGCAAGTTGTCACTCCCGCGAAGAACCCCAAAGCTGGACCAAAGCCTGAAACTGAGTGATTATACTGCAAAGGAAATGGTCACTAGAAGCGGAAATGCCTTGAATATTTGGTGGATAAGAAGGATGGCAAAGTGAACAAGGGTATATTTGATATACATGTTATTGATGTGTACCTTACTAGTGTTTATAGTAACCCCTGAGTATTTGATACTTGTTCGGTTGCTAAGATTAGTAACTCGAAACAGGAGTTACAGAATAAACAGAAACTAGTTGAGGGTGAAGTGATGATGTGTGTTGGAAGTGGTTCCAAGATTGATATGATCATCATCGCACACTCCCTATACTTTCAGGATTAGTGTTGAACCTAAATAAATGTTATTTGGTGTTTGCGTTGAGCATGAATATGATTTGATCATGTTTATTGCAATACAGTTATTCATTTAAAATCAGAGAATAAGTGTTGTTCTGTTTAAATGAATAAAACCTTTGATGGTCATACACCCAATGAAAATAGTTTGTTGGATCTCGATCGTAGTAATACACATATTCATAATATTGATGCCAAAAGATGCAAAGTTGATAATGATAGTGCAACTTATTTGTGGCACTGCCATTTGGGTCATATCGGTGTAAAGCGCATGAAGAAACTCCATAAAGATGGATTTTCGGAATCACTTGGTTATGAATCATTTGATGCTTGCGAACCGTGCCTTTTGGGCAAGATGACTAAAAACTCCGTTCTCCGGAACAATGGAACAAGCTACTGACTTATTGGAAATAATACATACCGATGTATGCGATCCAATGAGTGTTGATGCTCGTGGCAAGTATCGTTATTTTCTGACCTTCACAAAATGATTTGAGCAGATATGGGTATATCTACTTGATGAAACATGAGTCTGAAATAATTGAAAGGTTCAAAGAATTTTAGAGTGAAGTGGAAAAATCTTCGTAACAAGAAAATAAAGTTTCTATGATCTGATCGCGGAGACGAATATTTGAGTTACGAGTTTGGTCTTCAATTAAAACAATGTGGAATAGTTTCACAACTTACGCCACCTGGAACACCACAATGTTATGGTGTGTCCGAACGTCGTAACCGCACTTTATTGGATATGGTGCGATCCATGATGTCTCTTACTGATTTACCACTATTGTTTTGGGGTTATGCATTAGAGACAACTGCATTCACGTTAAAAGGGCACCATCTAAATCCATTGAGACGACACCGTATGAACTATGGTTTAGCAGTAAACCTAAGCTGTCGTTTCTTAAAGTTTGGAGTTGCGATGCTTATATGAAAAAGGTTTTCAACCTGATAAGCTCGAACCCAAATCAGAGAAGTGTGTCTTCATAGAATACCCAAAGGAAACTGTTGGGTACACCTTCTATCACAGATCTGAGGGCAAGATTTTCGTTGCTAAAATCGGATCCTTTCTAGAGAAGGAGTTTCTCTTGAAAGAAGTGAGTGGGAGGAAAGTAGAACTTGATGAGGTAACTGTACCTGCTCCCTTATTGGAAAGTAGTTCATCACAAGAACCGGTTCCTGTGACAACTACACCAATTAGTGAGGAAGCTAATGATATTGATCATGAAACTTCAGATCAAGTTTCTACTGAACCTCGTAGGTCTACCAGAGTAAGATCCGCACCAGAGTGGTACGGTAATACTATTCTGGAAGTCATGTTACTTGACCATGATGAACCTACGAACTATGAGGAAGCGATGATGAGCCCAGATTCCGCAAAATGGCTAGAGGCCATGAAATTTGAGATGGGATCCATGTATGAGAACAAAGTATGGACTTTGGTTGACTTGCCCGATGATCGGCAAGCCATTGAGAATAAATGGATCTTTAAGAAGAAGACTGACGCTGATGGTAATGTAACTGTCTATAAAGCTCGACTTGTTGCAAAAGATTTTCGACAAGTTCAAGGGGTTGACTACGATGAGACTTTCTCACCCGTAGCGATGCTTAAGTCTGTCTGAATCATGTTAGCAATTGCCGCATTTTATGATTATGAAATTTGGCAAATGGATGTCAAAACTGTTGGAAATATGCCCTAGAGGCAATAATAAAAGCATTATTATTATATTTCCTTGTTCATGATAATTGTCTTTATTCATGCTATAATTGTGTTATCCGGAAATCGTAATACATGTGTGAATAACAGACACCAACGTGTCCCTAGTGAGCCTCTAGTTGACTAGCTCGTTGATCAACAGATAGTCATGGTTTCCTGACTATGGACACTGGATGTCATTGATAACGAGATCACATCATTAGGAGAATGATGTGATGGACAAGACCCAATCCTAAACATAGCACAAGATCGTATAGTTCGTTTGCTAGAGTTTTCTAATGTCAAGTATCTTTTCCTTAGACCATGAGATCGTGTAACTCCCGGATACTGTAGGAGTGCTTTGGGTATGCCAAACGTCACAACGTAACTGGGTGACTATAAAGGTAGACTACGGGTATCTCCGAAAGTGTCTGTTGGGTGGCATGGATCAAGACTGGGATTTGTCACTCTGTATGACGGAGAGGTATCACTGGGCCCACTCGGTAATGCATCATCATAATGAGCTCAGAGTGACCAAGTGTCTGGTCACGGGATCATGCATTACGGTACGAGTAAAGTGACTTGCCGGTAACGAGATTGAACGAGGTATTGGGATACCGACGATCGAATCTCGGGCAAGTAACATATCGATAGACAAAGGGAATAGCGTACGGGGTTGATTGAATCCTCGACATCGTGGTTCATCCGATGAGATCATCGTGGAGCATGTGGGAGCCAACATGGGTATCCAGATCCCGCTGTTGGTTATTGACCGGAGAGTCGTCTCGGTCATGTCTGCTTGTCTCCCGAACCCGTAGGGTCTACACACTTAAGGTTCGGTTACGCTAGGGTTGTAGGGATATGTATATGCAGTGACCCGAATGTTGTTCGGAGTCCCGGATGAGATCCCGGACGTCACGAGGAGTTCCGGAATGGTCCGGAGGTAAAGATTTATATATGGGAAGTCCTGTTTCGGGCATCGGGACAAGTTTCGGGGTTATCGGTATTGTACCGGGACCACCGGAGGGGTCCCGGGGGCCCACCGGGTGGGGCCACCCATCCCCGGGGGCCACATGGGCTGTAGGGGGTGCGCCTTGGCCTTCTTGGGCCAAGGGCACCAGCCCCACAAGGCCCATGCGCCTAGGGTTTCCAAGGGGGAGGAGTCCTACTAGTGGAAGGCACCTCCTAGGTGCCTTGGGGGGGAGGGAAACCCCCCTAGGCCGCCGCACCCCCTAGGAGATTGGATCTCCTAGGGCCGGCCACCCCCCCTTGGCACCCCTATATATAGTGGGGGAGAGGAGGGACTTCATACCTTGAGTCCTTGGCCTTTGGTTGCCTCCTTCTCCCTCCCCAACACCTCCTCCACCTCCATAGTGCTTAGCGAAGCTCTGCCGGAGTACTGCAGCTCCATCAACACCACGCCGTCGTGCTGCTGCTGGTGCCATCTCCCTCAACCTCTCCTCCCTCCCTTGCTGGATCAAGAAGGAGGAGACGTGGCTGTTCCGTACGTGTGTTGAACGCGGAGGTGCCGTCCGTTCGGTGCTAGAATCTCCGGTGATTCGAATCACGTCGTGTTCGACTACATCATCCCCGTTCTTTGAACGCTTCCGCTCGCGATCTACAAGGTACGTAGATGCATCCAATGACTCGTTGCTAGATGAACTCCTAGATGATCTTGGTGAAACGAGTAGGAAAATTTTTGTTTTCTGCAACGTTCCCCAACAGTGGTATCAGAGCTAGGTCTATGCGTAGTTCTTCTTGCGCGAGTAGAACACAATTTGTTGTGGGCGTAGATTTGTCAACTTTCTTGCCGTTACTAGTCCTTTCTTGCTTAAGCGGTATTGTGGGATGAAGCGGCCCGGACCAACCTTACACGTACGCTTACGTGAGACCGGTTCCACCGACTAACATGCACTAGTTGCATAAGGTGGCTGGCGGGTGTCTGTCTCTCCTACTTTAGTTGGAGCGGAATCGATGAACAGGGTCCTTATGAAGGGTAAATAGAAGTTGACAAATCACGTTGTGGCTTTAACGTAGGTAAGAAAACGTTCTTGCTAGAACCCTAATTCAGCCACGTAAAACTTGCAACAACAATTAGAGGACGTCTAACTTGTTTTTGCAGCAAGTGGTTTGTGATATGATATGGCCAAAGTTGTGATGAATGATGAATGATCTATATGTGATGTAAGAGATGTTCATGCTATTGTAATAGGATTCACGACTTGCATGTCGATGAGTATGACAACCGGCAGGAGCCATAGGAGTTGTCTTTATTCTTTTAATGACCTGCGTGTCATCGAGAAACGCCATGTAAATTACTTTACTTTATTGCTAAACGCGTTAGCCATAGTAGTAGAAGTAATAGTTGGCGAGCAACTTCATGGAGACACGATGATGGAGATCATGATGATGGAGATCATGGTGTCAAGCCGGTGACAAGATGATCACGGAGCCCCAAGATGGAGATCAAAGGAGCTATGTGAAAATGGCCATATCATGTCACGTTTATTATTTGATTGCATGTGATGTTTATCATGTTTTGCATCTTGTTTACTTAGAATGACGGTAGTAAATAAGATGATCCCTCACAATAAAATTCAAGAAGTGTTCCCCCTAACTGTGCACCGTTGCGACAGTTCGCTGTTTCAAAACACCACGTGATGATCGGGTGTTTTATTCAGACGTTCACATACAACGGGTGTAAGACAGATTTACACATGCAAACACTTAGGTTGACTTGACGAGCCTAGCATGTACAGACATGGCCTCGGAACACAGAAGACCGAAAGGTCGAGCATGAGTCGTATAGAAGATACGATCAACATGAAGATGTTCACCGATGTTGACTAGTCCGTCTCACGTGATGATCGGACATGGTCTAGTTTAACTCGGATCATGTAATACTTAGATGACTAGAGGGATGTCTAATCTAAGTGGGAGTTCACTAATAATTTGATTAGTTGAACTTAATTATCATGAACTTAGTCTAAAATCTTTGCAATATGTCTTGTAGATCAAATGGCCAACGTAGTCCTCAACTTCAACGCGTTCCTAGAGAAAACTAAGCTGAAAGACGATGGCAGCAACTATACGGACTGGGTCCGGAACCTGAGGATCATCCTCATAGCTGCCAAGAAAGATTATGTCCTACAAGCACCGCTTGGTGACGCACCCGTTCTCCCTGCGGAACAAGATGTTATGAACGCTTGGCAGGCACGTTTCGATGACTACTCCCTCGTTCAGTGCGGCTTGCTTTACAGCCTAGAGCCGGGGCTCCAAAAGCGTTTTGAGAGACATGGAGCATATGAGATGTTCGAAGAGCTGAAAATGGTTTTCCAAGCTCATGCCCGGGTCGAGAGATATGAAGTCTCCGACAAATTCTTCAGCTGTAGGATGGAGGAAAACAGTTCTGTCAGTGAGCACATACTCACTATGTCTGGGTTGCATAACCGCTTGACTCAGCTGGGAGTTAATCTCCCGGATGATGCGGTCATTGACAGAATCCTCCAGTCGCTTCCACCAAGCTACAAGAGCTTTGTGATAAACTTCAATATGCAGGGGATGGAAAAGACCATTCCTGAAGTATTTGCTATGCTGAAATCGGCAGAGGTAGAAGTCAGGAAGGAACATCAAGTGTTGATGGTCAATAAAACCACTAAGTTCAAGAAAGGCAAGGGTAAAAGGAACTTCAAGAAGGACGGCAAGGAGGTTGCCGCGCCCGGCAAGCAAGCTGCCGGGAAGAAGCCAAAGAATGGACCCAAGCCCGAGACTGAGTGCTTTTATTGCAAGGGAAGCGGTCACTGGAAGCGGAACTGCCCTAAGTACTTAGCGGATAAGAAGGCCGGCAAAACCAAAGGTATATGTGATATACATGTAATTGATGTGTACCTTACTAGTGCCCGTAGTGGCTCCTGGGTATTTGATACCGGTGCAGTTGCTCACATTTGTAACTCAAAGCAGGGGCTGCGGAATAAGCGGAAACTGGCAAAGGACGAGGTGACGATGCGCTTCGGGAATGGTTCCAATGTCAATGTGATCGCCGTCGGCATGCTACCTCTGCATCTCCCTTCGGGATTAGTTTTAAACCTTAATAATTGTTATTTAGTGCCAGCTTTGAGCATGAACATTGTATCGGGATCTCGTTTAATTCGAGATGGCTACTCTTTTAAATCTGAGAATAATGGTTGTTCCATTTTTATGAGAGATATGTTTTATGGTCATGCTCCTATGGTGAATGGTTTATTCTTTATGAATCTCGAACGTGATGCTACACATGTTCATAATGTGAGTACCAAAAGAAGTAAAGTTGATAATGATAGTCCCACATACTTGTGGCACTGCCGCCTTGGTCACATAGGTGTCAAACGCATGAAGAAGCTCCATGCTGATGGACTTTTAGAGTCTCTTGATTATGAATCATTTGACACGTGCGAACCATGCCTTATGGGTAAAATGACCAAGACTCCGTTCTCAGGAACAATGGAGCGAGCAACCGACTTATTGGAAATCATACATACCGATGTGTGCGGTCCAATGAGTGTTGAGGCTCGCGGTGGCTATCGTTATGTTCTCACCCTCACTGATGATTTAAGTAGGTATGGGTATATCTACTTAATGAAACACAAGTCTGAAACCTTTGAAAAATTCAAGGAATTTCAGAATGAGGTTGAAAATCAACGTGACAGGAAAATCAAGTTTCTACGATCAGATCGTGGAGGAGAATACTTGAGTCACGAGTTTGGGGCACACTTAAGAAAATGTGGAATAGTTTCACAACTCACGCCGCCTGGAACACCTCAGCGTAATGGTGTGTCCGAACGTCGTAATCGCACTCTATTAGATATGGTGCGATCTATGATGTCTCTTACCGATTTACCGCTTTCTTTTTGGGGCTATGCTTTAGAGACTGCCGCATTCACTTTAAATAGGGCTCCGTCGAAATCCGTTGAGACGACACCGTATGAATTATGGTTTGGGAAGAAACCTAAGCTGTCGTTTCTAAAAGTTTGGGGATGCGATGCTTATGTCAAGAAACTTCAACCTGAAAAGCTCGAACCCAAATCGGAAAAATGCGTCTTCATAGGGTACCCAAAAGAAACTATTGGGTACACCTTCTACCTCAGATCCGAAGGCAAGATCTTTGTTGCCAAGAATGGGTCCTTTCTGGAGAAAGAGTTTCTCTCGAAAGAAGGAAGTGGGAGGAAAGTAGAGCTTGATGAAGTATTGCCTCTTGAACCGGAAAATGGCGCAACTCAAGAAAATGTTCCTGAGGTGCCTGCACCGACTAGAGAGGAAGTTAATGATAATGATCAAGATACTTCTGATCAAGCCCCTACTGAAATTCGAAGGTCCACAAGGACACGTTCCGCACCAGAGTGGTACGGCAACCCTGTCTTGGAAATCATGTTGTTAGACAACGGTGAACCTTCGAACTATGAAGAAGCGATGGCGGGACCGGATTCCGACAAATGGCTGGAAGCCATGAAATCCGAGATAGGATCCATGTATGAAAACAAAGTATGGACTTTGACTGACTTGCCCGTTGAGCGGCGAGCCATAGAAAATAAATGGATCTTTAAGAGGAAGACAGACGCGGATGGTAATGTGACCATCTATAAAGCTCGGCTTGTCGCTAAGGGTTATCGACAAGTTCAAGGGGTTGACTACGATGAGACTTTCTCACCGGTAGCGAAGCTGAAGTCCGTCCGAATCATGTTAGCAATTGCCGCATTCTATGATTACGAAATATGGCAAATGGACGTCAAAACGGCATTCCTTAATGGTTTCCTTAAGGAAGAATTGTATATGATGCAGCCGGAAGGTTTTGTCGATCCTAAGAATGTTGACAAAGTGTGCAAGCTCCAACGCTCGATTTATGGGCTGGTGCAAGCATCTCGGAGTTGGAACATTCGCTTTGATGAGATGATCAAAGCGTTTGGGTTTACACAGACTTATGGAGAAGCCTGCGTTTACAAGAAAGTGAGTGGGAGCTCTGTAGCATTTCTCATATTATATGTAGATGACATACTTTTGATGGGAAATGATATAGAACTCTTGGACAGCATCAAGGCCTACTTGAATAAAAGTTTTTCAATGAAGGACCTTGGAGAAGCTTCTTATATATTAGGCATCAAAATCTATAGAGATAGATCAAGACGCCTCATAGGTCTTTCACAAAGCACATACCTTGATAAGATATTGAAGAAGTTCAATATGGATCAATCCAAGAAAGGGTTCTTGCCTGTGTTACAAGGTGTGAAATTGAGCTCAGCTCAATGTCCGACCACGGCAGAAGATATAGAAGAGATGAGCGTCATCCCCTATGCCTCAGCCATAGGTTCTATTATGTATGCCATGCTGTGTACCAGACCTGATGTTAACCTTGCCGTCAGTTTGGTAGGAAGGTACCAAAGTAATCCCGGCAAGGAACACTGGACAGCGGTCAAGAATATCCTGAAGTACCTGAAAAGGACTAAGGAAATGTTTCTCGTTTATGGAGGTGACGAAGAGCTCGTCGTAAAGGGTTACGTCGACGCTAGCTTCGACAAAGATCTGGATGACTCTAAGTCACAAACCGGATACGTGTATATTTTGAATGGTGGGGCAGTAAGCTGGTGCAGTTGCAAGCAAAGCGTCGTGGCGGGATCTACATGTGAAGCGGAGTACATGGCAGCCTCGGAAGCAGCACATGAAGCAATATGGGTGAAGGAGTTCATCACCGACCTAGGAGTCATACCCAATGCGTCGGGGCCGATCAAGCTCTTCTGTGACAACACTGGAGCTATTGCACTTGCCAAGGAGCCCAGGTTTCACAAGAAGACAAGGCACATCAAGCGTCGCTTCAACTCCATTCGTGAAAATGTTCAAGATGGAGACATAGAGATTTGTAAAGTACATACGGACCTGAATGTAGCAGATCCGTTGACTAAACCTCTCCCTAGAGCAAAACATGATCAACACCAGAATTCCATGGGTGTTCGATTCATCACAATGTAACTAGATTATTGACTCTAGTGCAAGTGGGAGACGATGAACCTACGAACTATGAGGAAGCGATGATGAGCCCAGATTCCGCAAAATGGCTAGAGGCCATGAAATTTGAGATGGGATCCATGTATGAGAACAAAGTATGGACTTTGGTTGACTTGCCCGATGATCGGCAAGCCATTGAGAATAAATGGATCTTTAAGAAGAAGACTGACGCTGATGGTAATGTAACTGTCTATAAAGCTCGACTTGTTGCAAAAGATTTTCGACAAGTTCAAGGGGTTGACTACGATGAGACTTTCTCACCCGTAGCGATGCTTAAGTCTGTCTGAATCATGTTAGCAATTGCCGCATTTTATGATTATGAAATTTGGCAAATGGATGTCAAAACTGTTGGAAATATGCCCTAGAGGCAATAATAAAAGCATTATTATTATATTTCCTTGTTCATGATAATTGTCTTTATTCATGCTATAATTGTGTTATCCGGAAATCGTAATACATGTGTGAATAACAGACACCAACGTGTCCCTAGTGAGCCTCTAGTTGACTAGCTCGTTGATCAACAGATAGTCATGGTTTCCTGACTATGGACACTGGATGTCATTGATAACGAGATCACATCATTAGGAGAATGATGTGATGGACAAGACCCAATCCTAAACATAGCACAAGATCGTATAGTTCGTTTGCTAGAGTTTTCTAATGTCAAGTATCTTTTCCTTAGACCATGAGATCGTGTAACTCCCGGATACTGTAGGAGTGCTTTGGGTATGCCAAACGTCACAACGTAACTGGGTGACTATAAAGGTAGACTACGGGTATCTCCGAAAGTGTCTGTTGGGTGGCATGGATCAAGACTGGGATTTGTCACTCTGTATGACGGAGAGGTATCACTGGGCCCACTCGGTAATGCATCATCATAATGAGCTCAGAGTGACCAAGTGTCTGGTCACGGGATCATGCATTACGGTACGAGTAAAGTGACTTGCCGGTAACGAGATTGAACGAGGTATTGGGATACCGACGATCGAATCTCGGGCAAGTAACATATCGATAGACAAAGGGAATAGCGTACGGGGTTGATTGAATCCTCGACATCGTGGTTCATCCGATGAGATCATCGTGGAGCATGTGGGAGCCAACATGGGTATCCAGATCCCGCTGTTGGTTATTGACCGGAGAGTCGTCTCGGTCATGTCTGCTTGTCTCCCGAACCCGTAGGGTCTACACACTTAAGGTTCGGTTACGCTAGGGTTGTAGGGATATGTATATGCAGTGACCCGAATGTTGTTCGGAGTCCCGGATGAGATCCCGGACGTCAGAGGAGTTCCGGAATGGTCCGGAGGTAAAGATTTATATATGGGAAGTCCTGTTTCGGGCATCGGGACAAGTTTCGGGGTTATCGGTATTGTACCGGGACCACCGGAGGGGTCCCGGGGGCCCACCGGGTGGGGCCACCCATCCCCGGGGGCCACATGGGCTGTAGGGGGTGCGCCTTGGCCTGCTTGGGCCAAGGGCACCAGCCCCACAAGGCCCATGCGCCTAGGGTTTCCAAGGGGGAGGAGTCCTACTAGTGGAAGGCACCTCCTAGGTGCCTTGGGGGGGAGGGAAACCCCCCTAGGCCGCCGCACCCCCTAGGAGATTGGATCTCCTAGGGCCGGCCACCCCCCCTTGGCACCCCTATATATAGTGGGGGAGAGGAGGGACTTCATACCTTGAGTCCTTGGCCTTTGGTTGCCTCCTTCTCCCTCCCCAACACCTCCTCCACCTCCATAGTGCTTAGCGAAGCTCTGCCGGAGTACTGCAGCTCCATCAACACCACGCCGTCGTGCTGCTGCTGGTGCCATCTCCCTCAACCTCTCCTCCCTCCCTTGCTGGATCAAGAAGGAGGAGACGTGGCTGTTCCGTACGTGTGTTGAACGCGGAGGTGCCGTCCGTTCGGTGCTAGAATCTCCGGTGATTCGAATCACGTCGTGTTCGACTACATCATCCCCGTTCTTTGAACGCTTCCGCTCGCGATCTACAAGGTACGTAGATGCATCCAATGACTCGTTGCTAGATGAACTCCTAGATGATCTTGGTGAAACGAGTAGGAAAATTTTTGTTTTCTGCAACGTTCCCTAACAAAAACTGCATTCTTGAATGGATTTCTGGAAGAAGAGTTGTATATGATACAACCAGAAGGTTTTGTTGATCCAAAAGGTGCTAACAAAGTATGCAAGCTCAAGCGATCCATCTATGGACTGGTGCAAGCATCTCGGAGTTGGAATAAACGCTTTGATAGTGTGATCAAAGCATATAGTTTTGTACAGACTTACGGTGAAGCCTGTATTTACAAGAAAGTGAGTGGGAGCACTACAACATTTCTGATAAGTATATGTGAATGACATATTGTTGATCGGAAATAATGTAGAATTATTCTGTAAAGCATAAAGGAGTGTTTGAAAGGAGTTCTTTAAAAGAAAGACCTTAGTAAAGCTACTTACATATTGAGCATCAAGATCTATTGAGATAGATCAAGACACTTGATAAGATTTTTCAATGAGTACATACCTTGATAAAATTTTGAAATAGTTCAAAATAGAACAGTCAAAGAAGGTGTTCTTGCCTGTGATGCAAAGGTGTGAAGTTGAGTAAGACTCAAGACCCGACCATGGCAGAAAATAGAAAGAGAATGAAAAGTCATTCCCTATGCCTCAGTCATAGGTTCTATAAAGTATGCTATGCTATGTACCAGACCTATTGTATATCTTGCTCTTGTAATACTCATATCATCAAGATCAATCAAGAAGGAAGTAGGGTATTACCTCCATAGAGAGGGCCCGAACCTGGGTAAACATTGTGTCCCCCGCCTCCTGTTACCATTAGCCTTAGACGCACAGTTCGGGACCCCCTACCCGAGATCCGTCGGTTTTGACACCGACAATCCCTATGACCTAGTCACCTGTGTCTGGCTAGACGATAATGGATGTCTTCACACCGAGAGGGCCCTAATAATATCTCTACAACGTTGGAGGAGCAAATCCCACTGTTGAGCTATTTAGCCCCTTGTCAATTTTCCCGATGAATATGTAAGTTGTTGTTATGATCATCGTGTTATAGATGACATTTGAGAAACCAAAATTTCATCCTACAGTAAGAAGTTACTACGATACTCTCGTGGTCTAAGGAACTAAAGCATGTGTTAATTCTCCTTGTTATATCAATAGACTTGTGATGGTAATATCTCAAAGTATCACAAACAAGTTGGGTCAATTTAATATGATTGTTCTTCCACCATCATATTCTCAAAGTTGTTTCAGGACTACCGTTACACTTGACGATATCCCAAGATCCGGAAAACATAATCACAAACAACACTTGAGCTTGTTCTAGAGGCAAGAATAGGACTCAAGTTTTACCATTTATCATTCCACACGTGCATATGAGTTTTCCACTGAATCGCATATTCCAGGATCATAGTGAAGGAAATATGCCCTAGAGGCAATAATAAAGTTATTATTTATTTCCTTATTTCATGATAAATGTTTATTATTCATGCTAGAATTGTATTAACCGGAAACATAATACATGTGTG
The DNA here is from genome assembly GCF_002162155.2 of Triticum dicoccoides. NCBI lineage: Eukaryota > Viridiplantae > Streptophyta > Magnoliopsida > Poales > Poaceae > Triticum > Triticum dicoccoides. Next base: position 573,630,631 of record NC_041391.1, on the reverse strand, counting down.
AATACATAGACAAACATAGTGTCACTAGTATGCCTCTACTTGACTAGCTCGTGAATCAAAGATGGTTAAGTTTCCTAGCCATAGACATGAGTTGTCATTTGATTAACGGGATCACATCATTAGGAGAATGATGTGATTGACATGACCCATTCCGTTAGCCTAGCACTTGATCGTTTAGTATGTTGCTATTGCTTTCTTCATGACTTATACATGTTCCTGTAACTATGAGATTATGCAACTCCCGTTTGCCAAAGGAACACTTTGGGTGCTACCAAACATCACAACGTAACTGGGTGATTATAAAGAGTACTACAGGTGTCTCCAAAGGTACATGTTGGGTTGGCGTATTTCGAGATTAGGTTTTGTCACTCCGATTGTCGGAGAGGTATCTCTGGGCCCTCTCGGTAATGCACATCACCATAAGCCTTGCAAGCAATGTAGCTAATGAGTTAGTTATGGAATCATGCATTACGTAATGAGTAAAGAGACTTGCCGGTAACGAGATTGAACTAGGTATTGGATACCGACGATCGAATCTCGGGCAAGTAACATACTGATGACAAAGGGAACAACGTATGTTGTTATGCGGTTTGACCGATAAAGATCTTCGTAGAATATGTAGGAGCCAATATGAGCATCCAGGTTCCGCTATTGGTTATTGACCAAGAATAGTTCTAGGTCATGTCTACATAGTTCTCGAACCCGTAGGGTCCGCACGATTAAGGTTTCGATGACAGTTATATTATGAGTTTATGAGTTTTGATGTACCGAAGGAGTTCGGAGTCCCGGATGAGATCGGGGACATGATGAGGAGTCTCGAAATGGTCGAGACGTAAAGATTGATATATTGGATGACTATATTCGGAGTTCGGAAAGGTTTCGAGTCATTCGGGTATTTTTCGGAGTACCGGAGAGTTACGGGAATTCGCCGGGGAGTATATGGGCCTTATTGGGCCATACGGGAATAGAAGAGAGAGGCCAAAAGGAAGGAGGCCTGCGCCCCCCCCCCCCTCTGGTCCTAATTGGACAAGGGGCGCAGCCCCCTTTTCCTTCTTCCTCTCCCCCTCTTTCCCCTTCTCCTACTCCAACAAGGAAGGAGGGAGTCCTACTCCCGGTGGGAGTAGGACTCCCCTTGGCGCGCCCCCTCCTAGGCCGGCCGCCCCCTCCCCCTTGCTCCTTTATATACGAGGGCAGGGGGCACCTCTAGGCACAACACAAGTTGATCTACGGATCGTTCCTTAGCCGTGTGCGGTGCCCCCCTCCACCATATTCCACCTCGGTCATATCGTCGCGGAGTTTAGGCGAAGCCCTGCGCCGGTAGAACATCATCATCATCACCAGCCATCGTGCTGACGGAACTCATCCCCGACGCTTTGCTGGATTGGAGCCCGGGGAACGTCATCGAGCTGAACGTGTGCTGAACTCAGAGGTGCCGTACGTTCGGTACTTGGATCGGTCGAATCGTGAAGACGTACGACTACATCAACCGCGTTGTCATAACGCTTCCACTTACGGTCTACGAGGTTACGTGGACACACTCTCCCTTCTCGTTGCTATGCATCACCATGATCTTGCGTGTGCGTAGGGAATTTTTTTGAAATTACTACGTTCCCCAACACATAGTAGTTATAGCATAGAATATAAAGTCTTAATTATAAACATGGAAATAAATAATACAATATTATTGTCTGTAGGGCATATTTTCGACACCTGGCTGGTACCTACCGGGTACGCATGTACGGAACACGTGGTGTGGATCTCGCCTGTGCCGACACCGTGTCCAGCTGGCTGTGCAGAAGGGGGTTTGTCTATCCGGACGCGTGGGGGTTGTCATGCCCGGATGCAGAGGGGCTTGGCCTGCCTAGACACTAGCCGTCGCTGGTTCTGCCTGGCGGTTGCAGGATGGGACATGTAACGTCGGTTGCCCTTTGGGTGTCCTCTATAAAACCGCCTCATGTGGTCGCCCCGACCGGTTTCGCAAGAGAAAGGTTGCCCTCGTGGTGCAGCCTTCCATATCCTCCTCTTCTTGCCAGAGTAGGCAAGCTTCCTCTTGCTTCAGTCCCTCTGCGAGTTTCTTCGCTGAGCCTTATTTTTTCTATCTCTTTTTCTTTTCTGTTTTCAATTTCCCCTTTGAATTTCAAACTTATTCGAAACCAACTGGCTCTAAATCATTTAGGACCTACAGATAGTGTTTTCCTGCCTAAATTAAATTTATTCTTATTTGGAACATTTCCCTTTGGATGTTTGAATTGACTCACAAAATCAAATTCACCGGGAAAAAACAGAGGGTCAAAAATATTACTTGGGGCATAAGAACAATACTTTTCTGCCCAAATTAAATATTTGAATTGTCACCCTATTTTGGGATATTAATTCATTCCATAAATTCTTTAGGTTTCAATTTAATTCTAAAATTCATTTTAGGGTTTCAATATTATTTGAGATATCATGGAGAGTTTAAGATTTCATTTTAGAAGGAGAACGAATCGTACCCTCAAATCTCTCATATACCGATGGGGTATGGTTCAAGAGATGTGTAGCCATATGGGTATGATTCAAGAGGTGTGTAGCCATTGGTCAGGTTGTAAGGAGAAAGTGAAGCACGCTCCTCCTAGCAGTGTCGCCATTTATCATTATGTAAGCAATCTTGTTGTTTTTTAATTGCCACATGTGCATTACTTTGAGCATTCTTATCAATTTGTGCATGTGTATGTTTTAGGATGGATTGCCCAAGATAGGTACAAACAAATGCTCAAGTCAAAGGTCAAACCGTTTGGCTTCCAACATTGTTGGGGCTTGTTGGAAGATCATGAGAAGCGGAAGACGAGGAATTATGATGACAGTCCAAAAGCGGAGAAGTGCACCAATTTGTCACTGGACTTGGACAACAACACATATGGTGTTGATGAAGAGGAAAGCACAAAAGTGCCTAGAAGTACCACTCCGACGACAAGCATGGATCGGCCCGATGGTAGGAAATCAGAAAACCAGGGACTAAAGAGAGAAGGAGAGGTGGAGACGATGAAAAAAAAGATTGATGAGTTGAGGAGGATAGAAAAACGAGTACTTAGGGAATATTAAACAAGAAAAACTAGCGATGAATGAGAGAAGGACAATAAAAAGGGCGAGTGGGATGAAATGTAATAGAGTAGACGACGTCAGGAGGAGAAAGAGGCTCGTAGGCTCCAAAGTAAGGACGATCGGGCGAGATTTTTGGTCGTCACAGCGATATTTAATCATGCCTCTCAGGAAGCTCGAAGGAGAGAACCACGGAAACATGTGGTATGTAAATTGTCCCTGGTTTTTATTCATGCAACTTCTCAAAAACTATATGCATGTTTGCTTATGTGCTAAACGTTCAATTTTGAAGGAAACCACTGAAATATGACGACTCTAAGTTTGCACGAGACCAGTCCAACCTTCATATCCATACGAATCACGCTCGACGTGGCGAACGCCGATCACCGATACGGCGACTCTCCTAGAAATTCTCTAAGAATGGCAAAATAGCTATAGTGAAAAGGTAGCTACTGTTGTCGACGGATGTGACGGTAAGAAAAGGCGAGCGCGAGTGCTGAGTGCGGGCGATTGAGTTGGGTAACGAAACCACCAGAGCTAGCTTGGGCCGGACGGACGTGACATGAGATCGATGGCCCGTGATCACACATAGATTAGCTCTGCTCTGCAAAGCAAACGCCGGCCAACACCATCATGGCGCGGATCGCTAGTGGTTTCCGGTGGACGGATCATGGATCTGCCCCCCTGCCCCGCCCCGCCCCCGTTTCTTTAACTAACTTATCCTCTCCCTTTTCCTCCACCATCATTCCATTGCCAATTTCCATCCAAGCCAGTAGCCTTCTGCAGCCTTCCCCTGCCGCGGCCATGGCACGACGGCAACACGGCGACATGGCACGGCCTATCCGTCTGCAGTGCCAATGCCAGTGTGCCATGCCACGGACCGCGATGCGCACCAATGTTCGGAGGTTCGGTCGGTTCCTGTGCGTCTCAAGCAAACGTCGCCCGGGGCTGACACGTAGGCCGGAATGGACCGGGGAATATTGGATTGGAAGGATGTGATGCACCGGTTGGAAGCAAAGGCTGCACGGGAGGAGATGGAATGGTGATACGGTCGAACAGGTGTGTGATGGGTCGAGGAGGACGAAGGGAATGTTGGCACGTACGATGGCGCCGGCGCCGACGAGTGGGAATGGTTCGCAAGTCAGCGTTGGTGCGTGCGAGGTGATGTCTGGGAGTGTGACGTGCGTCGTGGACCTGAGCTCAACTAACGCTTGCGCTTTGCATGGCTTGCTCGCTAGCTACCTACCGACTCGAATAGGATAAACGCGTGTTGAGTCTTTAGCGTTGTTCCGGTCAGAAAAGAGGTCTCGAGTGCTGTGGTGGGTTTTGGACGGTCGTTTGTACGTAGTACGTGCGTGTCTGTGCCCAGGTTTTTTGCACCGCCTCGGCGGTGCCCGGTCGTTCCTGAAAACTCATGTCATGGTGTTTTTTGTTAACACAGGACAGAGGCAAGAACACATATATGTGCATACATTCACCCTTATAAACGCACACACTATCCTTATGAGCACTTCGAGAGACTGAGCCAGCATATTATCTTGAGATTTTAGAAATTTACCGTAGGCGCCTTGTAGTCGATGGGAACACCTTCTTTCACTGAACACGTATCGCCATAAATTCTGTAATAAAGTTAGGATAAATGCGACCATCAGGACTTGGTAGGCTTGGATACCACCATCTTCCTAACCATCCAACCACATGTCAGGTCGCACTCTATCCTGGTGGTTGTCAAATATTACTTGCTTTCCTCTCATAACGGAAATATTTTTATTTTGTTTTTCACACCGACATTTTTTTATGTGTCTAGCTATTATCTGGATGAGAAAATAACTATGTCTCATCTAACTCATACACCACATGGTATTTTTCTTCTTCTCTTTATTGTTTGGTTAATCAAATAGGAGTGAGATGAGACTTTGTTAATTCAGGCTTGCTAAATCTCATCTAGGTAAGAAATAATAAAGCCTCATCTAACTCCTACATATTATTTGAGTAATGAAACAAAAAAAAACCTGCACGAATCTTCACAAAAATCAAATGATGTAGGAGTTAGACTTGGTTAAGTTTCATCCAGATGAGCGCTAGACACACTCTTGTTAATTCTCATTTAGATGTGAATTATAAATCCTTTATTTATCACACACCTTTCTGAATTCTACCCGGAAGATTTCATACAGCCCAAGGACGCCACACCAGATGGATTCTCGATATGGCAAACAATGAGGCTATGTCTCACTTATAGCGAGACGATGGCTTCTCTCGCCTTAAGGGTATTCTCTCTTATGTAGGTATTGGCCGACCCATTTACTCTCCTTTGTTGCTTGCCCAAGATCGATCGATCTGTCACTCCTCGCTTGCTCCCTGCACTTGCTTGGACCTTTTTTTCCTTTCTTTTTTTGTTTTTCTTTGCAGCTTTCTGTTTTTCATCGTTTTTCTTTATTGTTTTCATGGATCTTACCGGTTTTCTTTGTTTTAACGGGTTTTTTCCATCAATTTTCATCGTTTATTTCTCGGTCTTCAATGATTTTTTTCTTTTCTTCTTCTTTTCTACAGTTCTTTTGTTTCTTTCTCGGTTTTCCTTGTTTTTCCTTGTTTCTATGTTTCATTTTTGTTTTTTTTGTGATTTGTTAATTTTCATTATGTATTGAATATTTTTTTTATACATCAGAAACATTCTTTATATACAGGCTGAACATTTTTAAATACAT
>NC_041391.1:573617525-573624495 GCF_002162155.2 Triticum dicoccoides | reverse complement strand
TTTTTATTTCTATTTTTATTCATACACATCATACCTTTTAGTTATATATCTAATACATTTTTAGTACACATTTAACATTTCTCAAATATGACTTTATTTTTTTAATTCATAGTTAACTTTTTTTACTATACACAGTTAACATTTTTTCCAAATGCTTGATTAAAATTTCCAAATATAAGATTCATATTTTTTAATACATGTTCAACATTTTTCTAAACACATTTAACATTTTTTCAAATGCTTAACTAACATATTTCAAACAGAAGATTAACATTTTTAGAATACATGGTCAACATTTTTTCTATACATACTTAACATTTTTCAAATGCTTAATTATCATGTTTTAAATACCTTTTTAACATTCTTTTAATACATGGTCAACATTCTTTTCTATGCACATTTATCATTTTTCAAATACTTGATTACCATTTTTAAATACCTGTTTAACATTTGTTTTCTAATGCTTGATTAACATTTCTTAAAATACATAAAGTTTTCACATACATTGTATACTTTTTGTATACATTTTTCGCATACACGTGAAAATATTTTCTCTATACACATTTAACATTTTTTTCAAACACTTGGATAACATTTGTTTTCAAAGTTTTTTATTTAAAATGATTTTTGCAATATATTTATTTAGAATATTGTAGATATAAACAAAAGTAAAAAGATAAATAAAAAATCTAAAAAAAAATAAGAATGTGGCCTCCCGCGTGCTTGCGCTGGCCCATCTTTCGCTTGCCTTCACGTGAGAGTTCCCTACGTCTCGCGTCAAGCGAGACATAGGGGCACCCATGGCTGATGGTATCATACCACACAAAAAAAGAAGTTGCCAACCTGGCATACCACAAAAAAAGCAGCCCAACTAGCATGATTTTGATGTAAGAGAAAGAACCAAGTTGTCGTGCGTAAAGACGGGCTTATTTTTTGGGGAGCGAACACTATTCATTGCCGTTGCAAGTGTTACCACCGCGAATGCTCACACCGCGTGAGTGTCCATCAACTTGTTAGACATGTCATGTATTATACCAAACCATGAATAGTTGGTTATAAATTAAGGAAGAAGAATACTATTATTTTTTCAATGTAGTTTCTTGAACCTTTTGCCCAGTTTTTGGAAAGTTTCATAATGCCTTTTCTTCTATTTATGCGCCAGTTTTTTCTTTTTTCCTGGGTTATTTTTTTCTACTTTTTCCTTTTCATTACTTTTTTACATACATGAACTTTTTTGAAATTCATGAACCTTTTATATATTCACAAACATTATTTGAATTCATGAACAATTTTTGAAGTTAAAAAATATTTCATAAATTCAGGAATAATTTTTATAATTCATGAATTTTTTTGTCATTCACAAATAATTTATGAGAACCGCAAACATTTTTTAATACATGAATTTTTTTGTTGAATTTTTGAGAAATTTTTGAAATTCTTGATATTTTTTGGGGTTTTTGAACATTTTATATTCACACTAAAATTGGAATCCGCAAAGATTTTCTTAGTTCATGATTTTTTTTCCGAATTTTTGAAAAAAAATCTAATTTGTGAACTTTTTGAGATTGTGGTTTTTTTAAATTCATGAACATATTTTGAATTTGTGAATGCTTTCGAATTTAAAAAAAATCAAAATGCATAAACATTTTTTGAAGTCACAAAATAAATTTCGTAATTTATTAACTCACTTTTTTCATTCAATTGATTTTTCAAATCAAAATTAAACATAACAAAACAAAAAACATGTGTTGTGCTCGTAGGTCCAAGGCGCGCTGACGCGTGAGCACTACTAGGGAAAAGCCTAGCAGTAGCACTGGTTTTTGGCCTATCAGTAGCGCGGTTACCCGCGCTACTGATACGGCGCTACAGCTAAAGCTTAGTAGTAGCGCCTGCTGGCACGCGCTACTGCTATATCTACTTAGTAGTAGCGCTTTCCAAATCAACCGCTACTGGTAATTACTAGTAGCGCTTTCCAAAATAACCACTACTATTATTATTCCGTATTATATTTCTTTTAAATTTTAGGTCATATTCATACATCTTTAGACAATTTTTCATACAGTAGCAATTTAGAGATTGTTTTTACATTATAATGAGTTATTAAATCATTAGGTGAAAGAATCTTGGATTAGTTTCAAGTGCATGGATCCAAAGTAACCAATGGTCACTTTGAATCCATCTATTTGAAACTAATCCGCGGTTCTTTCACCCAATGACACCTATAGAGCACATTTATAATCACCCAATTACATTTTGACGTTTGGTAGCACACAAAGTGTTCCTCCGGTATTCGGGAGTTGCATAATCTCATAGTCTGAGGAACCTGTATAAGTCATGAAGAAAGCAGTAGCAAAGAAACTAACACGATCATAATGCTGAGCTAACGGATGGGTCATGTCAATCACATCATTCTCCTAATGATGTGATTCCGTTCATCAAATGACAACACATGTCTATGGTTAGGAAACTTAACCATCTTTGATTAACGAGCTAGTCAAGTAGAGGCATACTAGGGACTATATGTTTTGTCTATGTATTCACACATGTACTAAGTTTCCGGTTAATACAGTTCTAGCATGAATAATAAACATTCATCATGAATTAAGGAAATAAATAATAACTTTATTATTGCCTCTAGGGCATATTTCCTTCAGTCTCCCACTTGCACTAGAGTCAATAATCTAGATTACATAGTAATGATTCTAACACCCATGGAGCTTTGGTGCTGATCATGTTTTGCTCGTGTCAGAGGCTTAGTCAACGGGTCTGCAACATTCAGATCCATGTGTATATTGAAAATCTCTATGTCCCCTTCCGACACTAGATGACGGATGGAATTGAAGCGTCTCTTGATATGCTTGGTTCTCTTGGTGAAATCTGGATTCCTTTGCCAAGGCATTGCACCAGTATTGTCACAAAAGATTTTCATTGGACCTGATGCACTAGGTATGACACCTAGATCGGATATGAACTCCTTCATCCAAACTCCTTCATTCGTTGCTTCCGAAGCAGCAATGTACTCTGCTTCACACGTAGATCCCACCACGACGCTCTGCTTGGAACTGCACCAACTGACAACTCCTCCATTCAATAAAAACACGTACCCGGTTTGCGACTTAGAGTCATCCAGATTAGTGTCAAAGCTTGCATCGACGTAACCATTTACGACGAGCCCTTTTTCACCTCCATAAACGAGAAACTTATCCTTAGTCCTTTTCAGGTATTTCAGGATGTTCTTGACCGATGTCCAGTGCTCCACTCCAGGATTACTTTGGTACCTCCCTGCTATGCTAATAGCAAGACATACATCAGGTCTGGTACACAACATTGCATACATGATAGAACTTATGGCTGAAGCATAGGGAATGACTTGCATTTTCTCTCTATCTTCTGCGGTGGTCGAGCTTTGAGTCTGACTCAACTTCACACCTTGTAACACATGCAAGAACCCTTTCTTTGACTGATCCATTTTGAATTTCTTCAAAACTTTATCAAGGTGTGTGCTTTGTGAAAGTCCAATTAAGCATCTTGATCTATCTCTATAGATCTTGATGCCCAATATGTAAGCAGCTTCTCCAAGGTCTTTCATAAAAAAACTCTTATTCAGGTATCCCTTTATGCTATCCAGAAATTCTATATCATTTCTAATCAACAATATGTCATCTACATATAAGATCAGAAATGCTACAGAGCTCCCACTCACTTTATTGTAAATAGAGGCTTCTCCAAAAGTATGTATAAAACCATATGCTTTGATCACACTATCAAAGCGTTTATTCCAACTCTGAGAGGCTTGTACCAGTCCATAAATGGATCGCTGGAGCTTGCACACTTTGTTAGCACCCTTTGGATCGAAAAAACCTTCCGGTTGCATCATATACAACTCTTCTTCCAGAAATCCATTCAGGAATGCAGTTTTGACATCCATTTGCCAAATTTCATAATCATAAAATGTAGAAATTGCTAACATGATTCAGACAAACTTAAGCATCGCTACGGGTGAGAAAGTCTCATTGTAGTCAACTCCTTGAACTTGTCGAAAACCTTTCGCAACAAGTCGAGCTTTGTAAACAGTAACATTACCGTCTGCGTCGGTCTTCTTCTTAAAAAATCCATTTATTTTCTATGGCTTGCCGATCATCGGGCAAGTCCACCAAAGTCCACACTTTGTTCTCATACATGGATCCCATCTCAGATTTCATGGCCTCAAGCCATTTCGTGGAATCTGGGCTCATCATCGCTTCCTCATAGTTCGTAGGTTCATCATGGTCTAGTAACATGACTTCCAGAACAGGCTTACCGTACCACTCTGGTGCGGATCTTACTCTAGAAGACCTACGAGGTTCGGTAGTAACTTGATCTGAAGCTTCATGATCATCATCATTAGCTTCCTCACTAATTGGTGTAGGAATCACAGGAACTGATTTCTGCGATGAACTACTTTCCAATAAGGGAGCAGGTACAGTTACCTCATCAAGTTCTACTTTCCTCCTACTCACTTCTTTCGAGAGAAACTCCTTCTCTAGAAAGGATCCATTCTTAGCAACAAAGATTTTTCCTTCGGATCTGTGATAGAAGGTGTACCCAACAGTTTCTTTTGGGTATCCTATGAAGACCCACTTCTCCGATTTAGGTTCGAGCTTATCAGGTTGAAGCTTTTTCACATAAGCATCGCAGCCCCAAACTTTAAGAAACGACAACTTTGGTTTCTTGCCAAACCATAGTTCATAAGGCGTCGTCTCAACGTATTTTGATGGTACCCTATTTAAAGTGAATGCAACCTTCTCTAAAGCATAACCCTAAAACGATAGCGGTAAATCAGTAAGAGACATCATAGATTGCACCATATCTAATAAAGTACGGTTACAACGTTCGGACACACCATTTTGCTGTGGTGTTCTAGGTGGCGTTAATTGTGAAACTATCCCATGTTGTTTCCAATGAAGACCAAACTTGTAACTCAAATATTCTCCTCCACGATCATATCATAGAAACTTTATTTTCTTGTTACGATGATTTTCCACTTCACTCTGAAATTCTTTGAACTTTTCAAATGTTTCAGACTTATGCTTCATTAAGTAGATATAACCATATCTGCTCAAATCATCTGGGAAGGTAAGAAAATAATGATACCTGCCACGAGCATCAATACTCATTGGACCGCATACATCGGTATGTATTATTTCCAACAAGTCAGTAGATTGTTCCATTGTTCCAGAGAACGGAGTTTTAGTCATCTTGCCCATAAGGCACGGTTCGGAAGCACCAAGTGATTCCAGAAGTCCATCAGTATGGAGTTTCTTCATGCGCTTTATACTAATATGACCCAAATGACAGTGCCACAAATAAGTTGCACTATCATTATTAAACGTCAATCTTTTGGCTTCAATACTATGAATATGTGTATCACTACTATCGAGATTTAACAAAAATAGACCACTCAGCAGGGGTGCATGACCATAAATGATATTACTCATATAAATAGAACATCAATTATTCTTTGATTTAAATGAATAACCGTCTCGCATCAAACAAGATCCAGATATAATGTTCATGCTCAATGCTAGCACCAAATAACAATTATTCAGGTCTAAAACTAATCTCGAAGGTAGATGTAGAGGTAGCGTGCCGATGGGATCAGATCAACTTTGAACCATTTTCCACGCGCATCGTCACCTCGTCCTTAGCCAACCTTCGCTTAATCCGTGGCCCCTATTTTGAGTTGCAGATATGAGCAATAGAACCAGTATCAAATACCCATGCGCTATTGCGAGCATTAGTTAAGTACACATCAATAACATGTATATCAAATATACCTTTCACTTTGCCATCCTTCTTATCCGCCAAATATTTGGGGCAGTTCCGCTTCCAGTGACCAGTCCCTTTGCAGTAGAAGCACTCAATTTCAGGCTTAGGTCCAAAATTGGGTTTCTTCTCTTGAGCAACAACCTGTTTGTCGTTCTTCTTGAAGTTCCCTTTCTTCCCTTTGCCCTTTTTCTTGAAACTAGTGTTCTTATTGACCATCAACACTTGATGCTCCTTTTTGATTTCTACCTACGTGGCCTTTAGCATCGCGAAGAGCTCGGGAATAGTCTTGTACATCCCTTGCATATTATAGTTCATCATGAAGCCTTTATAGCTTGGTGGCGTGATTGAAGAACTTTGTCAATGACACAATCAACTGGAAGATCAACTCCCAGCTGAGTCAAGTGATTATGATACCTAGGAATTTTGAGTATGTGCTCACTGACAGAACTATTCTCCTCCATTTTGCAGCTGTAGAACTTGTTGGAGACTTCATATCTGTAACGCCCCGGATTCGATGCACCAGGTGTCCGCCAGTTATTCGCCGTCGTTTCCATGTCATTTGCTTGCATGTTGCATTTTATCATGTCATCATGTGCATCTCATTTTGCATACGTGTTCGTCTCATGCATCCGAGCATTTTCCCCGTTGTCCGTTTCACAATCCGGCACTCCTATGCCTTCTAGCGTCCCCTTTTTGTCTCTCGTTGTGAGTGGGTGTTAAACTTTCTCGGAATGGCCCGAGGTTTTCCAAGAGGCCTTGGTATAGCACCGGTAGACCGCCTGTCAAGTTTAGTGCCATTTGGAGGTCATTTGATACTCCAACGGTTAACCGCGTAGCCCGAAACCCCCCTTTCTCTTTGCAGCCCAACACCCTTCCAAAGTGGCCCAAAACCCAGCAAACTCCCCTCCATGCTCTCGGTCATTCGATCACGATCGCGTCGCCGAAAACCGCTCCTCATTTGGACTCTCCTAACTCCCTCTACCTATATATTTGTGCCTCCCCCCGAATTTCGCAGTCCAAACCCCCGAAACCCTAGCCTCTTCCTCCTCCTGCCGCCGGACGTGTCCACCCCGGCCGGACACGTCCGCCCCGCTTCCCCCGTCCAACCGCGTGGTGCCACGTGGCGCTCCCCGCCGCCTCCGCCGTCGGGCCCGCCCGGCCC
>NC_041391.1:573594744-573617060 GCF_002162155.2 Triticum dicoccoides | reverse complement strand
CCGGAACCGCGTCGCCCCGCGTGTCCCCGCTGACCGCCGCCGCCCCCCGCGTCCCCGCGCCTCACCGCCGGCACGCCGTCGTCAACTCCGGCCGGATCCGGCGATATCCGGCCCGGAACCCCGCAGGTGGATGAGATCCACCAATCCTCCCATCCAAATGCATCCCCTCCGTCCCGGATCCCTCCATCCCGCACAGCTCCGTCCCGGTTTCTGCGAGGTGAATTTTGGCCAAGTCCCCGAAGTTTTTGACATTATCATGCCATGTTCATCGCATCATATCTCTGCATCCTTAGCTCCGTTTTGTGCATGTAATATGTCAAATTGTTCGTCTCAATGGTTACTTAATTTCATTCCGTTGCATCAGGTTCATTTGAGCTCATCTTGATGCCTGAATCATCGTTGCAAGAGTGTTTCATAATGTTAGTTCCTGTTTCTTATCAGAACATGCTCATTTGTCATTTTTGCCATGATTGATGTGTGCATCCTATGAGGTTGATGTCTACATGTGTTTTGATCTATGCCATACCATCTTTACAGAGGTGCTTACCATGTATTTTTGTGATCAATGTGGTGACTAGCACAAGCATGCAAACCAGGCTTCGTAATGTTGCTGATTTTAGTCCATGTTCTGCTGTTATTGTGATGCCATGTAAACATGATGCTACAGAGAGATCCATGCATATTTTGAGATACTTCAGTAAGGGTGTTTTGAACATATGGTTATGCTCTATCCATCCCTGCCCTTGGTTGCAATTATGGAGTAGTCTAGCATGTCATTTTCGTGCTCTACTTTTGCTACAAAATGTTTCCTGGCAGATTGTTTACATGTTATTCAATTTTGCCAAGGTTGTTGTAGTTGATCCTTGCATGCTATGAACTTGTTCTTGCCTTGGTTTGTTTCATAAACATGTATTCTTGCTGATGCTATGCTTATCTTGTCATGCAATGACTTGTGGTGAGTGAATCGAGCTTGTTAAGTAGGGTACTTGCTGTTGCTGTTTTGCTAGGCTGAATCTGTTATTTCGTGATGCTATGTAAACCTGCTGCTACTAGTCATTATATGCATAATCTGGAGATGTTCACTAAATATGTTTTGTTCTACATGTCATGCTCTATCCATCCATGCCCCTGGTTGCATTTATAGCCTGCTGTAGCTTGTTATTTTCATGCTCCAAAGTTGCTAAATAATGTTGCTGTCAGCCTGTTAACATTAAGTTCAGTTGTTGCCATGATTGTTGTTAGTGATCCATGCACCTTATGGACTTGCTCTTGCCATGCTTAGCTTCACAAACATGCCTTCTTACTGTTGGTTGCCTTGCCATGCCATCTATTGCTCTGTGGTGAGTGGTACAAGCTCATCTACATGCCTACTTATCGTTGTTCCTGCCATGCCCTGTTTGCTGAATCTGTTAACGAAACTTGCTATGTTTACGTGGGTGCCATCATATCTTCTGGTCTTTTTTGGCTCATGGTCAGTAAGGGACTCTTGTTCTATGCATTTAGTAGGCTCATGCCATGCCTTTTTTTTGCCATGATAAGTTCCCGTAACATGTTGTTTGATAGCTCTGAACATTGCAACCTGATGTTATTTTCTGCAAAGTCTGAAATTGTTATTACTTGCAATCTTGCCATGTGTGTTTGAGCATGTTCTAGTGATTTCTGGAGATAGCTCAGTGTTCATGTTTTGTTATGCTTTACCTGTACATCATGCCCATGCCTTTTGTTTTCTTGTTGAGGTCCTGTAGCTTGTTGTTTTGATGATTGCAAGATGCCTAGTTGCTGTTTTGGACAGATTGTTGCTATAACTTGTATAGAGTGTATGTGTGGAACCGTTGCTCCGTTTTGAGTGTGCTCTATATGAAACTTGCTTGATTTTGCATATAGTTCCATATTATCATGTTGCATCCTTGTTTTGAGGTGTTTTCTTGATGTTTGTATGCATTTTGCATCAATGCTTTGTTTGACTTGTTTTGCTCATATCTTCCAGGCCGTAGCTCCGAACTAAATGAACTTTATATGTAACTTGACTAGAATCTCGTGTAGATCATCTTTGTGCATCTTAACTTGCTGTTTAACAACTTGAACATAAGGTTTATTCAGATCTGGACCTATTTTGAAACTTGCATATGAGGACTTACCGGAATTGTTGTATGTTGTTCCCGGCCTCATTTAAACTTGCCTTGATGTGTTGTTCTTGTTTGCATCATCTTTTGCCATGAGTAGCCTCATCTAGATTTGTCATGCATCATGCTTGTTGTGCATCATGTCATGTTCATGTGTGGTGTGTTTACCTTGTTGTGTGCTTCTTCTCGATAATTCCCGTTTCGTTGCGATCGTGAGGACTCGTTCGTCTATGCTTGGTTCGGCTTCATCCGTTCATCTTCTTCATGGACTCGTTCTTCTTCCTTGCTGGATTTCAGGCAAGATGACCGCTACCCTGGATCTCATTACTATCATTGCTATGCTAGTTGCTTCGTTCTATCGCTTTGCTGCGCTACCTATCACCTGTTTATCAAGCCTCACATATTGCCATGAACCTCTAACCTTTGACACCTTTCCTATGCAAACCGTTGTTTGGCTATGTTACCGCTTTGCTCAGCCCTCTTATAGTGTTGCTAGTTGCAGGTGAAGTTGAAGATTGCTCCATGGTGGACAGGATTTTGGTTGGGATATCACAATATCTCTTATATTATTAATGCATCTATATACTTGGTAAAGGGTGGAAGACTCGGGCTTATGCCTGGTGTTTTGTTCCACTCTTGCCGCCCTAGTTTCCGTCATACCGGTGTTATGTTTCCGGATTTTGCGTTCCTTACGCGGTTGGGTGATTTATGGGACCCCCTTGACAGTTTGCTTTGAATAAAACTCCTCCAGCAAGGCCCAACCTTGGTTTTACCATTTGCCTCACCACCACCTATACCTTTCCCTTGGGTCGGCCAACCCGAGGGTCATCTTTATTTTAGCCCCCCGGGGCCAGTGCTTGTCTAAGTGTTGGTCCGAACCGGGCAAACTGCGGGGCCACCTCGGGGCAACTCGAGGTCTGGTTTTACTTGTAGGCTGACCTATCCGGTGTTTCCCTGAGAACGAGATATGTGCAGCTCCTATCGGGATTTGTCGGCGCATCGGGCGGCTTTGCTGGTCTTGTTTTACCATTGTCGAAATGTCTTGTAAACCGGGATTCCGAGTCTGATCGGGTCTTCCTGGGAGAAGGTATATCCTTCATTGATCGCGAGAGCTTATCATGGGCTAAGTTGGGACACCCCTGCAGGGTATAATCTTTCAAAAGCCGTGCCTGCGGTTATAGGCAGATGGGAATTTGTTAATGTCCGGTTGTAGATAACTTGACACCTGATCCGATTTAAAACGCATCAACCGCGTGTGTAGCCGTGATGGTCTCTTTTCGGCGGAGTCCGGGAAGTGAACACGGTTTCTGGGTTATGTTTGACGTAAGTAGGAGTTCAGGATCACTTCTTGATCATTGCTAGCTTCACGACCGTTCCTTTGCTCTCTTCTCGCTCTTATTTGTGTATGTTAGCCACCATATATGCTTAGTCGCTGCTGCAGCTTCACCACTTTACCCCTTCCTTTCCCTTTAAGCTTTGCTAGTCTTGATACCCATGGTAATGGGATTGCTGAGTCCTCGTGGCTCACAGATTACTTCAACAACAGTTGCAGGTACATGTTATGCGATGATCATGACGCGAGAGCGATGCTTGCTTGCGTTGAGTTCTTCTTCTGCTTCTTCGATCAGGGGATAGGTTCCAGGTCGGCAGCCTGGGCTAGCAGGGTGGATGTCGTTTGAGTTTCTGTTTTTGTTTCATCCGTAGTCGGATGATGCTCTAATGTATTGTGATATTGTATTCGCGTGGCATTGTATGCCTCTTGTATGTATCCCCATCTTTGATGTAATGTTGATGTAATGATATCCACCTTGCAAAAGCGTTTCAATATGCGGGTCTATCCTTGGTGGGACCTTCGAGTTCCTTTTGGATAGGGTCGCATATTGGGCGTGACAATATCTCTCAACTCGGGCATTTGTTTGAAATATTAACTTCAACTCTTGGAACATCTCATATGCTCCATGACATTCAAAATGCCTTTGAAGTCCTGATTCTAAGCCGTAAAGCATGGCACACTGAACTATCGAGTAGTCATCAGCTTTGCTCTGGTAGACGTTCTTAACGTTATCAGTAGCATCTGCAGCAGGCCTGGCACCTAGCGGTGCTTCCAGGACGT
The DNA here is from genome assembly GCF_002162155.2 of Triticum dicoccoides. Lineage (NCBI taxonomy): Eukaryota > Viridiplantae > Streptophyta > Magnoliopsida > Poales > Poaceae > Triticum > Triticum dicoccoides. The sequence goes on along the minus strand of NC_041391.1, from coordinate 573,612,824 downwards.
AATTCTTCTGTGCAGCAATGAGGATAATCCTTGTTACGGACCCAGTCCTTGTAGTTGCCGCCATCATCTTTCAACTTAGCTTTCTCTAGGAACGCATTAAAATTCAAAGGAACGGTAGCATGGGTCATTGATCTACAACAACATAGACATGCAAAATACTATCAGGTACTAAGTTCACAATAAATTAAAGTTCAATTAATCATATTACTTAAGAACTCCCACTTAGATAGACATCCCTCTAATTGTCTAAGTGATCACGTGATCCAAAACAACTAAACCATGTCCGGTCATCATGTGAGATGGAGTAGTTTTCAATGGTGAACATCACTATGTTGATCATATCTACTATATGATTCATGCTTGACCTTTTGATCTTAGCGTTCCGAGGCCATATCTGCATATGCTAGGTTCGTCAAGTTTAACCTGAGTATTCTGTGTGTGCAAAACTGGCTTGCACCCATTGTTTCTGAACATAGAGCTTATCACACCCGATCATCACGTGGTGTCTTGGCACGACGAGCTGTAGCAACGGTGCATACTCAGGGAGAACACTTGCACCTTGAAATTTAGTAAGGGATCATCTTATAATGCTACCAACATTCTAAGCAAAATAAGATGCATAAAGGATAAACATCACATGCAATCAAAATATGTGACATGATATGGTCATCATCATCTTGTGCTCATGATCTCCATCACCGAAGCATCGTCATGATCTCCAACGTCACCGGCGCGACACCTTGATCGTCATCGTAGCATCGTTGTCGTCTCGCCACCTATTGTTACTACGACTATCGCTACCGCTTAGTGATGGCAATTGCATTGCACACAATAAAGCGACAACCATATGGCTCCTGCTAGTTGCCGATAACTTTGTTACAAAACATGATCATCTCATACAACAATTTATATCACATCATGCTTGACCATATCACATCACAGCAAGCCCAGCAAAAACAAGTTAGACGTCATCTACTTTGTTGTTGCAAGTTTTATGTGGCTGCTACGGGCTTCTAGCAAGAACCGTTCTTACCTACGCACCAAAACCACAATGATTTTTTGTCAAGTGTGCTGTTTTAACCATCAACAAGGACCGGGCGTAGCCACACTCGAACCGGGCGTAGCCACACTCAATTCAACTAAAGTTGGAGAAACAGACACTCACCAGCCACCTATGTGCAAAGCACGTCAGTAGAACCCACTACAAAAAAAGACACATCCGTGACATTTTGGGCCGAACAAATTTTTTTCCTGTCATACTTATGACACTTCTATGACGATAATTGTGACAAAACCTGGTAGCATCATAGATGTGGTGGGCTCCTACTTCTATGACAAAAAATCATGACAGAAAATGGGCTTTTCATCCTGGGCGGGCCGGAGACGCAGCTGCATGACATTCTTTGGGCCGTCCATGACGGAAAAACCATGGTAGAAGCGAGGGCGAGGAAAATATCGGGGTGTTCCCGGTTACGGTGGGTGGTCGGGGCCGAGCGATGCATGGAGGTTTGCGCGTTTCTCTCGTACACGCATGCGCGTGGGTGCGAGGCGTTGGGATCCAACTGAACCCGAGCGAGGCGTTCGCCTACTGAACCCGAGGGATTGCACTGCAGGCTACGCGTTACTGAACCCAAGCGATTGATCGATGGCTGTTAACTGAACCCGATCAAGCGATTCCTTCACTATTGCTGCTAACTAAAGCCGATCGATGTTGCCTCTGAAAGAATAGTGAGCGTGGTAGGGGGGTTGGATGAACAGTTCCCGGTGGGGGTGGATGAACAGGACACCGTGGTGTTGCCTCTGGATGAACAGGACCCCGATCGATCGAGCCGGTTGGGGCTGGATGAACATGACCCCGTGGAGGGTTGGATGAACAGTAGACGGTGGAGGGGTGGATGAACAGTAGCTCGTGGAGGGGTGGTTGAACAGGAGCCCGTGGAGAGGGCTGGTTGAACAGTAGCCGGTGGAGTAGCGCGCGGTGGAGGCTGGATGAACAGGAGCCCATGGATGAACAGTCGCAGGTGGAGGCTGGAGGAGGTCGATGGTGGATGAACAGTAGACCGTGGAGGCTGGAGGAGGTTGACGGTGGAGATGAATAGTATCCCGTGGAGTCCCGTTTTGCGGTATGCCACACCCTCCCGATGAACAGGACCACCGTTTTGACCGTAGCGCTCCAACACAAGTCCGTTTCCTCTGTTTTGCGGTACGCCACACCCCTCCCGATCAACAGGACCCCGTTTCGACCGTAGGAGGTCCAACACAAGTCCGTTTCCTCCATTTTGCGGTACGCCAGACCCCTCCCAATGAACAGGATCCCGTTTCGAACGTGGCCGGTCGAACACAAGGCCGTTTCCTCCGTTCCGCGGTACGCCAGGCCTCGTTTCCATTGGTTGTTCCATCCAAGCCCTCCCGATGAACACGACGACGCATTCCGTTTTGACCCAGCCGGTTGGCTCCCCATGAACACGACGACGATGCTGTTTCTCCGTTCCGACACAGCCATGTACATGAGCCCTGGCCGTACATATGCGCGAGTAGGCGTTCAAGACCCCGCCCGTATGTACGTACATGGTCGTATTTTCTTTCTGGCACACTGGCCGTTGTACGTACATGTACATGCTACCTGCGCGCCTCTACTACGACACGTGCACGATTCTACATCGACCAGTATGTACGTACACGTTCACGACCAGAATGACAACTCTACATACGCTTCGACCAGGTGGGTCCCGACTGTCAGGCACTTCCTTACATGCGAAGATGTAGATGGTGGGTCATAGTAGTCAGGGGGTAAAATCGTTTTTTTTTGCACGGACGCACTTCCTTGCATGCGAAGATGTAGCTGGTGGGTCCCAGCAGTCAGGGGGGAAACATTTTTTCACGAAATAAGGTGGCCCGTCCAGTGGGTCCCCGCTGTCAGGTGGAGGAATAATTATTTTGCTCGTAATAAGGAGGCACTTCCTTGCGGCTGCCGTGGACCCAGTTGTCAGCCTCTCCACGTACAGTACTCTTCCGATGGAAGTCGGTCATTGACCATATTGACCACGCCGCGCCGAGAGAACCACGGCGGTGGACGACAGCGAGGCCTAGGAAGGGGACGACGCGAAGCCGGGGAAGACATGGCAGTGGATGCCCACGCAGAGAGGAGTACGAGGGTTCACTGCTTCGGCTGCGGTGTGAGGCTGCCGTCACGGCACAACCGGCGCTGCTTTGGGCGGTTGGAGCAAGAAGACTAGAGGTTGAAGAAGCACAACAGCCGTTGGATGGACATCGTACGATCACTGCAGCTAGAATCGTTTATATTGACTAAGTTGACAAAGCCCTTGGTATGCGTCAACTTAGTAGGCCCATAGGTCAGCTTCCGAAACGGTGCGCCCCAGATGTCAGGGGGAGGAATCATTTTTTGGGTGGGTGAAGCTAGAATATCTGAGATTGAAGAAGAAGCACAACATTGGTTGGATGGATATCCAACGACCGCTGCTGCTAGAACCGTGTGTTGACTATAAGTTGACAAAGCCTTGCATATGCGTCAACTCACTTTTTTAGGGGACGCGTCAACTTAGTAAGGCCACAAGTGTGTGGCAGAGAACTTATAGCCCATTTGAGATTTGTAAGAATGTGCAGCCCATTTTTGAATCCTAATGGAATTTACTACAGCCCATTTACAGTTTGTTTTTATGGGCCAAAATATTTTTATCCCGACATTTCTAGTCAGATTAAATACAATTTCAATATAAATTTATATTACATAAAAATCCAACGAAACAATGCGCTCGGAACAATTAATGAAATTAAAATTTTCAATATCCAAAAATAATATTTTATAAAGTAATTACGTGTTTGGTGCATTTTTTATAGTTACTGCCTAGTTTTTACAATTACATCCCATTTACTATTTCTTAAAGCCCATTTTCTTGTTAAGCCTAATGCATCCCTCCTAGGAAAGATTTGCAGCCCAGCGGGGCGGAGAATAACAACTTGACCTTGCCTGGGTATTCCTAAAAAAGTATAGCTGGGCTAGCCATTTTCAGCTTGCAAAAAATAATATCTGGGCTGGATATCTGGCCTGGGCTAGACGGGCCACAACCCGTCCAGTTAATACCTGCAGCAATGTTTTTGTTGTTGTTCAGAGGAGAAAAATTAATATCTTGGCTAAACATCGCTCAATAAAAACTCTGCAGTGCTCACACCTCAAAAACACAAATACTGCTCGAGCTGCTTGGTCCTAGCTGTCGTCCGCTTCTTGTGCAATTCTCTCGTTTGCTGACTACATAGGTTGATAATGGTGTGGGACCGTGATGTCAGGAAACCAGGAGGAAGCAATTTTTTTATAGTTTTATATAATAAGGAGGCACTTGCGTATGTGAGGCTAAGGCCCTGGTGGGTCCCCACTGTCATCCTCTCCAAGTAAAGTCATCTCCTTGCCCGCGCACACTTTCCGCCCGAAATGATCAGCGCCGCCCGCCCGCTTCCCGGTGCAGGCGATTGCTCCGCCTTCAAACAACACAAATGCCGTCCATCCATCCATCTGTCGCCCACATTAATGATACGCGGTTGCCGAGATGGCTACTCTGGCTCCACACGTCTGTCCCTCCGCCGCCCACCATTGCTATATAAACTGCTATGCCGGCCATAGCCGTAGTCATCCGCATTTGTTCCCTTTCTCCTGTCGACACCACTACTACCCACCATGGCTTCCTTGCACTCCAGCGCTCTTCAGGACGGGCGGATGACGGATCACAAGGAGATGGCAGTCATTGCTGTCGACTGGCTGGCTGGCAGGCAGCCGAAGGACGACGATGTCCCAATGGAGAACATGGTAGTCGACGATCCGGTGCCAACCCCCTCCTATGTGCCATCCTCGCTGGTGCATTGCACCATGACCATCGGCGAGGCCCGTGCCCAATATATGGACACGGTGAGGCAGAAGCATGAGGAGCAGTTCCGGGAGGCGCATGCAGACACCGCCTACAACCACCGTCTCCTCCAAGAGCACCTGCAGGCAGAGGAGCAGATCGCCGCGGAGCGGGCGGAGCAGGAGGCGCTGCTCGACTCATACCACTCCGCCCGCGAGGGCCGCCTCGAGCACTAGCAGTACCGCATGCGGGTGGCGGAGGCTGCGGCCGCCTACAAAGAAGGCGATGAAGCGGGCGAGGCGCTGTTTGGCGAGACCGAGGACGAGGCAGAGGACAATGCTGACTCCTACGAGTCCCCGCTCTGCTGACATCAATGAGGCCCTGCTCCGCCGAGGCCCCGCGGCGCCAACAACGAGGCAGCGAACACCGCCGGCTCCGCCAAGGCTCCGCCCCGCCAATGAGGCAGAGGACATCGCCGGCTCAGCCAAGGCCCCACCCTGCTGGCAAGGAGGGGGAGGATTCCCCCCGCTCTGCTGAGGCACGGCCTGCCGGCAACAAGACAGAGGACATCGCCGGCTCCGCCGAGGCCCCGCCCCGCTGCCAACGAGGCTGCGCCACACAGAAAACGAGGAAGAGTAGAACACGGTAGGTCGCTGCCGCTCGGGTCCAAGTAAGGCCACCGCTGCTACCCTCCGATTGAAGCCAAGCTAGGCGGGTTGACCATTGACGGTCGGTTAGCTTCTTGGCGGTGACGTGGAGTCGAAGAGCTATGTTGAAGAAGGACGCTGCTTCTACTTAACTGCTCGTGCAGTTGGCTGACTGATACGTTGGCCTAACGGGCATCTGGGCGACATGTCAGTTATGCAACTACACCTGCAGTTAAGTCACTGAAGCTTCTGTTCGGCTCAGCCGGACATAGGTGGGTAGCTTCAGTTAATTAATTATACCTCCAGCGCACCCCTTTTTAGTTGAAGAATATATGAAATGTAATGAAATCCGGCATGTATATATGAAATTTGACCGTGTATGAATGAATTTATTTCGATTAGTTCAAATTCTTGTATCACTGGCATTGGATGAACATGCAAACAATATGTACTAGCATTATTCCCAGGGTGATCACTTTGTTGGCAGCAGTTTCACATGTACTCCCTCCGGTCCTTTCTAGTCTGCATACAAGTTTTGTCTGCAGTCAAAGTATCTCTACTTCGACCAATCTTATAGAAAAAAGTTTGCACTTCCACAATGTGCGAAGTAAAAAGGAACAGGAGTACGAAGAGTTTGAGCAGCTTTTTACGTTCCTGTACATTGCAATCAAACACACAGGCCTGGTAATTCATAGAGAACATTCAAAACAATCGATGATTATGCATCTCAGCGATTCACATGTCAGAGCCAATATTTACTTCACAACTAAAGAATAAAGAAAAAATTGATCGACGCTGCTGACAGCAAAGGGCGTCCCATTCAAAAATATCAAACGCATGTCTTCTTGCTAAAATCAATGAGCAAAATTTGACAAGGTTGTCCCATACCAAAATATCAAATGCCTACGATTGTGGAATGGGCAAGGTTTGCCATCAGTTCAGACATTGACATGGCACCTCGTGCTAAATAAATCAGTTGTTCTTTTTTGCAGTTCCACCAAAATCAACCTAATTCGCGCGTAGCTTGTATGATTTCGCCCTTAAATATGTTGCAACGCCTTGAACTTATCGGCACCTCCTATCTTGTGGTGGAAATGAATGATTCGGTATATTCATGAAAATTTTGTGCAGTTCCCATTGAAATCAAGCTGAGCACCCCTGTTTGCACAAATACAAAAAAAGTGATTAGTATAAAGCAAATTGTACTATGTATTGCCAGTTTAAACAGGCACCTACATGGTCCATGTAGAACACACTTTTAGAAAAATGGAACTCACCAAAAAGAATCCTACAACAACAATGTACTCGCGCATCACAACAAGAAAATGGAGATTTTTCAGTCCTTCTGAGCTGCAGTTAGTTTGGTCTTGTTGGGAGTAATGTAACCATCCTTCACCTGCTCCTTCTGATGAGAAGATAGACAGGGATCCTTCATCCTGGCATAATCGAAACTAGTCACTTCACGTACTCCATATTCTTCTTCAGAAGAGGATGATCCTGTTGTGCAAAGACAAGAGGACAACTAAATGCTAGCATCCCTGTTTGCTCGAAAAGAAGGAAAGGAAATATTTAAAACAACACAGATGAAGCACTTCTCAAGGAGAATACCACTTTTTCATGACAGTATCTAAAGAGTAGCACAACACCAATAGAGATGACAAAGCTCAATTATATGGATGAAATCAGTGGGCGAGTACCAACTTTTGTCAGGAGGCTTATTGTGTAGAGCATACAGATGAAGCACTTCTCCGGAACCATCTGTTGCTATCTACTGTGGTGGCCATGCTTACTATATACTCCTCGATTAGTTTAATGTTTCCAACATCTTCTTGTGTACTTCCACTAAAATATATGATATCTTCCAAGAAGATCCCTGTTTGCACAAGTAGAGATAATTACGTATTACATAATTAAGAGTGGCATCATATCAGTGGAAAAACAATTGCTCGTTCCAGCCATAGCAATAAATTAAGATGCAAAACTATATCATTACTTGTGTCACCACAGTTCCAGTGCTTCATTACAACACCGGGAGTTGATTTTTGTTTTTATTCTGCTTGTTCTTCCCCTTCATCACTTGGTTCAATAATAGACAAGCTTCACCTTCAATGTAAGATTTGGCATGTCAATTAGGGAGCACAAGTATAGCACTAAACAATGACATTAATTTTCTGATGAAAGTGGCAAAATATAGGCCAACAGTTGTGAAATATCCTTATCTTACCTCAATGGGATATTCCGGTGCACATATAGATTGGAAGTCTTGTCTCCATTTGTGCAGTTCACTAAAATCAAGCAACATTACCGTACAAGTAGCACAACATATGAAAGCACACTACAGAATCATGTGAAAGAAGGATAGTACTAACCTCTCATGACGCGGAATTCAAACAACTCACAAGAAGAAGATCTGAACCAAATTTGCCAACACGGATAGGAAGTAAGATCTCCTCTTGTGTAGTTCCACTAAGATCAAGCAATCAAGCAACGTTGTCAGTGTGACATTTTGGTTGAACTGCACAAAACACTCTTAAAACAAAAGTGTTTTGTGTAGTGAAACAAAAGGTTACAATGGCAGCGAGGTGAAGTAGATAACCCTGTTTACACAGAGGTGCAAAGGAAACAACTAGTGGTCAATAACAGTGGATGACACAAAAGCCAACAAAAAGAAGCATCTCCCTTATCTAAATGGGAAAGAAAGAAAGACAATAGCATTTCTCAAATGGTGGCATTGATTAATATTAACATGGAGATTATATTAACAATAAAACTCGTCAAACATGTAATTTGCTTTTAACTGTGGCATTGCATCAATTTTCCAGTGGCATTACTAGAGGGTGTTTGTTTACAGGGACATTTTGGTGTAGGGACTAAAAAACTCCGTGTGAGTCCCATCTAAACCAAACAGGAGGGACTTTTAGGGACTAAAAGTGGGCATTTGGGACTAAAGAAAGAAGACCCCGAGGGAGAGTCTTTTTAGGACTTTTTCCAATAGTTGCCTCTGCATCGCACCTTGTCTCTATTAGTTCATTACTAGGGGTAACATGGTCTTTTAGCATGTCATTTAATAACCTCTAGTCCATGTTTAGTCCATGGAACCAAGCAGGTAGGGACTAGGGAGTTTTTAACGAAATAGGGCCTTAGATTAACAACAGATAAAGACTTGCACGGGACAGTGGACGCACCAGCACCATGTGCATCTACCGATGTACTGGGGTGATGCACAGTCTGTTGCAACAAAGAACAAACAACCAAGGAGCATATTTGTGTTGGTCCCAGTTTTGTTATCTTTAGACACCTTTCCCTATGTGAGCGCAGCAAATCTAGTCCTGCTCAAACTCTACAGCCTTGTCCTCCAAAACAAAAGATCAGTTTGTTACAGATGTGCGTACTGCGTTTGTCATTGTTTTCCCTTTTCGACCAACATAGGTGCTGGATAGCCAGTCTGTACTAGTACTTTCCCCCTTCCTTTCCTCTTTGAACCACGTCCTAGATTTATGCCATACAACTTTCCCCACTACTTTCCCCCATTCCTTTCCTCTTTGAACCACGTCTTAGATTCATGCAATACAACTTTCCCCTTCCTTTCCTTTTTGAACCACGTCCTAGATTCATGCTATACAACTTTCCCCACTACTTTCCCCCATTCCTTTCCTCTTTGAACCACGTCCTAGATTCATGCTATACAACTTTCCCCACTACTTTCCTGTTTGATCCAACACCTAGATTTGAGTGCAGAAGCGGAAAAAGCCCACATGCAGCTAGAGCAATGCATGTGGAATAAGTAAATTATACCTTAAGGTTCTTGGGGTGTGGTTTGGTGGGCGACCGGAGGCCGTTCGACCCACACTATGTACGACGACGAAGAAGAAGGGGTCGGAGGCCCTGCCGTGCCGCCGCTGGGTGAAAGTGAACAGCTGCGCCGGTAGTGGATTCCCTCCCTTGCCGACGGCGACAGTGTTAAGCCTCCTTCCCTTACCGGCGGACGGATCCTGCCGGCTTTTTGACCAGCAGTGAGGGGAGAGAGAGAGAGGCCAACAAAGTCTTGTTTAGATCTGGAGAGGGTAAGAGAGTGTGAAGAGAGCAACTACAAGCGCTAAGAGAGAGAGGCCAACAAAGTCTTGTTTAGATCTGGGGAGGGTGAGAGAGTGTGAAGAGAGCAACTACAAGCGCTCAGAGAGAGGCCAACAAAGTCTTGTTTAGATCCGGAGAGGGTGAGAGAGTGTGAAGAGAGCAACTAGAAGCGCTGAGGCTCCAGCGTGTATATATATACTGAAGAAGAGTGTGAAGAGTGCAAACCCTAGAAAACAAGCGCCGAGGCTGCAGGTTATACGTGATGAGGTGATTATACGGTCACTACGAGATCGTATAGCTCCGTATCCATCCATTTTGACCAGTCAAAGAATCCTCCTGGCATGAATTGTGCTCAAGTGTAGTTATCGAACCCGAAACCTCAAGTTTGATGAGCGAACAGGCTAACCAGCTACACAACCCTCCCGTTATGTTCAACGAGAGGAAAATAACCTTTTATAAATTCTTGCATTCATGTGACAAGCATGCCGTGTTTTTATCTTTTGTGTGTGGGAGTCATTGGGATTTAAATCATAATCGTGTCATGTGGCTTTGGTGGTAAGACTATCCACAGTGGTGCAGAAATAATGCAACCTTAGTCACCTTACCTCTCTCCATGTAGTACGTTGGGTCCCACCAGTTAGAGGGTGAAACAAAAAAATTAATAAGAAAAATTAAAGCGCCAGCGGTGTATCTTACCTCACACATCTTGCTACTGCTCGGGAACACTATCCAATTGATCCCTTTGTTCGCTCATGTACTATTTTAAGTGAATCCTTATTATAACATGCACACAATTTTAGGCACTTGTATTCGACCTAAGTCAGTGTGCCACCGTATCTCGTACTACTCCCTCCGTCTAGGTGTAATAAGTCATGTTAGAAGGTGCAGCAGGACCAAGGTGCAAGCAGATTGGAGGAGAAGGAGAAACTTGACCGGTCATTCCTCCAATCAAAGCCCCAATTTCTGTCTCTAAATGCAACAATTAATCCAAACAACTAAGAGATGCCGTTTTAGCTACCATGCAGGGCCACGTATTAACTCGCATGCAAGCTGACTTTGATTTCTTGACTGATCAACGCGTAGTTGCGCTCCATGCATTGGGTTTCCGAGGGAGATAACAAGGCAGAGTAAGGAGCGTTTGGTTACATTGCTTAGGCTGGTCATAGTGGTGAGTACTACCTCCGTCTTGGTTTATTGGTCCCCATTGTATTCCATGCCAAAATTTGACCAAAAAATTGACTAACAAAATGTTAATGCATGTCAACAAAAATTATATTGTTGGATTCGTATTTAATCATAGTTTTCAATGATATAATTTTTGATGACATGCATGGACATTTTGTTAAATAAATTTATGGTCAAAATTTAGCACGGAATACAATGGGGACCAATAAACCAGGACGGAGGTAGTAACATGGACTACTCCCTCCATCTAGGTGTGTAAGTCATCTTACGAAAACCAAATAATCCCAAAACACTTAGGCGCGGTGCATTAACTTCTACCTCATTTCTTGTTTCTTCACATATCAACCAGTAAGAGACGAGGGGTGTGCATGCTTTTAATGACTTGAGACTACTACCAAACACGACATGTAGTGGTTAGTTCATTGCATGCAATCCTATTAATTAGCAAATAAACATTAATGTCTCTCGTTTTCCCTTCCTCCTTGGTCATGGTGCACAACCTAAGATGACTTACTCACCTAGACGGAGGGAGTAGTTACATGCATATGTTACTAGTCTATGTTACTACTACATGAAGTTTGCCGTCGAAAGCGAGCCGATCTGGCTCTCTTGAGCCAGCAAGGTTTTTCTAGCCCACCCAAGCTAGCTAGCCCACAAAAGCTAACATATTTTAACAGTTCCAAATGCCTAACCTTGCCCGTCTATGTTATAAACTGTTCTTGCTAAGGATCCAAACGCTCCCTAAGTAACAATGCTCACTAGCAACGAGGCCAGGAGGGGATTGAGATGGGAAGTTAATGGACGACGCCTAAACATTTTGGGAAATATCTGATTTTTGTAAGATGACTTAACACCTAGACGGAGGGAGTACTACTCCTCAGTCCAGGTTTGATGGAATATTCGTCACCTCTTCTCTTCTTGTACGTACTCCATTTGTATCTCACTTCCCGTGGCTTCACACTCGCACGATTTTCCTATTCTATGAACCTGTGTGTGCGTGTGCGTCTGTGTGTGTGTGTGTTTAACAGCATGTTTGTGTGTTAGAGAGAGCGATAGATCAACCTACTCCTACAGAGAGATGGCGTGCAATGTACGATTTTAGCCGCGAGAGTCGGTGCATCCTCTTGTTTCCGGGCGTCCGGTAGGGACAGGCGGACAGCTGCCACGCCCGCTTCTGACCAGCCTGGCCCACCCAAAGCCCCTCCATCGCTCATGCGTGCTTCCCGCTCGAAATGGTCAGCGCCGCTCCAAAGAATCGGTGCCGCATTCATGCCCGGGTAGAGCGGACGCGACCTCTCACTGGCGCCTGCGTTGAAGGGAGAAGTGGACTCAAGAGTAATGGTTGCTTCGTCCGTCCAACTTACTGTTGGGTCTATGTGATTTGACGGCTCATTGGTCATTATTACTGATGTGGTAGTACTGCTAGATGTCCCACGCTTTCAGCGAAAGGAGGTACTACTAGATTAAAATTTTCTCCATTCTTACAGCGAAGGAGTGCAAGAGCAGTGAAAACACGCAGGCTCAGTGATTACATGGCCCACCTCACACTATCACCATATTTTCTAGACACCGTGCGACATCTAACTCTTTACATAGTACTCCCTCTGTTCCTAAATATAAGTCTTTGTAGAGATTCCACTAGGTGGACTACATACGGAACAAAATGAATGAATCTACACTTAAAATGCATCTATATACATCCGTATGTGGTTCACGGTGAAATCTCTACAAAGACTTATATTTAGGAACAGAAGAAGTACTAGTATAGTATGTACTGTAATTTATCAGCGAGATAAATTTGTACAATGCTATGAGACCAAGGTTACCCGTTGCAACATTTCATCAAATACAAAGGAGACTAACATGCATGCTATTGCATCTCAATGATTGACAGATCATAGCAAATATGTACTCCCTCCGTTCCAAAATAAGTGTCTCAACTTTATGCAAACTTTAGTACAAAGTTGTACTACTACTAAAGTTGACACTTATTTTGGAACAGAGGCAGCTAAATAAAAAACGATCCATGCAGTCCCTAGCCCTTGAACTGCAAACCCTAACCAGGCTTCAATTTGCTGGCAACGTTCGAGCTTCCTAAGAAATGAAGTTTGCAACCTTTTGACCATCGGATCATTTTGTGCAGTTTCACCAAAATCGAGATGAGCATCCCTGTGGCAAAGAAATTGAAGAAGCGTGGTTAGAATAAGATTACTGGGACTAGTTCATGAGACATAAACTCATCACAAATATAGTACGTAGAAGCCAGTAGAGGTATCTGCAGGGCAAAGAAGTAGAGAAATATCCACATGGAGTGATGTGGGCAGCTAGAGCAGTGGCGCAAGCCAGCTGTAAAGGGAGTTGTACCTGAGGGATGTCGAGACGTAGCTCAACCTTGAGGAAGGCGGCGGGAGGCGACAACTGCCCACGTCGCGGTGATGAGCAAGGGACGAAGGCAACCTCACCGGCTTTGTGAGAGAGAATAGCGGGGACCCCTGATCAGGATGTGCCGACAGTGGGTTTTCGCCATCGGCGACGGCGACCGCATCTACACTAAGCATCCACCCCTTCCCCCAGCGGACGTGATCTGCCGGTATGTTAGAGATGTGGCCACAGTCGTTTTATGCGAGAGAGTGTGAAGAGAGCAACCCCAGCAAGCAACCATGTAGGTTGTCCCGTCCTGACTATGTATATAGTGGAGCGGTTTCCTTTTCTCTCCATATGAACCTGTCATATTGCGTACGTGCCACTAAAGAAAAAAAAAACTTTATTTATAATTGACACGACACCTACTACTCGTTCTCCTATAACCTTGCGCTTGGCATCTCCAAAATATTAACCTTGCGATTGGCTCTTCGCCTCTTCTGGAAGTCGAGCAATAATGGTACTGCAGTATATATCAGTTCTGGCTATATGAGACCGAATGAATTGCTGCACGTCCACCACGTGGGCGAGGGTCGAGGGGCGAGGGAGAGTGCGTACTATTATGTCTGTTTTAGGGGGTGTTTGTTTCCAGGGACTTTTTAGTGTAGGGACTAGAAAAGGTCCCTCTTAGAGACTTTTTAACCAAACAGGAGGGACTACTGGGGACTAAAACTTGCTTTTTGGGACTTAATGAAGAAGACTCTCAAGGGGAGTCTTTTTACGACTTTTCCAACAATGCCCCTCCCTGCACCCATTGCCCCGCCGCCCCATGGTGTTGTTTGGTTGTTATTTTTCTGTATACTAGGGGTAACATGGTCATTCAATAACCTCTAGGGAGGGACTAGGGACTTTTTAGTCCCTGAAAACAAACAGGGTGGGACTTTTTAAGGAGTAGGGACTTTTTAGTTGGGACTAGAAGAAGTCCTAGGACTTATGAACCAAACAGGGCCTCAATATGGACTACATACGGAGCAAAATGAGTGAATCTATACTCTAAAATACGTCTATATACATCAGTGTTTGGAGTATGTACTAGTAGTTCATATTGAAATCTACTAAAGGACATATATATTCCAAAAAATATGATAATCTCTCTAACCAAGGTAGTAGGGACGAGGAGTAAACGGAGGGAGTAGTAAAATTTTCTCCTCGTCCTACGAGCCACCGCGCGCATGGGTGAGGGAGCGGGCGTAAGGCGTACAGTAGTACTACTACTAGTAAGCAAGCTTCACCTCATACTACGAGCCACCGCGCTCGTGGGCGGGGGAGACGGTGTACTAAGCAAGCTTCTCCTCGTTCTGCGAGTTGACGGGACACACAAAAAGTACTCTAGTTTATAGAGCCTTGCCTCTAAGGTAGGCCCCACATGGTTTGCCTCTTTTTTAACATAACGCATCAAGTCGCAATTTGTTTGTTCACCCATGGTAGACGATCCTCAGTACACATGCCAAATTACCACGTGGGCTGCCTTTTCATACAGAAATGAGCTCCACCGTGTACCCGCGCAGGTGTGGTTGGGAAAGAGACAGGAGTACGTGCGTCGTGCATGCACCTCTTCTCTTCGTGCACGTCCCCCACCTACGTGTGTGAGAGAGAGATACAAACCACGTTCGTGAGTGTTTTTTGTTTGGGGGGGTTGATTTCATGAATGTATTTGTGGGAATATGTGTCGATAACATCTCAAACAAAATTTTGCATGCAATGTGTGTGAAATGGAAGCCTATCCATATCATATATAGAGGGTCGGGTGATCCACGAGAAGAGAGGGAGGGGTTATAGATATCGATAGAGTCGAAGAGATGATCAAGTGGGTGGGTGCGAGATCGATGAAGAGAGCCATCGAAATTGTGTGTGTGTGCAAGTCAAAGATATAGGGCGACTGACCTACCGGAATGTCAGAGGGCATAGGTCAAGTTTGTGTGTGGCAGGGATACATGACTAGAGCGCTCGATGTATCGGTGTGTGTGGGTGGGGGGAGGGGGTGGGGGAGGGGTAGGCAGAGGCCTAACTATAGAGGTAGAACGACTCGTATATGTGTTTAGAAGGAGAGACCCAGCTATGTCTTGAGGGCGATCGGTTGACATCCATACATAACTGAAGGACGGGAAATAGGATGGGACAGAGAGAGAGAGAGAGAGAGAGAGAGGAGAGAGAGGGAGGGAGAGGGGTAGAGTGCTGGATGGGTGATGGAGTTGCTTCTCGAAGATGGTGGGAGAGGCCTACTAGACAAACTGAGGGTGGAACTGCAATATTATCAATAAGAGTGAGGATGTGTTTCTGTGTGTGCCTATGCATGATAGATCTGTCGGGACGCATCCATGGATGATGATGGGGAACCATGTGTTTGGTAAGCAAACCTAACTAGATCGGTATATCAACTGTTGTTTGTCGGAGGAAGGGAGGGACATAACTAATGAGGTAGATCGATCGACGCGTGGGAAAAACGAGTTATAAGGACCTAGCTAGCTATGTGTATAGCGGGAGATCGATCAGTGTACGTCCATTTGTTAGAGGCAAATAAGGCCCAGCGAGATGGATAGACAGAGAGAATGGAGCTAGGAGGTGGTGCGAGAGGCCCAGCTACTATCTATATAGGGGAGGAGGAGTGTGCGGTTGTGAGATCAATGAAAAGAGGGGCGAGAGTTTACACATGTGTGGGACCTTATGAGAGACACGAGGCAAGGACACATAAAGGAGGAGATTGAAGGTGCGTGTGTATGTTGTAGGCATACATTGCTGGAGAGGTTTATCGATCGGTGTGTGTCGGAAAGGAGTTGTGGAAACTCTGGGAGAACGACCTAAAGAAGAAAAAAATGAATGTGCACGATGGATAGAATGCTGAGGGAGGGGGAGGGCGTGTGCATGCACGAGAGAAAGTTAGTGGTAGCTACAAAGGTTAGAGGATTGTGTGGGTGTAAGAGACTAACAAAGATCATAATTTGAGATGAAAGTGGATTCATATATTTGAATAGGAGATCATAGTGTTTTAAACATATGCATGCATGAATATAGTGGTGATACGCGTGCTGTGGTTTTGCACATGTTATACCATAATGAGATAATGCATGGCGTTTGCAACTCACAGCTAAATATCGAACAATCTAAACCATACTATACATCAAACAATCTCACATTTTATTTGAATTTGTGATAATGTGTGGCGTTTGCAGCTTACAACTAAATATCAAACAATCTAAACAATACTATATATCAAACATTCTCACATTTTTTTTTGAATTTGCGATAGTGTGTGGTGTTTGCAACTTACATCTAAATACTTGTAGGCGTAGGGGCCGGGGCACCATACGTAATGTGATAAACACATTATACATATGAGACATGGTTTAGATTATGAAGATCTAGCTAGAGCTTGAAATGTAATGTGATTTGAAATCAACATAAAGTGGATTCAAAAAGTCGAGTTCGAGTTCATATAGTACACATAGTTCATATGTAACTCAAGACTAATCATGTGGTGTGATGTGAAGATAATAAACAAACAATGGTTTAACTTGACAATAATGATGATTGTAGATCTTATTAAAATAGAGAATGAATTCAAATTCTTTGACTTCACAACAATCATTATTGTAGCTTATTCAAATAGAGAAACGAATTCAAATTTAGTTCATATTGAAGCGGTAGTATATACATTTGGAATGCACTAAAACATTCATTTGAGTAGTAGGTTGCATGCATTATACACGTAGCGAAATATTTTAATAGAACATAACATGAATTTAAAGTTTTGAATGACATTTGTAGTGCGAATTGATTTGGTACAATACACGTTAGGCTTGTTCGGAAATTTCAACCCGCGCCTTGTTAGCCCGAAATATTTAAGATATATCTTTGTCTCGTTGTGCTCTGACAACACCCTCCATCTCAACCCGCGCCTTGCTATTCCAAAATTACAACGCGCGCGAAAACTCCCACCTCCTGTGAAATCCCGACATGCGAAATGCCCGTGATACCCCTGAACCGAAAGAACCGCCTCAAATCGGTGGGGGTACTTTCATAACTTACCCCACATTTCGGACAAGCGCGTCCCTAAGCCATGGTTCCCCACTCCCATCCCATCCCCCCACCCATTCGTACACTGAGGCCGGGAAAACCCGCGAAGCCCCACTCCCTCCTCCGTTCGCCACCCAGTCGGAGCCTCTTCCCCGATGACGTCGTCCACAGCAACACCTCGACGTCCCTCATCCACCATACCGGATGAGGATCCATCGTCGATCTGGTCGTCTTGCCGGTTCAGCCACCCTATGCTCCACCTCCAAGGAGCTGCCCCAATGTTCCCCTCGTCTTTCGCACCACCTCCATTCCCACACCGCCGTCTTCACCTGCACCACTGGAAGAGCATCATCATCACCATTTCCTCAGATGAAGTTGCGGCCTAATCGGCGCCACCAAAGAGGTTGTACACTAACCGCCGCATTTTCTTCTTGATTCGATCTCATGGTGATGCCGGCGCTCGGTCCCGAGCCGACACGGCACGGCTCCATCCACGGCAGCGTCGGCGGCCACTTCCTCCACATCGTCTCTCCCTCGACGGTGACGTCCACATTAGTAGGAGCTGCTGCTGCTTTAGCTCTCGCTCGCGCTGCTGCTCTGCTCTTGCTCTCTGTCCCCTGCCTGGTCTGCTCTTGCTCTTGGTTCCCTGCCTGGTCTGCTCTTGCTCGCGCTGCTGCTCTTGCTCTTGCTCTTGCTTGCGATGCTGCTCTGATTTAGCTACACTTCAGTCGACTGAATCGACTTTTGGGTCAGTCCGATTTTCAGGGGGTGGGGGGGCTCGCCGGTGTTAAGGAACAACCACCCACAGCAGGGACGGGGGCTCGCCGGAGAGGTACCCTACTATCTATCTTAGGGTTCAGGGTGGGGGCGGTGGTCGCCGGCG
>NC_041391.1:573584686-573594398 GCF_002162155.2 Triticum dicoccoides | reverse complement strand
CGCCGGCGGTGGTGGGGCGGTGGCGTGGGGATCGCCGGAGAAAAAGCTCGGCACGGGGGGGCCTAGAGGGATGGCCGGGGCAGCGGCGGACCGGCGGTGGGGAGTGTTTTTGGGGCGGGTGGGGCGGTGCACCGCCGGCCGCAGGCGGCGGGGGCGGCTGTTTGGTCGGTGGGGGCTGGCGGCTCAGGGGGGTGGAGGTTGAAGATGAACTGCAGGCCCTTGATTTCGTATCCAATGGTTGTAAAATCGACTGACCAGAGATGAAAAAGTCAGTGGACTGACGTGTAGCCTCACCTCTAGTGCGTTCAGTTTCGACAGTAAATTCAGTTTCGACAGCAAAATTCAATTTTGACAGTTAAGTTCAGTTTCGACAGTTAAATTCAGTCTCGACAGTTAAGTTCAGAGATGAGCGGCTGATGTATTTTACATCTAGAACTTTGTGGTTATGTATTTTATGTCATCTATTGGAGATGCTATTAGAATTCTACTCAGGTTAACGTTGTCTCTCTTGTCCTGCTTCAGCCTCGGCGTCGTACAGCTCACCGGAGCTGCTCCAACGATGAAACCCTCCATCACAGTGGAGCAGTACCTCGGGCTCCATCTCCAGACGCCTAAGATCTTCTTCCCCTCCTCCAACAGCCAAGTCAACCGGAGCATCCTCACTAGCCAACCCAATCACACTGAGATCGACATGGCTTCGCCAAAGAGGTTGTACACTTGTTGCATCTCTTTTTTACTCTACATGTTACATATATTGTCCACTGAGCACACGTAGTAACGAGAAATACAATTATTTTATCCTACTATATGACAAGCAGTGAGGTACCAGGCAACTTAGCTATCCGTGATGGACTCTCTTGAATGCCATCATTATTTATCTCTGCATGTTTGAGCCGTGCATTTGTCGATGGCCCTGAGAGTTGAGCTAGTAGGGCAGTGGCCTGGTCCAAAGTAATAGAAGTAGCACAAAACATTTTTTTAGTGTAGGCTTTTCCTTGCTCAAGCCTGCCTACTAGAATCGCCAGTGCTGGAAAGGAAAAGTGAATGAAAAACATAGGAATTGGAAATTTTCTATGCTACTACTATTCATGAATTTGGTTCAAAGGAATGGAGCAAAGGAAAACTGTAGGATTTGTTCCTTTAGTGTCTCCTTGAAAGAAAAAACGTAGGAATTTTAATTTTCACTTGTCCTCCTTTTCAAACTCCTATTCATGAAGCACAAGACTAAGAGATAGTAGCATAATAGCATTATAACCGTACATTTTCTTATGGTTTGACTTAATCTCACCATGCTTCTTTGCATCCTGTGATCTTCCAATTCTTGTGAATCAAACACCCAGATTGGCAGAAATCCTATGTTTTTATATTCTCTATTTTGCACATGCATTCCTATCCTATTCCTGTCTATTTCCTATCTCTGCATTGTTGGAATACTCCAATTCAAACGAGCCCTTACAGAATTACTTCTCTTACAGATAGTTGTCAAAGAAAACCTTGCGTGGTTTGTCCTGCTCCTGCTGCGCCGTCGTCCACCCCAGCTTAGCTGCTCCAATGATAGAAGGGTCCAGCACAGCAGGGATCCGACCTCCAGACTGTCTTTCGCTGCCTCAGATCTTCTTCCCCGCCGCCGGCAGCCATGAAAACTGCATTACCATCATCAACCGAGCAGATGACCTCAAGGACTACACGGGTCCGCAAGAGAGGTCGCACTCTTTCGTGTCTGCTTACATTATGCATCGCTTAATATTACGTGCTACTTTATCGTCCTGCTCGCCGATTAGACTCTGAGTTAGCTCCAAACTAATGGTCAAACTTGAGTTTTTAAATTGTTGTGGGGTACATATGGGGGCCGCAATCAATAGTATCTATCTACTATCTGGTTAATCTCCGGTGTCTACTATGAGTTTCATGTTGGGTGAGAAACAAACAGTAAAGAAGCCATTATCTGTATTTTTTAATTGAAGTCATTATCTGCCTGCTATTATTGGTTTTGGGTCTATCACAGGTTGCTACCATCACTCTGGATTTCTGCATGCACTCCTTACATAATCTTACTATGTTTTATTCCTATGCATGACAGTTATTGTAAACAATGGAACCAAACATGTAGAGCAAAAGAGACGAGCCTTGCATGACAATAAAATTTCATGCAGATGTCGCTCCATGGTAGGCGCAAAGGCAGCCCCCCTCCACCGATTTCGGATTGTAATCGAGAGGAAGATATCTGTTCTGAGGGGGGTTCAAAAGGAAAGACCACTCCTATTTACCCCCTGAGGTTTTCGCTCTAACTTGGCATGCTGATGTTGGTTATAACATGCATATGGTGCCTTGCATTGCTTACTTTATACATCAAATATGTCATCTGCTTAGTTTAGACATCCTTTGTGCGAATGCCATCTGTTTAGTTTATTCATCATTTATGTGAATTATGCAATCCCATCTTGTTTACCCAGGCATCATATATGTGAATTTTGCAATGCCATCCCGCTTAGCCAGTCATCTTATATGTAAATTATATCAGGCCATCCTTTTTTTTGTTACGTATTAGATTTGTCAACAATGTTAGTACATTCAACTGCTCTTCGTGTGCATCAGCCATTTGACACGGTGATGGAAAATTCTGGAGTGAAAACAAGGTCTTCACAGCAGACTATGCTATCTGACAAAGCGCATATCTCGCTAGTTATGGATAGCTCCTTAGAGGAGGATTCAGAGACAGATGATCAGTCCTATTCCCCCCCTCCCCCCCGAGGTGTATGCTCTAACTTGGCAGGGTTATGTTGCTCATATTGTGCGTATGGTGTCTTGCATTGCTATGTCATTTGATTAGTTTAGACATGCTTTGTGTGAATGCCACCTGTTCAGTGTCTAATTACCATATATGTGAATTATGCATTGCCATCTTGTTGCCAGACATTATATATGTGAATTATGTAATGCTATCTTGTTGCAAAGGCATTATATATGTGAATTATGCAATGCCATGCTATTTAGCCAATCATCATGTATGTGAATTATATCATGCTACATTTTTTTGTATTACGTGTTCCATTTGTCGACAACATTTGTATATTCAACTACTCTTCCTGTGCATCAGCCATTTAAAGCGGTGATGGAAGTATTTGAAGTGAAAACAAGGTATTCAGAGCAGACAATGCTACCTGCTGAAGCAGACATCTTGCTGGTTACAGAGAGCTCCTTAGAGGAGGATTCAGAGACTGATGACAAGTCCTATTTCCCCCCTGAGGTCTATGCTCAAACTTGGCAGGGTTATATTACCCATTTCATGCATGTTGTCTTGCATTGCTTAGTTTTTACATCATATATGGATTGCCATCTGCTTACTTGCTTACTATATAAATCATATATTTGAATTATATCATGCCATCATGTTTACATAGTACATACCCATCATCTATCTGAATTATGGCATGGAAACCCATTTAATAAAGACATCATATAGTTAGATCATCTCATTCTGTTTAGTGTTACAGTCATCATATTTTGAATTATGGCATTCTATCCGTGAATGTATGTGAATTGTGGCATGCCAACCTATTTAATAAACACATTATATAGTTATATCATGTCATCCTGTTTACATAGTCATCATATTTTGAACTATGTCTTTTCATCTTTTTTAGTTAGCCATCATAATGTGAAATTGTGTCCTGCTATCCTGTTTAGTTAGTCATCATATATGTGAAATTGTGTCATGCTATCCTGTTTGGTTAAACAACATAAATCTGAATTATTTCATGCCCTCTTTTATTCCCCACTATCCATTGCACCTGTCTATCATACAATGTATGTACTTTCAATTACTTTTCTTGTTTATCAGGCATTTGAATTGGAGAGGGTGATGGCAGTATCTAAGGGAGTAACAACACGGTCTTCAGAAAAGATAGTGCTACCAGTTGATGCAGATAGAACCACAGTTGTACTTGCCCAAGGACCAGATCCACCACACATAACCCAGACTCTCGCAGATTGTACCACTACCCAGTTGGACAGTGAACCAGCTACACCCCTTCTAACCCCAACCCCGGTAGATAGTAACCCAGTTCCAGTTAACACAGCACCGTCTCCACCACAGAGCACCCAAACACGAGCAGTTAGTAAGGGAACTGCAGTGCCCAAAGCACGAGGACCACCACTCCGAATCCCAACTCAACACTTAAAGGAGAAGAAGATTTGTTCTCAGGTCAGGTTCTGTAGCTATGGTTCATACTCCTTTACTCTTGCATTACTGTATTTACTCATACCAACTATTTTCAAATTTGAAGGATGGAATTGAAACTCCAATGGTGCAACAGGTATGTTTTAAACCTGTTTCTTTAACTAGTTTGCTATAGTAACCTGCTCTATGTTGATTTCAGTTTCAATTGAATAAACAGTTATGTTCTCATGTCATGCACATTACAAGTGTTGTTATTGCTCTATAGTTTCCCACACTTATATTCTGTCTATTCTGCTTTGTCTTGAACAAATATTATTTGAACTGTGTCTCTATCTTGATTTGGCAACAAAACTAGAATGATATAGACCATAAAGTGACCATGGTGCATAGATATATGTTTTTTCATGCTGTTATCCTGTCCACTTTACTATTGAACTCATTTACCAAAATGAGTTTCATATACAACATGGTAAACCTGTGATGTTTTTGCTTGTTTCTCTTTTAGAATGTCGACAAAATATTGGAGAAAAGTGCCCCGTTATGCAATGGTAAAGGAAGTAATGCAGATAAGGTTCAAGATAGTGAGACATCCCTCTTGGTCTCCAAGAAAGCTGATAAAAACTATCTTGACAATAATGAGAGAACCCAAAAGTCCTATCTTGATGTAGTGTTCGAGTTACTGGCCACTACTACTGGCACAAGCTCTTCCAACTCGCTTCCTGAATCAGTTCGTCTTCTTGAGTCTCAAATTCAAGTTGAAAGACATCGATCAGATGTGCTGCGACGGGAAGCTGAAGGACCGAGGAAGTCCCTGCAGAATTCAGATGCATACTTCCTGGTGCAACAGCAAGCGCTGGAGGATTTAAGCGCCAAACAAGAGAAAGGTAATAAGCTTGCTAAGCATCTTGCCAACATTATGGGTACCCAGGATATTGTTTCTTGAGATCTTCTGAAGTGGTTTCAGTTATGGATTTGTTTTGCTGCGGCGTTTATTTGCGCTGGTCGCCAACTTTGACAACTAGTGTATTTGATATGCTGCTTTGTTCCCTATATTTGCACTGGTGGCGAACTTTGATGCCTAGTGGATGTAATATGTGTAATAGCCATGATAGCCTAGCGTAAGTTGCTTGCTTATTTATTTCCTTGTTGTCTTGTTTATTTGTTTGCTTGTAGTCATTGCAGTTCTTTTTCCGCGGTTTGCTAGTGGCCGCAATAACCTATTTTTAAAAACTAGGCCACAATAACCATGGGCTACATATTTACTGTAGTGACACTGGGCCTCCTACCGGCTGTAGAAACAATGGGCCTTCTACGGGCCGTAGACACAATGGGCCTTCTACGAGCCGTATCATCAATGGGCCTTATATGGGTTGTATGATCGATTGGCCAAACATGGGCCAATAACAGACCGCATTATGGTCGTAAACGGGCTAGAGTTGGAATTGTCCGTTCATGGGCCAACCATAATGGGCAATCTTTAATAGGCCGTATTTGATGACGCTATGAAAACGGCCCAACGTATTAACGGGCCACAAACAGGCCGATACAACGGGTTGAATTTGTCCCACAAGCAGAAAATGACAGTAACGGGCCATAAGTAACCGAATGTTGGAAATGAACCCAAGAATAAATGGGCCCTGAGAAGGCCGAAAGATAGCATGGGCTGGAAATGGCCCAATGGAATAATGGGCCGTTAATGGGTATAAAGTGATACACTATTCATTACGGGCCAGTTTTACCACGGGCCGTTAATGGGACAAGAGTTGCAAAGGGCCTAGATGGGCCGAAAGACGTCATGGGCCATACATGGGCCGGAAGTTAAAACAGGCTGGAATCATATTGGATGGACCATATGATGCTGCTGGGCCTAATTCGGATAGGTCGTAACGGGCCCTGGGTTAGCGGGCTGTAAATGGGTTATATGCGAATAGGCCGTTAACAGGCTTTCAGTGGGCCGGCCCGCCACCTTTTGACCAAGTCAAACGGGCCGGCCTTTTCACAGGAATGGGCCTCTGTAGGGCCGTGCCACATGTCGACGTATCATAGGCGCCTCCTGTCCAATGAGTGGATGACATCTGTCCCGACGGTGAGTCGACATGTGTTTCCTCCAGCCAATGATGATTTTACATGTGAAAAATCCCCATTGGTCGGGGCTGTTAACGGGTTAATGGATCCAAAACCGGACCCAGTAGCTTAACGGCATTCCGTTACGATGGATGCCATGTGTCGGTCACCCTTGACGAAAGCACTTCTATGACGTGCGATTTATCGTCATGGAAGTGGACACTTCCGTGATGATAATTTTGGTAATGTGATGGAACACTTCTACGACAGCACAGGTATGACTATCTTGATTCTGTCATAAAATAGTCATGGATGTACATGCATGACAAAAAACATGACCTACTGTGACAAACACATATCATCACGGAAGTGTATTTTTTTGTAGTGACCAGTCTCGCGTAAGCATACGCGTAATGTCGGTCTAAGCCGCTTCATCCAACAATACCGCCGAATCAAAGTATGACATGCTGGTAAGTAGTATGACTATTATCACCCACAACTCTTTGTGTTCTACTCGTGCATATAACATCTACGCATAGACCTGACTCAGATGCCACTGTTGGGGAACGCGGTAATTTAAAAAAAATCCTACGATCACACAAGATCTACCTATGTGATGCATAGTAACGAGAGGGGAGAGTGTGTCCATGTACCCTCGTAGACCGAAAGCGAAAGCGTTATGAAAACACAGTTGATGTAGTCGTACGTCTTCATGATCCGACCGATCTTAGCACCGAACGTATGACACCTCCGCGATCAGCACACGTGCAGCTCGGGGACGTCCCTCGTACCCTTGATTCAGTTGAGGTCGAGGGAGAGTTTTGTCAGCACAACGGCGTGGTGACGTGATTATGAAGTTACCGGCGCAGGGCTTCGACTAAGCACTACAACGATATGACCGAGGTGTGTAACTGTGCAGGGGGGGCACCGCACATGGCTAAACAATGTCAACTTGTGTGTCTATGGGGTGCCCCCTTCCCCATATATAAAGGAGTGGAGGAGGGGGAGGGCCGACCCTCTATGGCGCGCCGTGGAGGAGTCCTACTCCCACCGGGACTAGGATCCCCCCCCCCCTTCCCTAGTTGGACTAGGAGAGAAGGAAGGGGGGAGAGGGAGGAAGGAAAGGGGGGCCGGCCCCCCACCCAATTCGGATTGGGCTTTGGGGGGGCTCCCTCCACATGGCCGCCTCCTCCTCTCTCCCACTATGGCCCAATAAGGCCCATATACTTCCCGGGGGGTTCCGGTAACCTCCCGGTATTCCGGTATATGCCCGAACTCACCCGGAACCATTCCGATGTCCAAACATAGGCTTCCAATATATCAATCGTCATGTCTCGACCATTTCGAGACTCCTCGTCATGTTCGTGATCACATCCGGGACTCCGAACTACCTTCGATACATCAAAACACATAAACTCATAATACCAATCATCATTGAACGTTAAGCATGTGGACCCTACGGGTTCGAGAACTATGTAGACATGACCGAGACACGTCTCCGGTCAACAACCAATAGCAGAACCTGGATGCTCATATTGGTTCCTACATATTCTATGAAGATCTTTATCGATCAAACCGCATAGTGGCGGAGCAAGTGGGGGGGGGCGAGCGGGGGCCAGCCCCCCCCCCCAACGATCGGCCACCCCCATTAACGAACAACAGGGGCTATGCTAATTTTTCTTGTTGGAGGCTACGCTAATCAGGCAGGCTACCGTAATAAGAGGCAGGGGCTATGCTAATTAGTTACGGCCTTACTACTATAGCATGGCCCAAGCCCAACTAGAGCAAGAGTTTATGGCCTATCTGCCACATTATCCTTGTCTCAAAAAAAATCTGCCACATTATCAGATCACCAGATGGAAATACAGCCGAGCCCTAGCCCTAGACGATTGGATCCTAGTTCACCACCGCAAGGCCGCCGACTGCTTCTGCGATTCCATGGACATCAGCCACCACTTGGAAAAGGTTGCCCCTGGTGCTTGTTGAATCTAATCCGCATCCAAATCTGGACACTCGCCGGCGCCGCTGATCACTGCTGCTAGATTTGTCGGCACAAGCATGCAATCTTTGAGGGAACTCATGACCTGATCATCCTGAAGGTATATAGATGTCATTAATCTACTCTGATGTGGTAGTGCCTGACGCATTCGTTAGTAGGTGTACTAGTACGTCTATATGTGCTTATTAGTTAGATTATTGATATAGCTCGAACTGTCCTTTATTCCAGTTTAGATATACTTCTATTATACATAGAAAATAAAGAGAAATACTACAACATGATATTGATATTTCGAATCCACTTGCTTCAAATCCGAATAGTTTGTGCCAAAAATTCAGATAACCTGTTAATTCTATGATCTTGTAGACAGTCATAGAGCTAAATTTAAAGCCGCCATTTTAAAACATGCGACATGTTGTCGTACACAAAATATAACTCCATTTTTCTCACACCCAGAATATAACAAGTACAAGTATATACAAAAGATATGTTGGAGGTGCCATTTCATTGAGACTTCATGCATTTGTGTGACCATTGTTCCTTTTGCCCCCCTCTGCTCAAATCCTGGCTCCGCCCCTGAAACCGCATAACAACATATGTTGTTCCCTTTGTCATCGGTATGTTACTTGCCCGAGATTCGATCGTCGGTATCTCAATACCTAGTTCAATCTCGTTACCGGCAAGTCTCTTTACTCGTTCCGCAATACTTCATCCTGTAACTAACTCATTAGTTACAATGCCCGCAAGGCTTATAGTGATGAGTATTACCGAGAGGGCCTAGAGATACCTCTCCGAAACACGGAGTGACAAATCCTAATCTCGATCTATGCCAACCCAACAAACACCTTCGGAGACACCTGTAGAGCACCTTTATAATCACCCAATTACGTTGTGACGTTTGATAGCACACAAAGTGTTCCTCCGATATTCGGGAGTTGCATAGTCTTATAGTCTGAGGAACTTGTATAAGTCATGCAGAAAGCAGTAGCAAAGAAACTAACACGTTCATAATGCTAAGCTAACGGATGGGTCATGTCCATCACATCATTCTCCTAATGATGTGATTCCGTTCATCAAATGACAACACATGTCTATGGTTAGGAAACTTAACCATCTTTGATTAACGAGCTAGTCAAGTAGAGGCATACTAGGGACTATATGTTTTGTCTATTTATTCACACATGTACTAAGTTTCCGGTTAATACAATTCTATCATGAATAATAAACATTTATCATGAATTAAGGAAATAAACAATAACTTTATTATTGCCTCTAGGGCATATTTCCTTCATAAACTAGTTCTATTAAGCACTTACTAAATACACTAGTTCTATTAAGCACTTAATATAAATAAACTAGTTATATTAATCACTTACTAAATAAACTATTTCTTTTAAACACTTGCTAAAAATTCTACTACCCTAGTTTTACCCTAATTTTTCTTACTTCTATTTTATTCAAAACACCTA
>NC_041391.1:573580302-573584428 GCF_002162155.2 Triticum dicoccoides | reverse complement strand
GGAGGAGGGGGCGTCCGGAGGAGGAGGGAGGAGGGCGTGCTGGGAGGAGGAGGGGGGCATGGTGGGAGGAGGAGGGAAGGAAGGAGGGATGGAGGGAGTACCTCGGTGGCGGACGAATGACGGCGACAGCGGCAGACGACGGGTATCGGCGCGAGTGAGGGTGACTGTGAGAGGGAGAGTGAGTGAGAGGGTCGGCCACGTGGGGAGGATAAGGTATGGTTAGTACTAGCGCGGGTTCGAGAAAAGCGCTACAGCTAAGGAGAATAGCAGTAGCGTTGGGCAAGGATATGCACTACTGCTAAGTGGGGCTAGCCATGTGCGCCCAGTTCAAACATAGCAGCAACGCTTTTTTGCTAGTACGCGCTACTGCTAAAATTATAGCAGTAGCGCGGTTTGTTTACACGCGCTGCTACTAGTAGCAGTAGCGCATGATTTTGCCTTGCGCTACTGCTAAGATGTTGTGTATAAGGTTTTCCCTAGTAGTGGAGCGATGCGAGTTGTACTGATGTCTTAGAGCACCACACAGTAGACGGACACTTGTCCACAAACCTGCATCGGCTCATTAAGGACACTAGGACAATGATCGTGCGACGATAGAAGGAAAAAACTACCCCAAAGACATTACAACAAGCGCTAAAGTTTCTCTTCAACCATCTCATCTTTTTATTGACCACTGTGATTCCCAAGCAGACATAAGTTTTAAAAGTCAAATGAGAAGATCAAACTGAAGCACCTAATGAATTGAAACGAATAATATGCTGCAATAGTAAGCTACTTCTTCTGTCCGAAAATATTTGTCGGAGAAATGAATGGATCTAAACATATTTTAGTTCTAGATATATTCATTTTTATCTATTTTTATGACAAGTAATTCTGGACGGTGGGAGTATATTTTGTGTTTGTTCTAAAAATCATTAAAATTGGGTCAATGAACCCCTAGCTCTTTTTATGTAATCTCATAAATCAAGAGAGTCATGATGGGCTTCCTTGAAAAACACAACACTACGCACATCTCACTGCAATGCATATCAAAACATTGTATGACGAAAATGGACCTTAATCAACCTAACAAAAAGGTGTAGGAAAAAGTAGATCTTAATCAACCTTAAAATAGGCATATGTCTCGCAATACTTCATATCACCACTCAAGGAAGCAGATGGCATGATACAAAAGATGAAAAATGCATTGCAGTAACGAATATAAACCGGAAGAAAGAAGATGTATAAAATTATTTTATTTTACACACTACATACATCTAAATATCTCACGACAAAAATGACATGTCAATTGTTCCTAAACTCGTTGTATAAGAATAATATTCTCCCAATGTGCATCAATCAATATTATAATAGTTTATTGTCAACAAACATTGGCCTTATTTTTGGTAACCTCCAAAACTTCTTGATATAACCACTTCGCCTGGTTTGAACTTCATGCGTAGAGGCCTCACCCTCAAAGTCCAACAACATAGGGGGGTGTCGAACTGGACCCGACACGAGGCGAGAAGCTACCAAAGAGCTTCACACCTACCTCATCCACAAAGCCAACAATAGATTCAAGCATGGGGGATGGTGCAACAGGGAGCCTTTGAAGAGCAGCCTCCGCGCGCTCCAGAAAACTCCCAACACGCACCAACCAGCCCTGCAAGGAGACACTGACCTCACGAAGTGGCTTAATTGCCTCCTCTACCTGAGGAAGTCATGCAGCAAAGATTAGAGCCCAACAGCTCTGCATGCATTACAAGAGCGCTGGAGCATCACATCCTTTGAAATGGAAGCCGAAGCAATCAACATGGAAGGCAAGGAATCCCGATGAAGAGTCTTCATGTTGGACAGTGCCTCATGGATCTCAGATGTTGGTGGAGGTGCAATAACCAAAGCACAAGAATAAGCCACCGGCCGAGCAAAACATGGAGCATGCGGCGGTAGAGCCGTCCACGGTGTCATGAGCGGTAGCATGGGTTACACCAGATCAGATCTGTGCATCCGACTGCCTGATGGGCTTTTCTGAAGCAACGAAAGCACCCGTTTCTGAGCCACATGGGCGGATGGGGACGCTGCTAAGGCATGGAAGCGAAAGGCGACAAAGGCTCCAGTCGCGCATGCCCAGACTAGACGAGCTTCCAGCCTGCAACCTCCTTCACGAGCCGAGGTAAACACACCATGAGTCATAGAACTTCCACGCGACGGTCAGTCTGATGCGCAAACTTGTAAAATATGTGTTTCTGGTCATGGAACTTGCACAGACGTTCATATACGGTCACATTTCATGTACGTGGACATATCCGTGGCCTATATGGCATGCCAGCATGGCCAGGGCTCCCTATAAGCCCCTGTCGCGTGGTAGATCTACAGGCTTTTTTATTTATGTATTATGCCCCTATTTTTAGCGTATTAAGCCCCTAAAATAAAATGAAAAAACAAGGGATGGTTGGTTTCCGAAGCAGAGACGTGCAACTACTAGGCTCAGGTGGACGACCACCAAACCCAGTGATCATTCATGTCTAGGTAGCACGAATAAATTTTATATAATAAAAACTCGGCCAGAAAATAAATTTTATAAGAAATGTAACCCCCAAAAAGGGAGTGACCTCATGGTCAATGTTAGCTAAGATTACCACCGTGTACAAAATTGGAGATTTTTACCTTTTATTGGAGTTTTTTCCCCTACGCTCCTCGCCTAGGGTTTAGTCTCCTTTATGGTGATCTGATCACCCAGAGTCCTACCCCTCAAAGCAAGTCTTGATCAATGTCCCCCGTCGACCCTGCAGATCTCCTGCCGTGTCATGATGGCTTCTCCGTCGGACGCCAACTCGGCCACGAGCGGCAGAGCCTCGGCGGCCGTGAATCCCATCCTGGAGGATTTCTTCGACCAACTGGATCTGAACGATGAGGAGTTCAACGATGTGGAAATTGACGAAGAGGACCCGGGAATCCAAGAAAGTGTGCAGTGGTTATCCCTTGCTAGGGTTCATACCGAAAAGAATTTCTCCCCAGCTGCATTCTACAAGGAGATGAGGGCGGCCTAGAATCCGGCGCAAAGGGTGAGATTCCGCCCTGTCGATCCCAACAGATTCGTAGTCCAGGCCTCTTTCCTAGGCAATTGGGAGCGTATTATGATGCATGGACCATGGCTTTTCCGTAACATGGTGGTCCTGATGTGCCTGTATGATGGTTTTACCAAAGCGGATGAGGTAGTGTTCGACCATATGCCTATTTGGCTTCAGATTCACAAGCTGTTGGACCCTTACTACAAGAAGGGAATCATGGAGAAACTCTTGAAGGGAGCTGGCGAAATTCAGGAGATGAGGTTGAACGGCAACACCCGCGGTGACTACGTTAGGGTGAGGGTGAATCATGACATAAAGGCAACCCCTCACAAAGTTTGTGAGCATCGTCCGGGCTCAAGAAAGACATGTACCTAGTTCGCTATGAAAACTTAGCTCGTTTTTGTAAGTTATGTGGCCTAATTGGACATGAGCACAAGGAGTGAGGCTCCGGTGTTCATGATCAGCAGAAGCTCAAGTTTGGAGACTGGTTGTATGCAGACGGTCCAAGCCAGTCTCGCCCAGAACAAAACCCTAGCAGGGCCAGTGTCCCAAGGCAGACCAAGAATAATGGCAGCCCCAAAGCGCCATTGGACCCTGGACTCAAGGGGGCTGACTCGGAGACACTAGATACTACTACCAGTCCATTAAAGGAACTTGGTGATCGAATGGAGGTGGACAGAGATGCAAGGAAAAGGCTAAATATGGATAGTGCTGGGGATGAGGACGTGCACAACTCCAGCTTGCCAAAAACCTTACTTGCCATAACCGATGGCAGTGGGAAGGACTTAGGGGAGACTGCCTCGCCAACGAGCAGCTCCTCTAGCAGCAAACGCCCCAAACTCACAAAGGATCATGTCACCAATGAGATATCGGCGGCCTCCCTCGAGGAGGGCCACCGGACGCAATGAATACCCTTTTCTGGAACTGCCGGGGGGGGGGGGCGCCGGATAGTTCATGAGGTCTTGGCCCTCTCAAAAGCCAATAACCCCAAACTAGTCTTCCTTTGTGAGACTAGGCAAGAAGCTGCAAAAGTTGAGAAGCTGCAATGGAGACTCGGCCTAAAAGGGTTTCATGGT
>NC_041391.1:573539343-573579429 GCF_002162155.2 Triticum dicoccoides | reverse complement strand
AGGACTTAGGGGAGACTGCCTCGCCAACGAGCAGCTCCTCTAGCAGCAAACGCCCCAAACTCACAAAGGATCATGTCACCAATGAGATATCGGCGGCCTCCCTCGAGGAGGGCCACCGGACGCAATGAATACCCTTTTCTGGAACTGCCGGGGGGGGGGGGGCGCCGGATAGTTCATGAGGTCTTGGCCCTCTCAAAAGCCAATAACCCCAAACTAGTCTTCCTTTGTGAGACTAGGCAAGAAGCTGCAAAAGTTGAGAAGCTGCAATGGAGACTCGGCCTAAAAGGGTTTCATGGTGTGAGTAGCGATGGAAGAAGTGGTGGCCTAGCCCTTTTTTGGGATGAGTCACTGATGATAACGGTGCTAGACTCATGTAACCGGTTTATTGATGTCAGCGTGGTGGATGGTGGATCTGGTACATCTTGGCGCAGCACCTTCGTCTATGGGGGGCCACGTGTGGAGAACAGATATCGCATGTGGGAGCACCTATGTGGGCTTAGAACCAGATCGCGTGAGCCATGGATGGGTTGTGGTGATTTTAATGAGGCACTTTGGCAACACGAGCACCTTTCGAGATCTATGCGTTCTGAAGCTCAAATGATGGCGTTTAGGGATTTCTTGGAAGTGTGGAAGCTTGAGGACCTCGGGTTCTCTGGAATTCCCTTTACATACAATAATGGATAGGATGCTGACCGTAATGTATAGGTCCGGCTGGACCGCGCTTGTGCGGATGAATCATGGTGGGACACTTTCCTTTCGTGAGGGTTATTCATCTCGCCACTTCATGCTCTGATCATTTCCCCGTCTTGATTCAGATGGAGGATGCGCAAGACAAGCAACAATGGGCTTCCTGCCCATGCTACGAGATAATGTGGGAGCGTTACCACAGCTTTCCTAATGTGATAGATGGGGCCTAGAACAAACATAAACAAGGTGGCAGACTGGGCTCGGTGGCTTATTCACTGAAGGAGGTGCTGAAGGAACTGAGGGAATGGAGTAGCATGAAGTTTGGTAACGTACTAAAAGAGATTGAGAAGCTCCAGTCACAACTGGAGATGTTGTAGATATCCGGATCTAACAGTGCTGAAATCCGGTCGAAGATGAATTAGCTCGACGAGCTGTTATATAGAGAGGAGATGCTTTGGCTCCAACGTTCACATATTACTTGGTTAAAGGAGGGCGAGCGCCACACCAAATATCTTCATAGGAGAGCTGTCTGCCGTGCTCGCAGAAACCTCATATGGAGGTTGCCGAAACAAGATGGAACATGGTGTAATGCTCCATCTGGCATGGAGAGAATGGCTCACTCCTACTTCAAGGAGATCTTTACAAAGGACCCCACCCTCTCCTCGGATGAGGTTCTTGACTGTATTGAGCCGAAAGTTTCTGTAGAGATGAATGAGTCACTTTGCAAACCTTACACATAGGAGGAAATCTCGAACGCTTTATTCCAGATGGGGCCACTCAAAGCCCCGGGATGTGATGGACTTCCTGCCAGATTCTATCAACGTAATTGGGCGCTGATGAAAACTGAGATTGTTGCAGCAGTCCAAGAGTTCTTTGTTTCTGGTGTGATGCCCGATGGAGTTAATGACACAGCTATAGTGCTAATCCCAAAAGTGCTCCATCCTAAGGAACTCAAAGATTTCCAGCCTATAAGCTTGTGTAATGTGATATATAAAATTGTATCAAAGTGTATGGTGAACAGACTTCGGGCCCTCCTGACAGAACTTATTTCTGAAAATCAGAGCGCCTTTATCCCAGGGTGGTTGATCTCTGACAACTCGATAATTGCTTTTGAGTGTATCCACCATATACAGCCGGTCAAGAATAATGCTCATGGCTTATGTGCTTACAAACTCGATTTTTTGAAGGCCTATGATCGTGTGGACTGGAATTTCTTGGAGAGGGCTCTGGCTGAATGGGGCTTCTCTCAGTTGTGGATCTCCCGTGTTATGGCATGTATCTCATCGATGAAGTATTCGGTAAAGTTTAATGGGAAGTTGTTGGAGCCCTTCTCTCCCTCCAGGGGGCTCTATCAAGGTGATCATTTGTC
Organism: Triticum dicoccoides; assembly: GCF_002162155.2. Lineage (NCBI taxonomy): Eukaryota > Viridiplantae > Streptophyta > Magnoliopsida > Poales > Poaceae > Triticum > Triticum dicoccoides. The sequence continues at coordinate 573,577,373 of NC_041391.1, read as the reverse complement.
CCCTTTCTCTTCTTGTTTGTAGACGACGCCCTATCTTCTATGATTCATAAGGCTACGCGAGAAGAAGGGCTCAAATGGTTCAGAGTTTGCATAGGTGCTCCGGAAATATCCCATCTTTTGTTCGCGGATGATTCACTCTTGTTTTTTCATGCAACAGAGCAGCAGGCATTGTTAGTGAAAGGTTTGTTGAACACGTATGCGACGGCGACTGGCCAACTGATTAACCCGTCGAAATGTTCCATCCTTTTCTCAAATCAGTATCTACCTAGTGTTGTCCTAGAAGTTAAGAGTATATTGGAAATTACTCAAGAGGCTTTCGAACCCAAATACCTGGGCCTGCCAGTCCCCGAGGGCAGGATGCACAAGGGGAAGTTTGAAATAGTTCAGGAACGGCTGAGGAAAGTACTTGTGGATAGTGAGCAGTACATGTCATCTGGGAATAAAGAGATTCTTATTAAGTATGTGGCTCAGGCCATTCCGACCTATGTTATGAGTGTATTTAAAATCCCAGCCTCAGTTTGTGATGATCTGACACGTATGATACGCCAATACTGGTGGAGTGTGGAGAACGACAAAAGGAAATTGGCATGGTTGAGTTGGGATGGCTTCCTAAACCCATGGGGGCATGGGGTTTAGAGACATGAGGGCTTTCAACCAGGCTCTACTCGCCAAACAATCCTAGAGGCTCATTGACAAGCCGGAAAGCTTATGTGCATGCCTGTTGAAAATGAAATACTTCCCTTCAGGTCAGCTCCTGGATACGATGTTCCCGGGCTCTGGTTCAGAGGTGTGGAAGGGAATACTGCATGGTCTTGCGCTGGTTAAGAGGGGCATCATCTGGCGAGTTGGTAATGGTACAAAGATCCACACTTGGCGGGACTCTTGGATCCCGCGGCCTCACTCTTTCCGTCCTATCACTCCGGAACGCAATTGTCGTTTCAATTGGGTATCTAACTTCGTTGATGACAATGGCGCATGGAGGTATGGTCGACTGCGGGAGTTCTTTTGGGCCATGGATATTGAACACATTCTGAAAATTAGAACCTTGTAGCACCAACGACACGATTTCCTATCGTGGTACCCAGAGAAGAGTGGTCTGTTTATGGTGAGAAGTGCTTATAAACTGGCTACATATGATCACAATACTGCTTTTGCCAACGGTGCTACTAGCACAAACCCAGAGGGGAACCGAGCTAGCTGGAACTATATTTGGAAGTCTGCAGTTCCCCAGAAGATGAAAATTACTGTGTGGAGATGCGCGACAGGAACTTTGGCAACACAATAATGCAAATCTTACAGACACTTATCAACTCGATCCACTTGTCTGCTGTGTGGTATTGAGGAAGAGGACTCGTTTCATGCATTGATTGCATGCATCCATGCAAGAATTTTATGGACAAACATGCGTCGAAGATGGCCACTCCCAGGGGACGATCTTCTTATTTGTGATGGGAAGGAATGGCTTATCTCCTTATTGGCCAGGTGCTCTGAAGATGTTCGTGATATGCTCATCTTATTTATTTGGCGGATCTGGCAACTGCGTAATGACATGACTCATGGGAAGGAAGTTCCCCCAGTACTAGCCACTGTCGAGTACCTAGATAGCTACTATAAGTCCATCAAGTTAGCTGGACGATTCTCAACTGAAAATATTCTGGAAGGGAAAATGCCTACTTCAGGCTTGGCTCTGCCGGCCTGAGGGTAAAAGAGTCCTGCGGTCCCCTGGCCGGCCCTGGCACAAGGCATACTTGCTCTTTCGGTTTCTAGGTCCTTTCTTCGAGAGGATGGATCTGCTGCTATGGGGATGGTGCTTAGGGGAGACAAAGGTGAGATCCTGATGGCCGTGTATCGGTACATCTTTCATTGCAATGACTCACTTGAAGCAGAACTACATGCGATCATGCAAGGTATGGCCTTGTCCATTCAGCACTCTGATCTTCCGGTGGTGGCGCAAACGGATTCATCCGAAGCTCTCTCCAGTTTAACAAATGGGACGCTTCTTCACTCGGCATGTGGTCAGATTGTCTTGGAGATCAAGGATCTTCTAGGTACTAGGGAGTTTTTTCCTCAAAAGATTAGTCGATTCCAAAATAGAGTTGCCAATTGTTTGGCGAAATATAGCCACTCTGAACGTGCTACGGTTGTGTGGCTAGGTTCGGTTCCACCATGTATCAAGGACGTGTGGCCTCTCGACTGTAACTCTATTCCTATGCAATCAACTCCCTTTACCCCCGCAAAAAAAACTAAGATTACCACCAGGCTTCAGCAACACAGCATGTCCAAATGGGATAAATATTTTTCATGTTGTTATTCCTTCTTGTTCTATGTAAGAAAAAATATTATATTCTTGTGTTTGTGACATTTAAAAATGTTTATGTGTTACAAAAAAAGGTATGTGACATTTAAAAATGCTTAAACATTCTAAAACATATTTGTGTATTTAAAATATGATACGATGCATTTTGAAAATGTTCGTGCATTCCAAAAAACTGGTCATGACGTTTTTTAAATGTTTATACAATGTATAAAATTGTTCGCGTGGCTTAAAAGTGTTTCGTCCCACCTGAAAATCGTTAACACATATTTGAAAAAAGTTTCAAATATTGTATTTGAAAAAAAATGTTAATCATATGTTTCAAAAATATTAAGCATATTTCTTTTAAATACTGCAAACATAGACATATACTGGAGTATTTAAAACATCTGTATATCAAAACATAGAAGTATAATGGAGTATTTAAAACATCAAAACATATATGTATCATATGGAGTATATGTTTCAGTTCACATAAAAATCCTACTGAGTGGTGAGCAAACCTCCCGCTCGGGGGCTTAGCTGCAGTCTCGTACTCGCCTAAGTTTGAAAAAATCCTACCGAGTGGAGAGCAATCCTCCCACTCGAGGGGGCTTAGCTACAGTCCCGTACTCGCCTAAGTTTGAAAAATCCTACCGAGTGGTGAGCAAACCTCCCACTCGGAGGCTTAGCTGCAGTCTCATACTCGCCTAAGTTTGGAAAAATCCTACCGAGTGGAGAGCGATCCTCCCACTCGGGGGCTTAGTTGCAGTCCCATGCTCGCCTAAGTTTGGAAAACCTTACTGGGTGGTTGACAGAAACGTCAAGGCCATTGCGGAGTGCCTTGCTGATGAGCTGATCAATGCTACTCAAGGATCACCCGATCGGTCGACTAAAACATCAAGACCATTGCTGAGTGCCTCGCTGATGAGCTGATCAATGCTACTCAAGGATCACCCGATCGATCGACTGGAATGTCAAGACCATTGCTGAGTGCCTTGCTGATGAGCTGATCAATGCTACTCAAGGATTACCCAATCGGTCGACTAGAACGTCAAGACCATTGCTGAGTGCCTTGATGATGAGTTGATCAATGCTACTCAAGGATTACCCGATCGGTCGACTGGAACATAAAGACCATTGCTAAGTGCCTTGCTGATGAGCTGATCAATGGTATTCAAGGATCACCCGATCGGTCGACTGGAATGTCAAGAACATTGCTGAGTGCCTTGCTGATGAGTTGATCAATGCTACTCAAGGGTCACTCCCCTCCTTTTCCAGAAGCTGCACCAAGCAAACAGACAACAATTTGAGGGAAAAACGAATTTCGTTCGAAGACAGACGCAATATATGAGATGATAAATCCGAAGTTTCTTAACCGCAGAATAAAGTGCTCGGGCATCAGGCCCGAAGGAGTTTTAACGGTTACAAATCCACTTGGCATTCCAAGGCAAATAAAAGCAGTGGCATAATGTTTTTTAATCACTCGGCGGGAGAAGGACTGGCCGGGTCGCGGAAGCTGTCAAGATCGATGCTGTCGGCAATGCGAGTGGCTGCCTCGAGGAAAGTGTCCATGAAGTCCTGGAAGGAGTGCTTCTTAGTGTTTGCCACTTTGAGAGCTGCCAGCTTGTCTTCCTTATCCTCCTTGCAGCGCACTCGGACCAAAGACAAGGTGACATCAGCACCACAGCGGGCAGAAGATTTCTTCCACTCTTGCACTCAGCCTGGAATCTGATTTAGCCGAGTCATCAAGGACTCGAGGTCTTGAGACATTTCCGCCTGAGGCCAGAGTTCGGCGTCTACTCGAGCCATCGCCGCCTTCAGCCAAGCAAAATAGTCGACTGCACCGTCCAAGCGTGATTCCAGTCGAAGCAAGTTCATCGCAACTTCGTCTTTCATGGGACAGTTGATGGGGTCGAGACCTGTCTCGACCCGTCCAGTTTCAGCCTCAAAGTCCTTGCAGAGTTCTGTTCCATCACAACAAACAATGAGTTGACAGTATTATAAACCTCAATCGACGACAGTTATCTAACTGAACAGTCCTACCTTCAAGCTTCAAGACGAGCTTCGCCGCAAGTTGCTCCAAATGAGACTCTAGCTTGCCTGTCTTGGCCCTGAGACCATCAACTTCAGCGGTCAGGTTCTCCTTGTCCTTCCTCAGTTGTTCGAATTCACAATTGGCGTCTAAGACGGCCGTCTTCAATTTCACGTTCTCGTCCTCCAACTTGCCGACTGAAGCCAGCTTCTGGTCTGCAAGCTTCGTCTTCTCGCGTGCTTCCTTCTGAGCAGCTGCCAGATCCAGATCCTTCTGCTCCAAAGCTTCCTTCATCCTCTCTAAAGAAACAACACTCTTCAGACGAGACTGAAGTTGGCGATTTTCACTACGCACATCTGCTTATGTTAAGTCACTCAGTTCAAAGAGACTGAAAGAAAAGCAGCAGAAAGTCCACCAAGCAGACGAAACAGTTGAATGGTTACCTCCCATGATGGCCGTTTCTTGTTGGGCAGTCTTCAGATTCTTCTTCGCTAGTTCGAGGTCAAGTTCAACGCTGATATGCTTCTTCTTCAACTCGGTGAGCTGAGCTCCAAGATCACAAGACCTCTGCAGCCAGAAAGACAAACATTTCAGTCGACATAAATAAGAGATAGTGAAGGAAAAGGTTTACTCTAAGACTACTGCCGAATCAAATATTCAACAGTAGTCTCGGGGACTACACCCAGTGGGTGCACTTAGTGTGCCCCCACTGGATCAGATCAATACTCAGCATGAGTTCAAAAAAAAGACAAAGAGATATATCATCAGACCTCAGTCGACTGCTAGCAGCCGACCGTGGTCTCAGGGACTACACCCAGTGGGTGCACTCGACGTGCCCCCACTGATTTGGAAAGTGCAAAATTGAAGATCTCCTGAGTTCTAAACAAAGGAACACCCAGTGGGTGATCAGAAATAAAGCAACGATCAAAAGCTCAGTCGGAATTTTACTGACCTGGACATTGGTCTGAAGGGTAGTGCTGGCATTGTAGGCTATCTGACTGGCTTCATGCATCACTTTCACCTGCTCCATGACAAGATTCGCCTGGCGAAGAGCTTCCCTAGCAGCACTCGGCGAGTCGTCTGGAGTTTTATATGTAGCAAAAAGGGATGGCTCCAGCGGGGTCGAAGTAGTTGCCGGGTCGGATGAGTGGAGTTGCACCGGTGCAGCAGGCGTCTATGCAGTCGACCCCGACGGACGATCAATCGTCAACGGGTCAGCAAATGTGACATTAGTCCAAACTACCGCCTAAGGTGCCAGTGTCGACTGAGGGATTTGGACTTCAAGTCTCCCCCTGCTCAAACCTCCACTCTTCTTCTTCCTCTCCTGTAGAGGCACTTCTTCTTCCTCGTCGTCAGGAAGCACAACGACGTCTTGCAGAGCTACATAAGAAGAGAAGTATCAAATTTTTAGTCAATTGACCACCCACTCGGTTAAACAAAACTGGGTTGGATGAACTTACCAGCTCGCGAGGTGGCTTCTTCGTCTCCTGGCGCCTTGTCAACGTCCATGTCAGTGACAGCAGAGGTGGGGCTGGAAGGACACAAGAATTGGTCGGTCAGATCAAGAAAATCTTCAGTCGACTTACGGGAACACAAACAAGATACCCATCCTAAGGCAACGGGGACGTCCATCTTGATTCGTGGCAGTGTCTTCCGAGCCTTGGGAGGAGCGAATTTAGGCTTCTTGGCCACCTTCTCCGCCGGCTCTGGAGTCGACGTTCGAGTGCGCTTCTGGGTAGTGGCACTTGGAGCCACACTCTTCACACGACCGCCAGATGGATCGTGTTGCTGTTTGGATCGACGCTCGGAGCACGGCGGAGAGTCGACCTCTTCCTCCTCGTCCGACTCCTTGCTCTCCTCCTCCTCCTCTCCTTCCGGGGATTCCCACTCTCCACTCTCCTCAGCACTGCCCTCCCCCTCCTGGTCCTGCACCAAGGCCTGTTCGCCATTGGGCATTGAGTGCATCTCAGTGAATACCTGCGAAGCAAATCGATCAAAACAAGAGTCAGCCAACATCAAGTACAGTCGGAATGTAAGCAGAAAACAGTCGGAACAGAGAATGTACCTTGTCAGGTGGCTTGTCGCTTTCAAAAGGGACAACTCGCTTGGATCCCCTAGGGTTGTCTTGATTACCCGTGATACCCTTCAACCACAAGGCCACGGTGTCGAGTGGCACTTCTTCTGGATGGACCCGAGCGGTGTCGTCCGGTCCGGAATACAACCACATCGGGTGATCACGGGCCTAAAGAGGCTGGATACGCCGACTGAGGAACACCTCCAGCAAGTCCAAACTAGTGACACCATCATTGATGAGCTGGACCACTTGGTCTACTAACATCCTCGTCTCCATGGTCTCCACAGCAGTAACTTTCAGTGGAGCAGGGGTCTGGACACGGTCGAATGAAAAAGGAGGAAGACCGGTCGACTGACCTGGAGCCGCAACGTCCTGGCAGTAGAACCAGGATGATTGCCAACCCCTAACGGATTCAGGAAGGGTCACAGCTGGGAAAGCACTCCTATTTCTCTTTTGGATACCTAGGCCCCCGCACATCTGGATAACGTGGGTTTTAGAGTCACTCGACTTTGCCTTTTTTACCGACTGGGAACGAATGGTGAAGATGTGTTTGAAGAGACCCCAGTGTGGTCGGCACCCTAAGAAGTTCTCGCACATCGACACAAATGCGGCTAGGTACGTGATAGTGTTGGGGGAAAGTGGTGGAGCTGTGCCCCAAACAAGTTCAGGAACCCACGAAAGAAAGGGTGCGGAGGAAGTGAGAAACCCCGGTCGACATGAGTGGCAACCCGGTCGAGGTTGTGGCTCCGTCTCCCCCTTCGGCAGCCTCGCCGCCCCCTTGGCAATCAGCCCGGACTCCTCCAGGTCGGCTAGATCCTCTTGCCGGACCGAAGACTGGATGCAATTGCCTTGGATCCAACCCGGCGGCAACCCCGAGCGCGACGACGATCCACGGCTCGGTTTCTTGCCCTTCACCGCCCCCATCACCTTCTTGGCGTGCTATAGCGCTGCCATCTTGTCCTTCACCATGGCAAGAAAGTGGCGGTATCGGAGGCGGAGGCGCTTGACGCAGCGGAGAAATGGAGAAGAAAGAAGAAGAGGCAGGTGTGCACAGTGCAAGCGCCCCGGCCCCGTCGCCTTATAAAGGGCCACTTCCGAGTGACTGACGCGTGGGGCCAAGCAATCCCGTCAAATCCTGCTATAGTTGTGCCACAGCTAACGTGGCAAAAAAGGCGGCATGATGATCGAGGTGTTGTTTCTTATTCGGGCCCCCTTTTTCCGGCGCCCTCCAGCTCACGCGCTCCCCCAAAATTTCATATCCCCGGAATCTGGAATTCCCCGCGGGCAATCACGCCTGAGATCTCGCACTCCAACGCAACACTCGACGCATGAGGTTACCAGTTCAATCGATAGATCTCTGAATGGATCAAGGCAACCGAGTCGACACTGAAGTACCACCGCTGGCGTTCTGTCTAGCAGGAAGCACTCGTGGAGGCACAAAGCTTAGGACAGGTCCAACTTTGTCCTACCTTCCTCTCACACTTTAATCCATCCGGGGAATACTGACGAGGTTACAAACCTGGGGTAGGGTCATAGGCTCGACCTATACATCCTACCCAAGGTCACTACCCTAGAAGACAAAAAGATCAAGAGTCAACAGAAGAGCTCCAGTCAAGTACGTCGAGTGCAATCCACTCGCCGGTCACATCACTCGATGGTCACTACCTACCGTCACTCGACCATATAGAAGGCCACTCGACCATATCGAAGACCGGGAGTCGGAAGAGCACGCAACGGCCAGATATTCACTCCTTAGTCTTCATGAGCATTAAGAGTACTTAATGCTGGCGTTACCAGTAACGTCCCTTACTTTATGTACATTATTTCCCTTGTAATGGAGGTGGGCTGGGGTCCTGGCATACTCTATATAAGCCACCCCTCCTCTGGCACAAGGGTTGGCACCCTCTGTAATTCTACACACACATAATCCAATCGACCGCCTCCAGGCACTGAGACGTAGGGCTATTACTTCCTCCGAGAAGGGCCTGAACTCATAAATCTCGTGTGTACATCTTCGCCATAGCTAAGATCTTGCCTCTCCATACCTACCCCCCTTTCTACTGTCAGCCTTAGAACCACGACACTGGGTTCGGCGCTAGGCGTAGAATCTCCAGAGTCTGGCCGCGTTCCATGGGTTCGGCTCGAGTCTGTTATCAGAGGCGTTGCACAGACGGTACGCTCCTCCAGTGAGAACTTTATCAATGATGAAGGGACTCTCCCACTTGGGTTTGAGCTTGTCCTTCTTCTTCTCAGGTAGGCATAGAACGAGTTCGCCAATGTTATAAGTCTTGGCCCGTACTTCTCTGCTTTGATACCTTCGAGCCTGTTGCTGATAGAATGCGGAACGGGCTTTAGCGACATCACGCTCCTCCTCCAAAGCATCTAGGTTGTCCTGCCAGTCTAGCTCGGCTTCCTTCTCTTCGTACATGCTCACGCGAGGTGAGTCATGAATTATATCACAGGGCAGTACTGCTTCTGCGTCGTACACCATAAAAAATAGTGTGTATCCGGTGGTGCGATTCAGCATGGTCCCCATCCCCCAGAGTACGGAGTCGAGTTCCTCGACCCAATGCGTGTCTGATTCCTTCAAGGATCGCACTAGTCTGGGTTTGATGCCGCTCATAATAAGACCATTTGCACGTTCGACCTGACCGTTTGATTGGGGGTGATAGACAGAGGCGCAGTCGAGCTTAATGCCCATTTTGCTACACCAGGCTTTAACCTCCTCGGCTATAAAATTCGAGCCGTTATTAGTGATGATACTATGGGGGACGCCGTAATGGTGTACAACCTCGGATATGAAGTCTATCACTGGTCTGAATTTGGCCGTTTTGACTGGTTTGGCTTCTATCCATTTGGTGAACTTGTCCACTGAGGGAGTCCTAGACTAGGGGGTGTCCGGATAGCCGAACTATCATCATCGGCCGGACTCCAAGACTATAAAGATACAAGATTGAAGACTTCGTCCCATGTCCGGATGGGACTTTCCTTGGCGTGGAAGGCAAGCTTGGCGATACGGATATGTAGATCTCCTACCATTGTAACCGACTCTGTGTAACCCTAGCCCTCTCCGGTGTCTATATAAACCGGATGGATTTAGTCCGTAGGACGAACAACAATCATACCATAGGCTAGCTTCTAGGGTTTAGCCTCCTTGATCTCGTGGTAGATCTACTCTTGTAATACCCACATCATCAATATCAATCAAGCAGGACGTAGGGTTTTACCTCCATCAAGAGGACCCGAACCTGGGTAAAATATTGTGTCCCTTGTCTCCTGTTACCATCCTCCTAGACGCACAGTTCGGGACCCCCTACCCGAGATCCGCCGGTTTTGACACCGACATTGGTGCTTTCATTGAGAGTTCCTCTGTGTCGTCACTGATAGGCTCGATGGCTTCTTCGATCATCAACAACGACGCAGTCCAAGGTGAGCCCTTCCTCCCCAGACAGATCTTCGTATTCGGCGGCTTTGCACTGCGGGCCAATTCGCTTGGCCATCTGGAGCAGATCGAAAGCTACGCCCCTGGCCGTCTGGTCAGATTTGGAAGTTTGAACTTCACGGCTGACATCCGTGGGGACTTGATCTTTGATGGATTCTAGCCACAGCCGAGCGTGCCGCACTGTCACGACGGGCATGACTTAGCTCTGCAGCCGGACGGTAACCTGGAGGCCGCACACGAGTCCGCTCCGATCTTCAATTCGGAGCGGCTGCGCAGATCGAGGATGGTGGCTAGACACTGCCTCGGGGGCTGCAACCTCTACGGCGATAGAGCCGAACACTGACCTCGTCCCTCATGAAGCTCGTGACTCCGAGGTGCCGGACTCCGAACCTCCCGCGCCCCCTCCAATCGAATCCGATTGGGCACCGGTCATGGAGTTCACCGCTGCGGACATCTTTCAACACTCACCTTTCGGCGACATCTTGAGTTCGCTAAAGTATCTCTCGTTATCAGGAGAGCCCTGGCCGGACTGCGGTCAGGACGGTTGGGATGCGGACGACGAAGAAATTCAAAGCCCACCCACCACCCACTTAGTAGCCACTGTCGACGATCTAACCGACATGCTAGACTTCGACTCCGAAGACATCGACGGTATGGACGACGGTGCCGGAGACGACCAAGAACCAGCGCCTACTGGGCACTGGAAAGCCACCTCATCATATGACATATACATGGTGGATATCCCAAAGGATGGGAATGGCGAAGAAACAGCGGAGGATGACCCCTCCAAGAAACAGCCCAAGCACCGGCGTCAGCGGCGCCGCTCTAAATCCCGCCACAGCAAGAATGGAGATTCTGGCACCGGAGATAATAACACCCCAGACAGTGCCGAAGACAACCCCCTCCAGCAAGATTCAGCGCAGGAGGACGGAGACGCCAGCCCTCAAGAAAAAGTAGCAGCAGCTTAGAGCTGATCAAGATCTGCTAGCCGACAGATGGACTGAAGTCCTTGCGACCGAAGAGCGTGAGCTCGACCGCCCCTCCAAAAGCTACCCTAAACGCAAGCTGCTCCCCCGATTAGAGGAGGACGCATATGAACCTGCATCACCAGCAGACAATACGGCTGACTGACCACCCCGTGGCCGCGACAGAGAGGCCTCTAGGCCCTCCACCAGAACCGTACCCCGACATCGCTCGAAAAGCACAAGGCCACAGGGGAATGCTCCGGACTTGCGAGATATATTGGAGGATAAGGCAAGACAATCAAGATCGATCTATGGATCGCGTGGGCGCCCCATGATACGCGACGACAACCGTCACGCCGGACACAATAAGTCCGGCTGGGCCGAACAAAATATACAAAGCTCTTTTGAACTCCGTCGTGATATCGCCCAATACAGAGGCGCCGCACACCCACTATGCTTCACAGATGAAGTAATGGATCATCAAATCCCCGAAGGGTTTAAACCCGTGAACATTGAATCTTATGATGGCACAACAGACCCCGCGGTTTGGATCGAGGACTATCTCCTTCATATCCACATGGCCCGCGGTGATGATCTCCACGCCATCAAATATCTCCCACTCAAGCTTAAAGGACCAGCCCGGCATTGGCTTAACAGCTTGCCAGCAGAGTCAATTGGGAGTTGGGAAGACCTGGAAGCCGCATTCCTCGATAACTTCCAAGGCACGTACGTGAGACCACCAGACGCTGACGACCTAAGCCATATAATTCAGCAGCCAGACGAATCGGCCAGACAATTCTGGACACGGTTCTTAACCAAGAAAAATCAAATCGTTGATTGCCCGGATGCGGAGGCCCTCGCGGCTTTTAAACATAACATCCGCGACGAGTGCCTTGCCCGGCACCAGGGACAGGAAAAGCCGAAATCCATGGCAGCCCTCACATCACTCATGACCCGCTTCTGCGCGGGTGAGGACAGCTGGCTAGCATGTAGCAACAACCTCAGTAAAAATTCTGGCAGTCCGGATATCAAGGACCGCAATGGCAAGCCGCGTCGCAACAAAAACAAACGCCGCATTAACGGCGACAATAGTGAGGATACGGCAGTCAATGCCGGATTCAGAGGCTCTAAACCCGGTCAACAGAAAAAGGCATTCAAAAGAACTACTCCGGGTCCGTCCAATTTGGACCGAATACTCGACCGCTTGTGCTAGATACACGGCACCCCCGAAAAGCCAGCTAACCACACCAACAGGGACTGTTGGGTATTCAAGCAGGCAGGCAAGTTAATTGCCAAAAACAACGACAAGGGGCTGCATAGCGATGACGAGGAAGAGACCCGATCGCCGAACAATAGAGGACAGAAGGGTTTCCCCCCACAAGTGCAGACGGTGAACATGATATACGCAACCCACATACCCAAAAGGGAGCGGAAGCGTGCACTCAAGGATGTATACGCAATGGAGCCAGTTGCCCCGAAGTTCAATCCATGGTCCTCCTGCCCAATCACTTTTGACCGAAGGGACCACCCCACCAGCATCCGCCATGGCGGATTCGCCACATTGGTTTTAGACCCAATCGTTGATGGATTTCACCTCACCAGAATCCTGATGGACGGCGGCAGCAGCCTGAACCTGCTTTATCAGGATACAGTGCGCAAAATGGGCATAGACCCCTCAAGGATTAAACCTACAAAGACGACCTTTAAAGGCGTCATACCAGGTGTAGAGGCCAATTGTACAGGCTCAGTTACACTGGAAGTGGTATTCGGATCCCCGGATAACTTCCGAAGCGAAGAGTTAATCTTCGACATAGTTCTGTTCCGCAGCGGCTATCATGCTCTGCTCGGATGCACCGCGTTTGCAAAGTTCAACGCGGTACCACACTACGCATACCTTAAGCTCAAGATGCCAGGCCCTCGAGGAGTCATCACGGTCAACGGAAACACTGAACGCTCTCTCCGAATGGAGGAACATACAGCGGCTCTCGCGGCAGAAGTACAGTGTAGCCTCTTAAGGCAATTCTCGAGTCCGGCCATCAAGTGACCGGACACGGCTAAACACGCCCGGAGTAACCTATAACAAGACCACCTGGCACGTTCTGAGCACGCGTAGCAATGCGGCCCCAACCCCAGCCCCTACAAAATTTCAAGACGGGTCCTTTGCGTACATCATTACGCTCTGAAGATAACATGGGCATAGGGGGAGGGGCACGACCACGATAGGCCCAGAATGCGGCTTAACCACACCAGGGGCTCTCAAGTGTGTCGTTCTTTTTTATTTTCTTTTTTTTACCCACAGGACCCCATTCATCAGAGGCCCTGTCTGGCAGTAGACCTGCCGAACTCACGATGCAACAGCCAGGGAAGGAGAAAGGCTACGACGAATATCCAGGTGGTCTCCATTATGAGCATTAAATATGTTTTATACACCATTCCGCAGCCTACCCCTGGAGGGGGACATGTTTAATAGTCCCATCCCTTGCTTATCGCACCATTTGTATCGTTCCGCATTCACATCAGTATTTCTTGAATAAACAATGCACCATTTTTGCTTACAATTGCATTCCTTTCTTATATATATGTTCATTTATGACATGTTGCATCCGTACACTTTGGTACGGCTAAATACACCAGGGTCTTATGTTTCCCGCATCATGGTGCGATAAGTCCAAACACTTTCACAAGTGCGGCACCCCGAACTTATAGCATTATATGCATCGGCTCCGAATCATGTCTTGGGTCAATAGTTGGGTTTGCCTGGCTCCCATGTTTTGGTACCTTATGTTCCGTTGTATCGGCTAAGGTAGCACTGGGAGAACCACTGCGATTGCGCCCCAGTTGAGCTGGGCGAGCGCCTCAGTGGAGAAAGCTAAAACTGACCGTCATGATGAGGCGACAGCCGGTCGCTGTTCGAGAGGTTTTTTCGAGTCCCTAAAGACTTATGCCGCTTAGAGCGAGGAACCGACTTTGTTCCGGCCCAGGCGTGGATAGCGCCCCAAATTCGGCCTTCCGAACACTAGGGGCTTCGCCGAAATTTAAAATTATAGAATTCTATGGCTAAGTGAGAGTGTTCAAGCATTATAAGTCCGGTTGCCTTGTTCGTTGTGTTGAGCGCCTCCCTAGATGGACCCAACAATGGGAACAAGAGTGCTCAAATTTATCCCGAACACCCCAGCACTCGTGGCATGGGGGCCGAAGCCGACGACTTGCCATCTCTCAGATTTGATAAACGGCCGCACAGAAGGTAATATTTTAAATTAACAAGCGTTGCTTGGCGCATATGAACAAAGTTTTCAGCGCACATGATAACAAAATGCGAGTCTACTCAAATATTACATCTTTGGAGCACTCACCCGCAATAGTGCGGGCACCCTTCAGAACAGTCTTATACGGGAGTACGATACTCCTTGCCCAGCGGTGGCGCGTCCGTCACAAGCTTCTCAGCATCCATCTTGCCTCAGTGCACCTTTGCGCGGGCAAGGGCCCGACGGGCACCTTCAATACAGGCGGAGTGCTTGATGACTTCAACCCATGGACACGCATCCACCAGCCGCCGCACCAGGCCGAAGTAGCTCCCAGGCACGGCCTCCTTAGGCCACAGCCGAACTATGAGGCCCCTCATGGCCTGTTCGGCCATCTTGTGGAGATCGACCTGCTGCTTCAGCTGGTCGCTAAGGGGCACCGGATGTCCGGCCTCAGCATACTGAGACCAGAAGACCTTCTCCGTCGAGCTCCCCTCCTCGGCCTGGTAGAAAGCGGCAGCATCGGACACGCTGCACGGAAGATCTGTGAACGCTCCTGGAGAGCTCCGAATTCAGGTAAGTGATAGGTAATTCACACTCACATGCTTACTTTGCATGAAAAATGCCTTACCCGCTGCTATTTTCTTCAACGCCTCGATTTCTTGGAGGGCCTTATAGGCTTCGGCCTTAGCGGCTTTGGCACTCTCAAGAGCTGATGCAAGCTCAGACTCTCGAGTCTTCGAGTCACGCTCTAGGCTCTCATGTTTTTCCACGAGATCCTAGAGCTCTTGTTGTACCTCCGCCACCTGCGCCTCCTGCTTCTCTCGCTCAGTGCGCTCCGCGGCCGCATTACATTCGGCCGCGGACACCGCCTCCTTCAGGGTTGCCACCTCGGTCATGGCACCTGCAATACTCATGTTATCCTTGTCAATTTTCTTGCAACCAAATCCTTTTTGTAAGGTACAATCTTAATACGGTGTTATTCACCTTCCTTGTCCTCGAGCTGCTTCTTGGCACGGCCGAGCTTGTTCTCGGACCGCTCGAGGCTTTGCTTCAAAGTATTGACCTCCGCAGTCAGTGCGGCAGAGGTCAGTAGCACAGCCTGCAACCCCATATTGACATATTTCATGACTCCTGCGTATATCTTTTTAGATCCTCAGTCCGGCTTTTCTTTCCGAATACCGAACCGAGCATCAGGAGCTACTGTCTATGCGGTACTATTCTACATATATCAAAATTCTTACCTCAAAGCCTGTTAGAAGGCTGCTGCAGGCTTCGGTCAGCCCGCTCTTGGCGAGCTGAACCTTCTGAATCACCGCACTCATGAAGGTGCGGTGTTCCTCTTCGATGGAGGCCCCGTTGAGCGCCTCCAGCAAGCTATCCGGCGCCTCCGGTTGGACGGAGGCCGCTGGCGTCGCGGTCTTGCCCTTCTTACGAAGGGGCCGCCCGTCGGAATCCGGAGCCACTTCAGGTTCCGGTGCGGAGTCCGGCGCAAAGTCCGGGAGGTTGCCCTGCGGCACCTCTGGGGCCTCCCCCTCCTGGCGGGTCCCTTCCCGGGATCCCACCTCGGCATCGTCCGCATCATGGGGATGGAGGCGGTGGGAAGGGAATCCATATCCGACGCACCCAAGTACCCGCTCGACGAAGCGGGAAAATCATCCTTGGGCGGACTGCAGGGTTGTATGCGGCATTAGAAAGACATTATGTGGCGAAAAGAAAAACCATGAAGTTATTCGGGAGTCCGGATACTTACGATCTCGCCAGGGGCTTGGCCCTTGGAGGCCAATCCTCGTCGTCATCACTGGCGTTGGCGGAGCAATCCTGGGGAAGAGTCTTTCCCTTCTTGGACCCTTCAGCTCCCTCGTTGGGGAAGCCTTCCTTTTCTTCCCTTCCCCCGCTGGGGGAGAGGCCTTCTTCTTCTCCTCCTCGCCTTTGTGGGAGGAGTCTGCCTCGGAGTCATCGTCCGATGACACCTGAAAAAGGGAACTCTTCCGAGTGCCCGTGGCCTTCTTCTTGGCCTTCTTCTCCGGCACCACGTGGGGTGCCGGAGCCAGCAGCCCCGTTAAGCGGGCGTCCGCTGGGTCCTCTGGCAATGGGGCCGGACAGATAGTCTGTTCAGCCTTCTTCAGCCAGTCCTGACAAAGGAGAGGTAGTTTAGATCCCGCATAGAGTCAAACAATGGAAAATAAGTGTCCCGTAAAGGGCAAAATCGCTTACCTCATTAGCCGTACGCTGCGAGCTGAATCTGCGATCTTCGGTAGCGGATGCGGGGGCCTCGGCACCTTTAAATAGCACCCTCCAGACATCTTCGTACATAGTGTCGAAGAGCCCGCTCAAAGTCTGGTGCTACGCCGAATCGAACTCCCACATACTGAAGCCCCGTCGTTGGCACGGGAGAATCCGGCGGATAAGCATGACCTGGACTACGTTGACAAGCTTGAGCTTCTTGTTCACTAGCTTTTTGATGCAGGCTTGGAGTCCGGTCAGCTCCTCCGAATCACCCCATGTCCGGCCGCTCTCTTTCCAGGAGGTGAGCCGTATGGGGATGCCAGATCTGATTTCGGGGGCCGCTGCCCATTCAGGGTCACGCGGCTCGGTGATGTAGAACCACCCCGATTGCCACCCCTTAATGGTTTCCACGAAAGTTCCCTCAAGCAAAGTAACGTTGGGCATCTTGCCCACCATGGTGCCTCCGCACTCCGCTTGGCTGCCCTTTACCACCTTCGACTTGATACAGAAGGTCTTGAGCCACAAGCCGAAGTGGGGCTGGATGCAAAGGAAGGCCTCACACACGACGATAAACGCCGAGATATTGAGGATAAAATTCGGGGCCAGATCATGGAAATCCAGGCCGTAGTAGAACATGAGCCCCCGGACAAAGGGATGGAGTGGGAAGTCCAGTCCGCGGAGGAAATGGGGAAGAAATACTACCCTCTCGTGGGGCCTGGGGGTGGGGATGAGCTCTCCCTCATCGGGGAGCCGGTGCGCGATGTCACTGGACAGATATCCGGCGCTGCGCAGCTTCTGGATGTGCCCCTCCGTATCGGAGGAGGCCATCCACTTGCCTCCTGCTCCGGACATAGTTGGAGAAGGTTGAGGTGAGATGTGCGGACTTGGGTGCTAGAGCTCGAGTTCGCGGAGATGGATAAGCCAAGGAGGAAGAAGATGCAGGTAAAAGGGTTGGATCTTTATCCCCTTATATGGGCGGACGGAAACATGCGTCCCCACCGGCCTGATAAAACTCGCTTATCTCCCAAGCGCCGCAATCAATGGCGCGGTTGGGTTACCCACGTCCGTATTGATGGGAATCCCGAAATAAGGGGAACACGATCTCTACTTCGACGACGTGCCAAGGAAACCGCCTCGCTAAACATGCTGAGGTGGTACAATAAAAATGATTCGAGTAAAGGCTTGGTAGTGGTGTGACGTCACGCCACCAAATACGTCAGCAGATTGAACTTGTGTAAATATTATTCTCTCTACGGTGGTATGTGGAATTTATTTGGAGAGCCGGACACTATCCTGGTGTTCACAATCTTCTATAAATTATTCGGAGAAGGAACCCGCCTTGCAATGCCGAAGACAACATGCGCGCCGGACTCATCGTCATTGAAGCCTGGTTCAGGGGCTATTGAGGGAGTCCTGGACTAGGGGGTGTCCGGATAGCCGAACTATCATCATCGGCCGGACTCCAAGACTATAAAGATACAAGATTGAAGACTTCGTCCCGTGTCCGGATGGGACTTTCCTTGGCATGGAAGGCAATCTTGGCGATACGGATATGTAGATCTCCTACCATTGTAACCGACTCTGTGTAACCCTAGCCCTCTCCGGTGTCTATATAAACCGGATGGCTTTAGTCCGTAGGACGAACAACAATCATACCATAGGCTAGCTTCTAGAGTTTAGCCTCCTTGATCTCGTGGTAGATCTACTCTTGTAATACCCACATCATCAATATCAATCAAGCAAGACGTAGGGTTTTACCTCCATCAAGAGGGCCCGAACCTGGGTAAAACATCGTGTCCCTTGTCTCCTATTACCATCCGCCTAGACGCACAGTTCGGGACCCCCTACCCGAGATCCGCCGGTTTTGACACCGACATCCACCATGACCTATAAGTATTTTTTCTTATGGCTTCCCCCTTTAAGGGGTCCCACCATATCCAGCCCCCAGACCGCGAAGGGCCAAGTTATGGGGATCGTTTGGAGAGCGGTAGGGGGAATATGGCTCTGATTGGCAAATAGTTGACAACCAACGCAATGTTGGACAAGGTCTCGTGCGTCCGCCCGGGCTGTCGGCCAGTAGAATCCTATCCAGAAAGCCTTGCTCACGAGAGCTTGGGCTGTCGCATGGTGCCCGCCTAGTCTGGAATGGATTTCGGCTAAGAGCTGCCGCCCTTCCTCCTCGGAGATGCATCGTTGGAGCACTCCGGTGGCGCTCTTCTTGTAGAGTTCTCCTTCATGGACTTTGTAGGCTTTAGAGCATCGCACGATGCAGTGTGCCTTGTTTTGGTCCTCGGGGAGCTCCTGCCTATTAAGGTAGGCCAAGAAGGGCTCGGTCCACGGGGCGATGACAACCATTATTTCATGGGCCGAAGATGTTATTTCGGTGGCAGAGCCTCCGATTACGTCATAAATTTCAGAAGTTGGGGTTGTGTTCGGAGCCAAACTGATGGTGTCGGACTCCCCTTCCCATGCCACGGACGGTTGGAACAACCTTTATAAGAAGATGTTAGGTGGTACGGGGTCGCGTTTAGCGCCGATGCGGGCGAGGATATCGGCCGCTTGGTTATTTTTTCTAACCACATGGTGGAATTCGAGCCCCTCGAACCGAGCTGACATTTTGAGGACGGCATTGTGATAGGCCACCATTTTCGGATCCTTGGCGTCAAAGTCTCCGTTTACCTGAGATATTGCAAGGTTTGAGTCCCCGCACACTTCAAGGTGTTGAATGCCCATAGAGACTGCCATCCGAAGACCATGCAATAGGGCCTCGTATTCGGCTGCATTGTTGGAGTCTGTGAATAATATTTGGAGGACGTACTATACCGTGTCTCCGGTGGGGGATATCAGGACGACACCTGCTCCTAATCCGGCCAACATTTTGGAGCCGTCGAAATGCATGATCCAATTTGAGTACGCGCCGTACTCTTTAGGGAGTTCGGCTTATGTCCATTCGGTGACGAAGTCAGCCAGTACTTGCGACTTAATGGCCCGTCGTGGTTTGTATGTTATGTCGAACGGAAGGAGCTCAATAGCCCATTTAGCAATTTGGCCTGTTGCGTCGCGGTTATTTATTATGTCATTGACTAGAACTTCGGAGGCCACCATGATCGAACACTCTTGAAAGTAGTGTCATAGTTTCCGGGATGCCATGAAGACCGCATACGCTATCTTTTGATAGTGCGGGTACCGAGATTTACATGGAGTGAGGACAGTAGACACGTAATATACCGGTTTTTGGAGAGGGAACTTGTGTCCGTCTGCCTCTCGTTCAACAACCAGCACTGCACTCACAACTTGGTTTGTTGCGGCTATGTATAATAGCATGGGTTCGCCAATATTTGGCGCGGTCAGGACTGGGTTAGTGGCCAAGAGTTCCTTTATTTCTTCCAGTCTGGCCGTGGCCGCATCCGTCCACTCAAAGTGTTCAGTGCGTCGAAGAAGGCGATACAAGGGTAGTGCCTTTTCTCCTAAGCGGGAGATAAAGCGGCTTAAGGAAGCCACACATCCAGTTAGTTTCTGGATCTGCTTGAGGTCTGTTGGGATAGCCAACTGTGACAGAGCTTGGATTTTTGCCGGATTAGCTTCAATTCCTCTATTGGAAATGATGAAGCCGAGCAATTTTCCGGAGGGTACTCCGAAGACACACTTCTCCGGGTTGAGCTTGATGTCGTATGTTCGAAGATTATCGAACGTAAGCCTCAAGTCATCTATCAAGGTTTTGATGTGTCTTGTTTTGATGACCACGTCGTCTACGTAGGCCTCTACTGTCTTGCCGATTTTCTTTTCCAGACATGTCTGAATCATGCGTTGGTAGGTTGCGCCGGCGTTTTTGAGCCCAAAGGGCATGGTGTTGAAACAGAAGGGGTCGTACGGGGTTATGAAGGCTGTTGCAGCCTGGTCGGACTTTGCCATCTTTATTTGATGGTATCCAGAGTATGCATCGAGGAAACACAATGAGTCGTGTCCTGCGGTGGCATTGATTATCTGATCAATGCGGGGGAGGGGGAAAGGATCCTTAGGGCAGGCTTTATTGAGGTCTTCGAAATCGACACACAAGCGCCATGTTTGATGTCTCTGATGAATCCGGCCTCCAGTAGCTTGGCTAGTTCTTCTCCCATGGCTTGTCGCTTAGGCTCTGAGAAGCGTCTAAGAGTCTGCTTGACTGGCTTGTATCCTTTCATTATATTGAGGTTGTGTTCGGCCAGTCTGCTGGGATGCCCGGCATGTCTGAAGGGTGCCAGGAAAAAATATCCCAATTTTCACGCAGGAAGTCTCGCAGTGCGGTGCCTATTGGGGGGTTCAGCTGTATCCCTATGGAAGCTGTCTTCGAAGGGTCCGTTGGGTGGACCTGGAATTTGACTATCTCATCCGCTGGCTTGAAGGAGGTGGATTTAGGTCGCTTGTCGAGTATCACGTTGTCTCTGTCCATCGACGCTTGCAGTGCTGTCAGTTCTTCGGCCGCGAGGGCTTCTGATAATGCCTCCAGGGTGAGGGCGGCAGTTTTATTTTCGGCGCGGAGTGCGACGTCCAGATCACTAGCTAGAGTGATGATTCCGTTGGGCCCGGGCATTTTGAGCTTCATGTACCCGTAATGGGGTATAGCCTGAAAACTCGCGAATGTGTCTCGCCCAAAGAGGGCGTGGTATCCGCTGCTGAACGGGGCTACTTGGAATGTAATTTCTTCAGACCTGTAATTCTCCAGCGTGCCGAATACCACACCCAGTGTGATATTTCTCGCGCATTGTTCCTCTCGACTAGGGATAATTCCCCTAAAGGTCATACTGCTTCGTTCAATGCGGCTCTTGTCGATTTCCATCTTGTTGAGGGTTTCCTCATAGATGAGGTTTAGTCCACTTCCGCCGTCCATGAGCAC
Source organism: Triticum dicoccoides (assembly GCF_002162155.2). NCBI lineage: Eukaryota > Viridiplantae > Streptophyta > Magnoliopsida > Poales > Poaceae > Triticum > Triticum dicoccoides. The sequence goes on along the minus strand of NC_041391.1, from coordinate 573,556,220 downwards.
TTTAGTAAGCCTGAAGCCATCCATGATTGGGCTAAGGACCAAAGCGGCTGGTGCTCGGAATGTCTGGAATTGGGGTTCGTCACTGGCATTGTAGGTTATAGCCGTGTCGTTCCATGGGTTTATTGTTGCCACGTGGCAAACTTCTGCGAGGCTGCGCTGAGCTCGCTTGCGCCTATTATTTGAGGCGGAAGTCTCGAAGACTGTAAATACCGTATTGTTGTCTTCGGCGGGATGTTTTATGAGGAGATCCTCGCCGCTTTTTGCTACCTGCCGGAGTATCCAACATGCTCTAAGGCTATGCGTTGGCGAAGTATCCGGTGTGCTATGAATCTTGCACGACCCGTTTAGCCATTCTTCCAATACGGTTCCGCGCCTTGCGGCGGGCTTTATTTTTTTGGTACTTGAATCGGGTGACTTACGAGAGTTTACCCTTTTAGTTCGGACACGGGATTTGGCTAGAGCCGGATTGTCCCAAAAACTTGTTTGGGTTTTCCAGGCGCTCTCCATCGCGTAGTACTTTTGCACTATGGCCACTAGGTCAGCGAAGTGTACTATTTCACGGCGACTTATCGCGTTGAGAATCCCTTTGTCCCTGCAATGCTTGCAAAAGAGGGAGATTGCGTCTGCCTCGCGACAGTCCTTGACCTTGTTTATCACAAGGAGGAATCTAGACCAGTAATGATGTACTGTTTCTTGGGGCTCTTGTCTTATATGGGAAAGATTGGAAAAATCTGGGTGGGTGGGTGTATTCGAATCTGAATCTTGACCCGATCTTGGACCTAGGGGCAAAGAAGCTTCTGAGCTTAACGGCTCGGGTTCTGGGAAGTTTCCCGATTTCTTCGGCCCGCCCCCCGGTCCTGAGTCCGAGACCGGGGTCATGTCCTCCCGTAAGCGGGTGTCCGACTTGGAGAGCTCGGAAATCCGGACATAGTTCGTCCTCAAAGTGGAGGGAGAATTACGGTGATGCTCTTCCACTACCGCTATCTCGTGGGTGACCGGTGGAGAGCGAATCTCCCTTTGATCAGGTTTAAGCCCAATTCGGTCATAGTCCATAGCGACGCCCAGGGCGGCGATGCGATCCAAGAGCTCATTGAGGGAGAAGAGCTCTATTGGGTCCATCTGTTCGGCAGATTCCGAATCAAAGTGGAGGCTATTTTTAATGACCTGTGAAGTCATCGTCGGCGCAACAGCCGATCGGGCGGTCATGACGAAGCCGCCCAGCTGGAGAGTTTGGCCTAAAGCCAGGGCTCCTTCGCAGGTGATGTTGTCTTTGACAACGAGATGAGCCATCAGGACTTATCGCGACGACACAGTGGAACTCTCAATGAAAGCACCAATGTCGGTGTCAAAACCAGCGGATCTCGGGTAGGGGGTCCCGAACTATGCGTCTAAGGCTAATGGTAATAGGAGACTTGGGACACGATGTTCACCCAGGTTCAGGCCCTCTCGATGGAGGTAATACCCTACTTCCTGCTTGATTGATCTTGATGATATGAGTATTAAAAGAATTGATCTACCACGAGATCAGAGAGGCTAAACCCTAGAAGCTAGCCTATGGTATGATTGTTGTTGAAGATGATGAGTCCTACGGAATAAACCCTCCGGTTTATATAGACACCGGAGGGAGCTAGGGTTACACAGAGTTGGTTTACAGAGAAGGAGATCTACATCCGAATCACCAAGCTTGCCTTCCATGCCAAGGAGAGTCCCATCCAGACACGGGACGAAGTCTTCTGTCTTGTATCTTCATAGTCCAACAGTCCGACCAAAGTATATAGTCCGGCTATCCGGATACCCCCTTATCCAGGACTCCTCAGAGGGGCTGTGCCTTGGATGTGGTGCTGCAGCCCTCCCCTCACCCCTCTATTTATAGGGAGAAGGGGGCCGGCCCCTCTAGATGGGATCTAGAGGGGGGCGGTGACCAAGTGGGAGGGGGCTTGCCCCCCAAGCAAGGGAGCGCCCCCTTAGGGTTCCCCCCAACCCTAGGCGCATGGGCCCTGGGGGGGTGGCGCCCATCCCACTTAGGGTCTGGTTCCCTTCCACCTACAACCCATAAGGCCCTCCGGGACAGGTGGCCCCTCCCGGTGGACCCTCGGAACCCCTCCGATGGTCCCAGTACAATACCGGTATACCCCCGAACATTTCCGGTGACTGTATGATGACTTCCCATATATAAATCTTCACCTTCAGACCATTCCGAAACTCCTCTGACGTCCGAGATCTCATCCGGGACTCCGAACAACATTTGGTAATCACATACAAATCTTCCTTATAACCCTAGCGTCATCGAACCTTAAGTGTGTAGACCCTACGGGTTCGGGAATCACACAGACATGACCGAGATAGCTCTCCGGCCAATAACCAATAGCGGGATCTGGATACCCATGTTGGCTCCCACATGTTCCACGATGATCTCATCGGATGAACCATGATGTCGAGGATTCAATTAATCCCGTATACAATTCCCTTTGTCAATCGGTACGTTACTTGCCCGAGATTCGATTGTCGGTATCCCAATACCTCGTTCAATCTCGTTGCCGGCAAGTCACTTTACTCGTTTTGTAATCCGTGATCCCGTGACTAACCACTTAGTTACATTGAGATCATTATGATGATGCATTACCGAGTGGGCCCAGAGATACCTCTCCATCATACGGAGTGACAAATCCCAGTCTCGATTGGTGCCAACCCAACAGATACTTTTGGAGATACCTGTAGTGCACCTTTATAGTCACCCAGTTACGTTGTGACATTTGGCACACCCAAAGCACTCCTACGGTATCCGGGAGTTGCACAATCTCATGGTCTAAGGAAATGATACTTGACATTAGAAAAGCTTTAGCAAATGAACTGCACGATCTTGTGAAATGCTTAGGATTGGGTCTTGTCCATCACATCATTCTCCTAATGATGTGATCCCATTATCAATGACATCCAATGTCCATAGTCAGGAAACCATGACCATCTGTTGATCAACGAGCTAGTCAACTAGAGGCTCACTAGGGACATGTTGTGGTCTATGTATTCACACATGTATCACAGTTTCCGGTCAATACAATTACAACATGAATAGTAGACAATTATCATGAACAAGGAAATATAATAATAATCATTTTATTATTGCCTCTAGGGCATATTTCCAACAGTCTCCCACTTGCACTAGAGTCAATAATCTAGTTACACTATGATGAATCAAACACCCATAGAGTTCTGGTCTTGATCGTGTTTTGCTCGTGGAAGAGGTTTAGTCAGCGGATCTGCGACATTCAGATTCGTGTGCACTTTGCAAATATCTATGTCTCCATCTTGAACATCTTCACGAATGGAGTTGAAGCGACGCTTGATGTGCCTGGTCTTCTTGTGAAACCTGGGCTCCTTGGCAAGGGCAATAGCTCCAGTGTTGTCATAGAAGAGAGTCATCGGCCCCGACGCATTGGTAATAACTCCTAGGTCGGTGATGAACTCCTTCATCCAGATTGCTTCATGTGCTGCCTCCGAGGCTGCCATGTACTCCGCTTCACATGTAGATCCCGCCATGACTCTTTGCTTGCTACTGCACCAGCTTACTGCCCCACCATTCAAAATATACACGTATCCGGTTTGTGACTTGGAGTCATCCAGATCTGTATCAAAGCTAGCATCGATGTAACCCTTTACGACGAGCTCTTCGTCACCTCCATAAACGAGAAACATATCCTTAGTCCTTTTCAGGTACTTCAGGATATTCTTGACCGCTGTCCAGTGTTCCATGCCGGGATTACTTTGGTACCTTGCTACCAAACTTACGGCAAGGTTTACATCAGGTCTGGTACACAGCATGGCATACATAATAGACCCTATGGCCGAGGCATAGGGGATGACACTCATCTTTTCTCTATCTTCTGCCATGGTCGGGCATTGAGCCGAGCTCAATTTCCCACCTTGCAACACAGGCAAGAACCCCTTCTTGGACTGATCCATATTGAACTTCTTTAATATCTTATCAAGGTATGTGCTTTGTGAAAGACCTATGAGGCGTCTCGATCTATCTCTATAGATCTTGATGCCTAATATATAAGCAGCTTCTCCATGGTCCTTCATTGAAAAACACTTATTCAAGTAGGCCTTTATGCTGTCCAAAAGTTCTATATCATTTCCCATCAACAGTATGTCATCCACATATAATATGAGAAATGCCACAGAGCTCCCACTCACTTTCTTGTAAACGCAGACTTCTCCATAAGTCTGCATAAACCCAAACGCTTTGATCATTTCATCAAAGCGAATGTTCCAACTCCGAGATGCTTGCACCAGCCCATAGATGGATCGCTGGAGCTTGCATACCTTGTTAGCATTCTTAGGATCAACAAAACCTTTCGGTTGCATCATATACAATTCTTCCTTAAGATAGCCGTTAAGGAATGCGTTTTGACGTCCATTTGCCATATCTCATAATCATAGAATGCGGCAATTGCTAACATGATTCGAACGGACTTCAGCTTCGCTACGGGTGAGAAAGTCTCATTGTAGTCAACCCCTTGAACTTGTCGGTAACCCTTAGTGACAAGTCGAGCTTTATAGATGGTAACATTACCATCCGCGTCCGTCTTCTTCTTAAAGATCCATTTATTTTCTATCGCTCGCCGATCATCGGGCAAGTCTGTCAAAGTCCATACTTTGTTTTCATACATGGATCCTATCTCGAATTGCATGGCTTCAAGCCATTTGTTGGAGTCTGGGCCCGCCATTGCTTCTTCATAGTTCGCAGGTTCACCGTTGTCTAAGGACAGGGTTGCCATACCATTCTGGTGTGGAACGTGTCCTTGTGGACCTACGAAGTTCAGTAGCAACTTGATCCGAAGTACCTTGATCATCATCATTAACTTCCTCTCTAGTCGGTGCAGGCACCACAGGAACATCTTCTCGGGCTGCACTACTTTCTGGTTCAAGAGGTAGTACTTCATCAAGTTCCACTTTCCACCCACTTACTTCTTTCGAGAGAAACTCTTTCTCCAGAAAGGACCCGTTCTTGGCAATGAAGATCTTGCCTTTGAATCTGAGGTAGAATGCAATGGTTTCCTTAGGGTATCCTATGAAGATGCATTTTTCCGACTTGGGTTCGAGCTTTTCAGGTTGAAGTTTCTTGACATAAGCATCGCATCCCCAAACTTTTAGAAACGACGGCTTAGGTTTCTTCCCAAACCATAATTCATACGGTGTCGTCTCAACGGATTTAGACGGTGCCCTATTTAAAGTGAATGTAGCTGTCTCTAAAGCGTATCCCCAAAATGATAGCGGTAAATCAGTAAGAGACATCATAGAACGCACCATATCTAATAGAGTGCGATTACGATGTTCGGACACACCGTTACGCTGAGGTGTTCCAGGCGGCGTGAGTTGTGAAACAATTCCACATTTCCTTAAGTGCATACCAAACTCGTGACTTAAATATTCTCCCCCCACGATCTGATCGTAAGAACTTTATTTTTCTGTCACGTTGATTCTCCACCTCATTCTAAAATTCCTTGAACTTTTCAAAGGTCTCAGACTTGTGTTTCATCAAGTAGACATACCCATATCTACTTAAGTAATCAGTGAGGGTGAGAACATAACGATAGCCACTGCAAGCCTCGATGCTCATTGGACCGCACACACCAGTATGTATAATTTCCAATAAGTTGGTTGCTTGCTCCATTGTTCCGGAGAACGGAGTCTTGGTCATTTTGCCCATCAGGCATGGTTCGCACGTGTTAAATGATTCATAATCAAGAGACTCCAAAAGTCCATCTGCATGGAGCTTCTTCATCCGTTTGACACCAATGTGACCAAGGCGGCAGTGCCACAGGTATGTGGGACTATCATTATCAATCTTACATTTTTTGGTATTCACACTATGAATATGTGTAACATCACGTTCGAGATTCATTAAGAATAAACCATTGACCAGCGGAGCATGACCATAAAACATATCTCTCATATAAATAGAACAACCATTATTCTCGGATTTAAATGAGTAGCCATCTCACATTAAACGAGATCCAGATACAATGTTCATGCTCAAAGCTGGCACTAAATAACAATTATTGAGGTTTAAAACTAATCCCGTAGGTAAATGTAGAGGTAGCGAGCGGACGGCGATCACATCGACCTTGGAACCATTCCCGACGCACATCGTCACCTCGTCCTTCGCCAGTCTCCGCTTATTCCACAGCTCCTGTTTTGAGTTACAAATATGAGCAACCACACCGGTATCAAATACCCAGGAGCTAGTACGAGTACTGGTAAGGTACACATCAATAACATGTATATCACATATACCTTTGGTGTTGCCGGCCTTCTTGTCCGCTAAGTACTTGGGGAAGTTCCGCTTCAAGTGACTGTTTCCCTTGCAATAAAAGCACTCAGTCTCAGGTTTGGGTCCTTGCTTTGGCTTCTTCTCGGATATTGGCTTACCGGGCGCGACAACTCCCTTGCCGTCCTTCTTGAAGTTCTTTTTACCCTTGCCTTTCTTGAAACTAGTGGTTTTATCGACCATCAACACTTGATGTTCCTTTTTGATCTCCACCTCCGCTGATTTCAGCATTGAAAATACCTCAGGAATGGTTTTTCACCATCCCCTGCATATTGTAGTTCATCACAAAGCTCTTGTAGCTAGGTGGGAGCGACTGAAGGATTCTGTCAATGACCGCGTCATCTGTGAGGTTAACTCCCAGCTGAGACAAGCGATTGTGCAACCCAGAGATTTTGAGTATGTGCTTGCTGACAGAACTATTCTCCTCCATCTTACAACTGTAGAACTTGTCGGAGACTTCATATCTCTCGACCCGGGCATGAGCTTGGAAAACCATTTTCAGCTCTTGGAACATCTCATATGCTCCGTGCTGCTCAAAACGCTTTTGGAGCCCCGGTTCTAAGCTGTAAAGCATGCCGCACTGAACCAGGGAGTAATCATCACTACGCGATTGCCAGGTGTTCATAACGTCTTGAGTTGCTGGGAAAACGGGTGCTTCACCTAGCGGTGCATCTAGGACATATGATCTTTTGGCAGCTATGAGGATGATCCTCAAGTTCCCAGTCCGTATAGTTGCTACCATCGTCTTTCAGCTTGGTTTTCTCTAGGAACGCGTTGAAGTTGAGGGCAAGATTAGCGTGGGCCATTTGATCTACAAGACATATTGCAAAAGTTTTAGACTAAGTTCATGATAATTATGTTTATCTAATCAAATTATTTAATGAACTCCCACTCAGATAGACATCCCTCTAGTCATCTAAGTGATACATGATCCAAGTCAACTGGGCCATGCCAGATCATCACGTGAGACGGACTAGTCATCATCGGTGAACATCTTCATGTTGATCGTATCTTCTATACGACTCATGTTTGACCTTTCGGTCTCTTGTGTTCCGAGGCCATGTCTGTACATGCTAGGCTCGTCAAGTCCACCTAAGTGTTTTGCATGTGTAAATCTGGCTTACACCCATTGTATGTGAACGTTAGAATCTATCACACCCGATCATCACGTGGTGCTTTGAGACAACGAACTTTCACAACGGTGCACAGTGAGGGGGAACACTTCCTTGAAATTATTATGAGGGATCATCTTATTTATGCTACCATCATTCTAAGCAAATAAGATGCAAAAACATGATAAACATCACATGCAATCAAATAGTGACATGATATGGCCAATATCATTTTGCTCCTTTTGATCTCCATCTTCGGGGCACCATGATCATCATCATCACCGGCATGACACCATGATCTCCATCATCGTGTCTCCATGAAGTTGTCTCACCAACTATTACTTCTACTACTATGGCTAACGGGTTAGCAATAAAGTAAAGTAATTACATGGAGTTATTCATTGACACACAGGTCATACAATAAATAAAGACAACTCCTATGGCTCCTGCCGGTTGTCATACTCATTAACATGCAAGTCGTGATTCCTATTACAAGAACATGATCAATCTCATACATCACATATGTTTCATTCATCACATCCTTTATGGCCATATCACATCACATGACATATGCGACAAAAACAAGTTAGACGTCCTCTAATTGTTGTTGCAAGTTTTTACGTGGCTGCTATAGGTTTGTAGCAAGAATGTTTCTTACCTACGCCAAAAACCACAACGTGATATGCCAATTGCTATTTACCCTTCATAAGGACCCTTTTCATCGAATCCGACCCAACTAAAGTGGGAGAGGCAGACACCCGCTAGCCACCTTATGCAACTAGTGCATGTCAGTCGGTGAAACCTGTCTCACGTAAGCGTACGTGTAAGGTCGGTCCGGGCCGCTTCATCCCACGATGCCGCCGAAACAAGATAAGACTAGTAGTGGCAAGTAAATTGATAAAATCGATGCCCACAACAAACTTGTGTTCTACTCGTGCATAGAAACTACGCATAGACCTAGCTCATGATGCCACTGTTGGGGATCGTTGCAGAAATTGAAATTTTTCTACGCATCACCAAGATCAATCTATGGAGTAACTAGCAACGAGAGAGAGACGAGTGCATCTTCATACCCTTGAAGATCGCGAGACGGAAGCGTTGCAAGAACGCGGATGAAGGATTCGTACTCGAAGCGATTCAGATCGCGGGTGGATTCCGATCTTAGCGCCGAACAACGGCACCTCCGTGTTCAACACACGTACAGCCCGGTGACGTCTCCCGCGCCTTGATCCAGCAAGGAGGAGGGAGAGGTTGAGGAAGATGGCTCCAACAGCAGCACGACGGCGTGGTGGTGATGGAGTGGCAGTTCTCCGGCAGGGCTTCGCCAAGTTCGCGCGGAGGAGGAGAGGTGTTGGGGAGGGGAGGGGCTGCGCCTTGGATGTGGTGCTGCAGCCCTCCCCTCACCCCTCTATTTATAGGGAGAAGGGGGCCGGCCCCTCTAGATGGGATCTAGAGGGGGGGCAAGGGGGAGGGGGCTTGCCCCCTAAGCAAGGGGGGCGCCCCCCTTAGGGTTCCCCCCAACCCTAGGCACATGGGCCCTAGGGGGGGGCAGCCCACTTAGGGGCTGGTTCCCTTCCACCTACAGCCCATAAGGCCCTCCGGGACAGGTGGCCCCTCCCGGTGGACCCCTGAACCCCTCTGGTGGTCCCGGTACAATACCGGTATACCCCCGAACATTTCTGGCGACTGTATGATGACTTCCCATATATAAATCTTCACCTCCGGACCATTCCGAAACTCCTCGTGACGTCTGGGATCTCATCCGGGACTCCAAACAACATTCGGTAATCACATACAAATCTTCCTTATAACCCTAGCGTCATCGAACCTTAAGTGTGTAGACCCTACGGTTCGGGAATCACGCAGACATGACCGAGACAGCTCTCCGGCCAATAACCAACAACGGGATCTGGATACCCATGTTGGCTCCCACATGTTCCATGATGATCTCATCGGATGAACCAAGATGTCGAGGATTCAATTAATCCCGTATACAATTCCCTTTGTCAATCGATATGTTACTTGCCCGAGATTCGATCGTCGGTATCCCAATACCTCATTCAATCTCGTTACCGGCAAGTCACTTTACTCGTTCCGTAATGCATGATCCCGTGACTAACCACTTAGTCACATTGAGCTCATTATGATGATGCATTATCGAGTGGGCCCAGAGATACCTCTCCGTCATGCGGAGTGACAAATCCCAGTCTTGATTCGTGCGAACCCAACAGATACTTTCGGAGATACCTGCAGTGCACCTTTATAGTCACCCAGTTACGTTGTGACATTTGGTACACCCAAAACACTTCTACGGTATCCGGGAGTTGCACGATCTCATGGTCTAAGGAAATGATACTTGACATTAGAAAAGCTTTAGCAAACGAACTACACGATCTTTTGCTATGCTTAGGATTGGATCTTGTCCATCACATCATTCTCCTAATGATGTGCTCCCGTTATCAATGACATCCAATGTCCATAGTCAAGAAACCATTACCATCTGTTGATCAACGAGCTAGTCAACTAGAGGCTCACTAGGGACATGTTGTGGTCTATGTATACACACATGTATCACGATTTCCGGTCAATACAATTACAGCATGAATAGTAGACAATTATCATGAACAAGGAAATATAATAATAATCATTTTATTATTGCCTCTAGGGCATATTTCCAACAAAGGGAGCTTGGGCGAGGCGAAGCATCCCTGAACGGTCGGGTCCGCCTTGTAGGTTGCGAGGGAGGCCGCAACGAGTGCACTGGCCAGAGCTGGAGGGGCCGCCAGAGACGGCGCCACAGTCGCGAGCATTGGGCCGTCACAGACGCGGGAACAGATAGGAACACAGCCATCGCAAGGGCATGCCTTCGAGGGAAAGAAGAGAGAGGGCGTCTTGGTGATTTCAGATCGTGTTTCTTTGCATGTTGTAGAGTGGCTTTTGGATGCAGGTTATGGTTTGAATTGACGACATCTGGAGATGGTGAATCATGTGCCGAGTTCATGGTTCGTGGTTGGCAGATACGATTTTCTCCTCCGATGTCTTAGTTGTGCGGGGCATCAAATATGGAGTTTGATGGCACGTCTACGGTGTTGCCTATTCGTTCAACGATAATGGTCTCGCTTGTGGTGAGCCACCTTGAAGATCCGCAAAGCTGAATATTGGCGATGGAGCCGCGTCGAACTCGGATGAGAAGTTGATCCGTTATTTGTTCCTTTTGATGGCTGCTATGGTGGTGCCGGAGGTATGTGACGGGCGCTGATGTCAAGTTCCGGGAATTCTTCGGTCTTATTGTAGTGTTCAATCTTGTCTGATATTTCTTTGTGCCAAGACGTTTTGCTATTTTTTCAGTTTTGTTAAGTCGGTGTCTACGTAGCTTGTACAGTTGTACTATGATCTTTTATCTCATATAAATGTGACAAGTATTACCATTCAATTCTTTTTTACCATATATTGTATTCATTGGGTATATACATCGTACGGCCAAAAAGAGTCGTGCCACATGAATCCACGGCCAAAAGAGTCCAAGACGACGTCTCTGGATTCAGGTTCGGATTATTCGTGCACGCCGCTGTGCCGCTTACCGCCCGTGACACGGATGCTCGTACGGTGTCCGTCTCTGCAGCCAACGCACGTCTCCTGTCGTCTCGTCCTCGTCTTCCTTCCTCCTCCCCAATCGGCAACCGCGGATTCCTCCTCGATAGATCCGGCAGGCGCACAGGCGACGGTCTCGAGCTGCGACAGAAGGCGCCATGGGGCTCTGGGACTCGCTCCTCAACTGGCTCCGAAGGTTCCCGTCTACCTCTCTCCCCCCTTCCTTTTCGCTCGATATTTTCGCGGTTCAGACGGGGCGGCCCCCCTCCCGGCGGAATTCCGGTTCCCCCTTCGATTCGATTTGACCGGTACTAGTATGGGTTTTTGCGGGACAGGTTTGGATGGATCGGATTTCCCTGGGCGGCGGGATGATGCGGCTGGGTCGGGGGTTGGAGTGGGTCTGTGCTCTGCGCAGTTAGATCCACGTTAGATCAAGCTAATGTAGAGCATACGCATTTACTCCCTCTGTAAACTAATATAAGAGCATTTAGATCACTAAAGTAGTGATCTAAATGCTCTTATATTAGTTTACAGAGGGAGTAGAAGGTAGCCTTTGGTGTACTGACCTAGTATAAGCTTGTAGCAGTATCTTAATAGACACTCATGTAGTTAGGGTCTTTGAAGGGTAAAGGGAAATAATTTTGAACTTGATACTACTGTTTTTAAGAAGCGTGCCTTTGAAGAGTGTTCCACAATTCATTGCAATTTGATTTGAAGCCAATTAGGGCCTGTGTTGTTAAAAAGGAATGTTATCCTTGCCTTGTGGGCATCGGAGACCTGGAAGCTCCCTTTGTGAGAAGAAATTGCTGGAACTACTCATTTAGGTTGAATTTGCTACAGTAAAGGTTATAGGGTGAGCGTTTGGAGTTTTACTGTTAGGATCCAATCCTGAGTAATCTTCGCTGTTGTTCTTGATGTTCTTAACTGTCAGTTAGGTTGGTCCAGGTCATGTTGGTGAATCAGCTTGAGATCAAGTTTTACTACCCAGTTTAGTCAATGCTATATGGGTATCCTTACTCGACCAAATCATAAAACATGAAGATGTGCCAATAATTAATACTGAATTGTCTTTGAAGGATTTGACCAATCAATCAAAATTAACTCATGTCAGTAACATTTTTTCTTTCAGCCTGTTCTTTAAGCAGGAGATGGAGCTCTCCCTGGTTGGCCTACAGAATGCTGGGAAGACATCTCTAGTCAATTCAATTGCTGTACGCATCAACTCATACAACTTAAGCTATGCAACAATTTTTTTCTTTGTTGTCCTGATATTCATTCATGGCTGCTATGCTTCTCAGACCGGTGGATACAGCGAGGACATGATTCCAACTGTATGTATATCACTGCTTCTTGATGGATATTTTGAAGTATCTCGGTTATCTAAGTGACCTGAACTAAGGATGTTCATCTGCTGAAAACAGGTAGGCTTTAATATGCGGAAAGTCACCAAGGGAAATGTCACAATTAAACTTTGGGATCTTGGAGGGCAACGTAGATTCCGGACTATGTGGGAGCGCTACTGTCGTGGAGTTACGGCTATTCTGTAATGTCCCTTGCTTCTCAGAGATCTCGTATTTTGCATATCTGAAAACAAAATTTTGTGATAATATGATTTGTATGCCAATATGCAATAAATAACATCCATTCCGAAGGTAATCCCTGGTATGCTCGAAGGAGATATTACAGTATGATATGCAATTTTGTGATAATATGATTTGTATGCCAATATGTAATAAATAACATCCATTCTGTAATACTAGTTTATGATATGCTCGGTTTATTTCTTAGCCAGTCCAAACCTATTTGCTTAATATACTTATGCGAGGACCATTAGAGTCAGATTCCTAGTTCTTTCAAACTACTAATTCTACTGCTTAACTGTAGAATAATTGTAGACTGCTGAGTTGACGCTTTGTCCAAGGAGCTCAGTTATGTAGATACATCATATATTTTCCCTAGTAATGGCTGGAGGTGTAACCTCCTTTTCGAAAGAAAAATTGTCTAGTGATAATATTTGTTCTCTCATATGGGCATGTTATTCATGCATTTATCATGACCCTTTTTTGTTGTTACCAATATATTTTTTGTATCTCTACCTTAGGTGATACTAAATATGGAGTCACTAATGTGTTAACTTGATCATTTAATGGCAGATACGTTGTCGATGCTGCTGACCGGGATAGCGTTCCGATTGCTAAAAGTGAATTGCATGACCTGCTGACAAAACAATCTTTATCTGGGATCCCCTTACTTATCCTTGGCAACAAAATTGACAAGTCAGAGGCACTTTCTAAGCCGGCATTAGTTGATCAACTGTGAGTAAAAATCATGTTTTTCATATAGGATGTTGTACCTTTTTTCTTAATGATATTTCAACTGGGGTGCCTCTCCTTTCTGTTTTCAGAGGCCTGGAATCTATAAAGGACCGTGAAGTTTGCTGCTACATGATCTCTTGCAAGGACTCGGTGAACATAGATGTTGTCATTGATTGGCTCATCAAGCATTCTAAGACTGCAAATTAGGGTTGCTGTGTGTTTGTGCCCCCTTCACGTGTGCCGAGATGAATTTAGTTTGCACATCTCCGTTCTCATGATCTGGAAGGTGATGTAAAAGGTGACAGCCTTGTAATCTATGATACATCTTTGGTGTCACTGAGGAACAGTATGGAGTTTGACACTTGGGCCTCAAAATCTGTAATGCTCTGTAAATTCCTTAAACCTTTGATTGTTCTTTTGTGTGCAGATCATGTGTGTTATTCTTATTTCTTTGGCCTAGTTCTTTGCCGTTGAGTTCTCCTTAGTAAGCCTTTCCCTATTTTGGTGTTTATTTAGCCTAATTTGTGCTTAATTTTTCCCAGTAGAATATGAATAAGGCACAGCACAGCATAGTTCAGCAACAGCAAAGTAACCACAACACAACATAGTTCAGCAACTGGAAACATCAAAATCCTGTCGTGTTGTTTTCTCCGTCTAAAGCTGTAGCTCCCCTTTTTAAGGCCCTAATCGTTTCAAATGATTTTCACAGGAAATCTATAGGAAGTGGTGTTCCAGAGGAATTTAGGCAAGATGGTCATTCGGACCAAAGGAAATGGTGATTTGATATCCTCTGGAATACTGTTCTGGCAACGTGATTCCTCAGGAAATGAAAAAAATCCAGCCCGGGGTCATGTTACGCGTATGTACGAGGCAAATCGATGGCTTTCTAAATAAACAATTCAGTAGGTAGGTGCTTTACGTGAGGGAAGCACCATGCAACCAAATAAAAAATGTAGAATCTTTCTTTCTTGGCATCTAACGGTGGAAGTCTTGCTCCGTTTTTTCTATGCTGTGTCGAATGTCATTGCTTCTTTTCCCTCTGTTTTTGAATCCTTAGAGCATCTCCAGCCGCGCCCCCAACAAGGCTCCCAGGTGACTTTTCGGCCGTCGGCGTTAAAAAATTGGCCTAATTGCGTTACCAGGGGTCCATTTTTTGCTGGCTCGAGCCGAAATTGGCGCAGCTTTTCCCCCGTTGCCCGACGCCATCACCAAGCCATCGTACTTCGCCGACGAGGTCGAGATCACGCGCGCCTCTCTCACCGACGCCGAGCGCTCCCTTCCCCAGTACGCCGCCGACAACAACGCGGCTTGGGCGGCGTACTTCGAGCGCCGCCAGCAGCAATGGCTGGCGTCCACCAACGGGGCGCCGATGGTCGGCGGCACCAAGAACAGGGAGGGGCGCCACCCACTACTAGGAAAAGGGCTATAGATGGAATTGACACTAATAGCGCACCAGACATGTGGTGCGCCATTACTATATACTAATGGCGCACCATGTGTTGGTACGCCATTAGTGTCCAAATATTAATGGCGCACCACATCGCAGGTGCGCCATTAGTAAAAAAAAAATTTAAATTTTTTTGTCAAAACTACTAATGGCGCACCGTGGCAGTGGTGCGCCATTACTAGTTGAACTAGTAATGGCGCACCATGCCACGGTGCGCCATTAGTAACTTGGCCACCACTTTCACCGAATGCACCTCCTTGGATCGCCTTTTCAGTTTAAAAAAAATAAAAGAAAATGATGAAAATGTCAAAAAAATAAAAGAAAATAAGTTTCCCATGTGATATGTGGTCTAGTTGTTGTGAAAATTTGCAAATATGAATTTCGACTTCATTTGCAAAATCTCTCGAGAATTTGTAAAAATGGGCATAACTTTTGCATACTAACTCGGATGAAAAAGTTTTTTATATGAAAAATCATCTACTCGAAAAGTTACATACGAATTTAACCGGGGAAACCCCGTTAAACATTTTCAAAATCCTCAAAAACCTAACAGAAAAAAGATACGGGGCTTTTAAGATCTGGAGAGGCAAAAAAATTCAAAAAAATTCAAACTCACTAATGGCGTACCTGCCCATGGTGCGCCATTAGTATCTTCCCGCCTTCAAAATTTAAAATAAGTCAAAAAAATAAAAAAAAAAGTTACTAATGGCGCACCTGCCCATGGTGCGCCATTAGTATCTTCCCGCCTTTAAAATTCAAAATAAGTCAAAAAAATAAAAAAAAAAGTTACTAATGGCGCACCGGCCCATGGTGCGCCATTAGTATCTTCCCGCCTTCAAAATTCAAAATAAGTCAAAAAAATAATAAAAAAGTTAGTAATGGCGCACCTGCCCATGGTGCGCCATTACTATGTCGTATATATGGCTGGGTGCACCTCCTCCACTCCACCTCTCCTCCACTCCACCTCTCCTCCACTCCATCTCCTCCTCTCCTCTCCTCCACTCCATCTCCTCCTCTCCTCTCCTCCATTCCTTCTCCTCCTCTCCGGCGACCTCCTTCTCCTCTCTGGCGACCTCCTCCTCTTCCTCTCCGGCGACCTCCTCCTCCTCTTCGGCGACCTCCTCCTCTCTGGGAACCTCCTCCTCCCTCCTCTCCTCCCCTCCCCTCCCCTCCCCTCACGGTTTATCCTCCCTCCTCTCTGGTGAGCTCCTCCTCCCTCCTCTCCTCCCATTCCCTCATGGTTTCTCCTTCCTCCTCTCCGATGCTTCGGTGAACTCCTCTCCGGCGACCTCCTCCTCCTCTCCGGCGATGTAGGCGAGCGCCTCTCCGGTGACCTCCTCCTCCTCCTCTCCGGCGAACTCCTCTCCGGCAAAAGAACACGGCAAAAGAACGTACAAGATCCAAAAACAGGAACAAAATTTGAAATAATATCGTGCCAAAAAACGAGCAAAAAAAACTAGCAAAAAATGGGCAAAAAAATCACGATCCAGATCCAAATTCAAAATTCAAAAATAGCAATGGCGCACGGTGGGGGTTAGACGGTGCGCCACTACTATTTTCCCGCCTTCAAAATTCAAAAATACTAATGGCGCACCGTGGCCTATACTAATGACGCACCAGTGGCCTATACTAATGGCGCACCAGTGGTGCGCCATTAGTATACCAGATACTAATGGCGCATCAGTGGTGCGCCATTAGTAAAAATTACTAATGGCGTGCTAGTAATGGCGCACCAGTGATGCGCCATTAGTAGGCAAAACTGGTGCACCATTAGTAGGCCTTTTCCTAGTAGTGACCTCTGGTGGGGCGTCCCCGGCCGCACCCTCGACGGCGTCCTGGCGCACCTCGAGGGCGGCAACAACCCACCGTTGGCGTACCCCCCGGCGAGGACGGCCGCCCCGACGCACCGCCGACGCGACGGGCAATGGGCGTCAAGGAGGTTCGGCTCCTCCTCCTCCTCTTCCTCGTCGCGTTCTTCCTCCCACTCCTCCGACACTCCATCACTGCTCGGCGTCAAGGCCGAGCCCACGGCGGAGACGCCGCTCGGCCGGCGTACACGCAGCGCCGACATCGTTATCAGC
>NC_041391.1:573501612-573539216 GCF_002162155.2 Triticum dicoccoides | reverse complement strand
GCGCTTCGTCAAGCCGAAGACGGAGCCGGGTCTCGCGCCGGTGAAGACGGAGCCGAGGCTGGCTCCGGTGAAGACAGAGCCGGGGCTGCTGGCGCCGGTGAAGGCGGAGCACGGCGAGGTCGAGCTCGACGACGACGCGACCCTTGAATGGGCGCGCCAAGACTCCCTGAAGATGGCGAGGGAGCGCCAGCGCGCCGCCCTAGAGCGCTTCGCGCAGCGCCGCCGAGGCCGCGACGAAGGCGGCGTCGTCATCATCGACGAGAGCGACGACGACAACGACGCGCCGCCGCCGCCGCCACCAGCCGGGGAGGGGTCCAGCAGGGGCGCCCGAGTCAAGGAGGAGAAGGCCGACGATGGCGGCGACGACGGCGACTTCTCGGCCTTCAGCAAGTTTTTTTGACTAGTTTTTATATGTAATGGCGTGTTTTAGCCCAAATTTGCGAATATAAAAGCCCATGTTTGCCGAAAAGTGGCATGTTTCAGCCCAAGTTTGACTATTTGTTTTTTCACGCCTGGGGCCGGCGGCAGGGGGCCAACTCGCCCCAGGCCCACTTTTTGCCCCGGGTCACCCCTAGGTGGCGATTTTAGACGTCCCCTGGGGGCCAACGGCTGGAGATGCTCTTAGTTTTGCACTTCTATTCCTTTGTCATTCCTCTGGCTCTTTCAATTCCCACGTTTACTATTCCTGTGAACCTAATAAGGCCTAAACGACTCGAGAAAGGGAAGCGAGGAAGAAAAATGGAACGACTGGACGAGAGCTGGAGATAAAGCATGAAGGAGATAAAGCAGTGGTGGGCCCCATAGGGACACGTGTCACACAAGGTAGTTTTATGGAATCGTTTCCGTACTCATTTTTCTTCCTCGTTTCCCTTTCTCGATTCACACAGCGGATGCATGACATAAATTCCTGCAACATCATTCATGTTGCAGAATCCCACTTGCAACATGCTTATGTTGCAAGGAAAGGTGGCGCATGACATAAATTCCCGCAACATTGCAAAAGCCCTCATGCAACATTGTTTACGTTGCAAAAAAAGGTGAAGACGAAAAAAAAAATCTGCAACACCACCTCCATTGCAGAAGTCCTCCAACAAGATCATATATGTTGCAAAATGGGTGAAGAAAACAGAAATATGCTGCAACACCACCTCTCTTCCAAATATTTCTGCAACAAGAACTATGTTGGAACACAATAGAGTTTCTGTTTCGAGCAAAAATAACACTTCGGTGGTTTCGTGTTGTAGAGCGAGCTGCACAACATCACCTTGTTGAAATTCGTGCCACAATTCAACGGTGCAGGAGGCGGTTGATGTTTACAATTCATCTACCATCCGATGCGTAGCGCGGCCGTTTAGTAGAAGCAATCAGATAAGGGGGAACCTTCAAATAGTGAACTATCATAATCATCAGCTAAGCAACAACATGAAATTGGGGGCGAACCTCTACACGTCAAAATGTAGAGGGTTCGCCCCCAATTTCATTGACTGAAACGAGTGTAGGCCACTAGGGCCAGGATGCCAATATTGCTCACCTAAGATCATCAGACTCATTACGGCATGAAAAAACGACGACCAAAAATTGTTGATTGCAGTCAGCAGTAGTGTTAACAGTTATGAGATACATCAAATCAGCTGGCGTTTCAAAAGGAAGAAAAGAAATAAAGAAAACAAAAAACTCTCACCGGCCAAAACTACAGGATTCTTAATCAGATTGAGGAACAATCTGAAGAAGCCCGTAAATAAAAAAAGCCGAAAAGGGCGATGATGATGTTTTCAGTTTCAAGAGAAACTGTAAGCAAACATCGTCGCCAAACCCGAAAGGCAAAACCAAAAGAAGAAGAAGAAGGCTACGCTAAGATCTTGCCGCCCAACGCACCAAAAGGTTTTGTTTGTCATCAGCCCAACCGTCTACACAACTTGATCCAAAATTCGGGCTTGATTATTGAGGGACGCTCGGCGCGAGGGCTTGTGCACCGGCTACATCTTGAGCTCCGTGTCCAGCGCCTCCTCGTCGCGGCTTCCCAGCTTTTCATCTCCGAAGAACCATGACAGTTCGGTGTTGCCGGATAGTGTTGTGCTTCCTGGCGAGACCATGCGGAAAGTGTCCACGCTACCAGGGGATATCTCCCTACGAGAGTAAGGCGTTGCTGCATTTGCTGTCCTGTAAGAAACAAAGGGGAGTTCTTCGGATTTGTCATATGCCTCAAGATTCAAAACCTACACTTTTGATTCGTCTGTTGTTATTTCTTTTTGAGGAACAAAAATAAAAATTTTTGCATCGAAAGACGATAGTGTTAATAGGCGGAACTCACAACCGAATTTGATTCGTCTGTTGTTATTTCTTTTTTGTAGAGTTGTGTTTCGTGGTAGAAGTTGAATTTTCATGTTTCGATCACAATATTTCACTAGCTACTAGTAGAAGCCAGTTCAAACCCTGCTAGCCCCAGTTAGCAAGGTAGAGCCAGGGCCAACCATCAGTACCTTTGCTTTCGCTTGCGTCTCTCGAGGAAGCGGGCAAGGGACGCACTCCTGGCCAGCGGAACATCTGCAGCAGCAGCAGCAGGAGAAACACCACGTCAGTGCAAGGCAAAATGAAGCTAGCATATATAACTTGAACAGGTAGCAACCTCTATGCGGCAGCATAAACAATGCCTGTGGCGAAGGGTGCACAGGATCGCTGCAAGCTCTCGCCAGTGGCATCTGCTTTCTTTCGTCGGGGACCGGAGCAGATTCCGATTGCCGCAGCGCCCGACGAAGGGGAGGGCTGCGGCCTGCTTGAGCTGCCTTCGCGGCCATGAACGTGATCTGCTCGGCCTGCGCAGGACACCCCCAACATCTTCAGCAATGCGCGGTCACATCACATTGCTTCAGTGTAAGATCGTCGACAGAGTTGCTGTGAGAAAGATTTACCTTTTCCTTCGTCACGTTGTCGAACACATGCACTGAACCTGCGTAGAATATCGTCAGCTGCGCGGCGGAGCACCTGTTTTGACACTCGAAACCAACGATTTACCTCCCGATCTTGCATCTCCCCCGGTGGCGGCCGCGCCGGTGGGCGTAAACCGCACCGGATCTTTTGGCGGATTAAAGGGTGGCGTCGATCACGTACCTCCGATCGGGCGAGTACGCTGCACGGTGGACTACCTGCGGGCCTTGCAGGGACGAGGCGGGAATGGCGCACGGGAAGGCTTGGGGATGCAGAGGCGGCGGCGGCGGCGCGTGCAGCTGAAGTCATTTAACCCAGCGGATGAGAGATCGGTCAGGCAGGCAGATCGGCAGAGTAAACAGACGGACGGACCTGGTACGACGGCGCCGTCGGGTGGTGGCGATGAGCCGCCGCCGCGCACACGTCCGGATACGCGAAGTGTGCCGGTGAAGCGAGACGCCAGGGCTCGCCGTCGTCCTCGGCATCGCGTCGCGCCACGAGCGGCATCGCATGCCGCGGCGCCGATCGTGGGCCCAGAAAGTCCATCTCCATCCGCGCTACGGCTCGATCGGGGAAGACGAACACGCACGCGCCTGCGTCGTCGCCGGTCGTCGTTCTCAATCTGCCTTGCGCGGGTGGATGAAAATTCTGCGCGAGGCGAGCAGATCGGTCCGAGGAGGGCTCCTCTAAATTGTGATGCGGATGCAAATATAGGCCCGTGCATGTAGCGTTTTTTAAGAGCATGCATGCATATAGCGCAGGGATGACGACACCACACCGGCCGAGAAACCTCAGCGCGTGAGCTGCATGCGCGGTGCCGGCCGGGAAGCACGGCAGGTGGTTTCGCAACAAAGATCTCGAAGCACCTCCTCACATTAACCAACATAATCTCTCCGTGTTTTTTAATAGTTCTATTCTACTGTAGTAATATAAGCAGTTTATCTGATAACAAGAATCACGACTATACTAAGTTGTTTCCGTTATATAAAAATGGTACACTTGTTGGTAAATATTTTTTTCCAAGGATAGGTCGTGGGAGACATATCATGCGTAGAAGGAAAGCCGAGAATGGCGAGTTACAACGCACAAGGGCTACAACGCGTGCATGTACATATGCATGGAGGCCAAAAAAAGAAAACGACATGCGGACTACTCACTACCGTTCAACCTGTCCACCTGCATTAAAAATTACCCAAAACATCTATCTCTAAACAGTGATGTAGTACTCTAGTTGCCCCCTTAGTTATGGATTCGTTGCAGCACTACGCTAACTATGGCAGTGGCCCTATTGAAGACCACTCATTCTCATGCATCCAAATGGTCCAAGTGACCAAGATGATACCGGTCCAAGCATCTCTGTCCACCTGCGTACATGTGCTCTTGGAAGACCATCATTGAAGCAACTCCTCCTCAAAGCAACTCCTCCTCGGGTGCAAGCATCCAATGCCCAAGCCCCCATGCCCCAAGACTGCGTGCCAAACCTGCCGAGCAAACACACATCCCGACAAGTTATGTTGTAGAGACTCAGGCTCCTGATCACATGAGGGGCATGCATGTGGATGCGAGAGGCCCCGGCACTACAATCCGCCAGCCGTCCAACACCTATCTTACAGGGCTAGCCAAGCAAACATCTTACAGGTCGAAGGTGCACGTGAATGCCAACTTGATCTGCTCCTGGTGCCACCACACGGCTGTCAAAGAGAGCTTTGTAGGCCATCCAAGCTGAGAAGCAGCGCATCGACCGATCCCTCCCCAAGCGGAAATGATGGTCGTCTGCTCCACCATGTGGTGAAACTCCCGAAGTGCGTCTGCATTGAGATTCGTGCTAGTTGGTGGAGTAGAAGTATCGACAAGGTGGAGTATAAATATAGTAATACCTTGTTGCAGGCCCAAGAGCATTTCAAGTAGCTCCTCTTTATCCAACAAATTTCTATATTATAGGAGAGTTGGACCAAAGAAACATCCTCAGGTATCCTTTCTCCAATAAATTATCGATAATCATTAAAAAATAGTCCCAACTGAGGGGGAGTTGCATCCTTCCAATAATTTCTCAATTAGTGCCGACAACCATCCAATAGAAATTTCACGTCCATATGCCACCGATGTCACATGGCCATCCAGTGGCGGAGCTAGCATTTGAGATCAAGGTGGTCCGCGCCCAAAAAAAATTCATAAGAAATATTATATGTGAATGTTCTAACTAAACCGATATCACATAGAAATAGATCAATATATGGTCTTTCAAATACACGAAAAATTCTCAATTAAGTCTTTTTTTTATAAAGTACATACTACATGGACCATAGTACATACCTATAGAAGTTCTTCCATTTGTTCTTTACCCACATCCAGTATAGCCCCTGCCTTTTTCTTTCCTATCTTCATAGCTTCTCTTTGAAAAAGAGAAACAATGTCTCCGATCCTCTTGATTCATCAATAGTTCTGCAATAAGAATTTCTAGCATTAACACTATTTGGAGCCAAAATTATGTGCAAAATAATGCATGTGTTCGGTTCATCCACAGGATCAGATAGGACAGCACAACAAAAATACAAACCCTAAATCAGAAATTTAGTATTTGATAACTTCAATTGGGTTGACTTGTTGACTTTCTGTCGCTGGAATGGGGGCACTTTGGCCACTCGGCGGCCGCCGGCGGCTGTGCAGCCACGCAGCCGGCAAGGGTGCAGCGGCGTAGGGCAGGGGCAGGTGCACACACAGCTCGCTGTCACAGGGGGGCGGAAGGACAGAAAGAGAGGCGGGATCCTCCTCGGTGGTGTTGGAAATATGCCCTAGAGGCAATAATAAAAGGATTATTATTATATTTCCTTGTTCATGATAATTTTCTTTTATTCATGCTATAATTGTGTTATCCGGAAATCATAATGCATGTGTGAATACATAGACCAATATGTCCCTAGTGAGCCTCTAGTTGACTAGCCCGTTGATCAACAGATAGTCATGGTTTCCTGACTATGGACATTGGATGTCATTGATAACGAGATCACATCATTAGGAGAATGATGTGATGGACAAGACCCAATCCTAAGCATATCACAAGATCGTGTAGTTCGTTTGCTAGAGCTTTTCCAATGTCAAGTATCCTTTCCTTAGACCATGAGATCGTGTAACTCCCGGATAACGTAGGAGTGCTTTGGGTGTACCAAACGTCACAACGTAACTGGGTAACTATAAAGGTGCACTACAGGTATCTCTGAAAGTGTCTGTTGGGTTGACACGGATCGAGACTGGGATTTGTCACTCCGTATGACGGAGAGGTATCTCTGGGCCCACTCGGTAATGCATCATCATATGAGCTCAAAGTGACCAAGTGTCTGGTCACGGGATCATGCATTACGGTACGAGTAAAGTGACTTGCCGGTAACGAGATTGAACGAGGTATTGGGATACCAATTGCTTGAATCCTCGACATCGTGGTTCATCCGATGAGATCATCGAGGAGCATGTGGGAGCCAACATGGGTATCCAGATCCCGCTATTGGTTATTGAGCGGAGAGCCGTCTCGGTCATGTCTACGTGTCTCCCGAACCCGCAGGGTCTACACACTTAAGGTTCCGTGAAGCTAGGGTTGTAGAGATATGAGTATGCAGCAAACCGAAAGTTGTTCGGAGTCCCGGATGAGATCCCGGACGTCACGAGGAGTTCCGGAATGGTCTGGAGGTAAAGAATTATATATGGGAAGTCGAGTTTCGGCCATCGGGAAAGTTTCGGGGGTCACCTGTATTGTACCGGGACCACCGGAAGGGTCCCGGGGGTCCACCAGGTGGGGCCACCCATCCCAGAGGGCCCCATGGGCTGAAGTGGGAGGGGAACCAGCCCTTGGTTGGCTGGTGCGCCCCCCTGGGCCCCCCTCTGCGCCTAGGGTTGGGAACCCTAGGGGAAGGGGCGCCTCCACTTGTCTTGGGGGGGGGGGGGCAAGTTTCCCCCCTTGGCCGCCGCCCCCCTAGGAGATCCCATCTCCTAGGGCCGGAGCCCCCCCTGGGGTCCATATATAAAGAGGGGGGTGGGAGGGCAGCCGCACCCTGACACCTGGCGCCTCCCTTCCCCCTTGCTACACCTCTCCCTTCCGCAGACGCTTGGCGAAGCCCTGCCAGATCCCTGCTGCATCCACCACCACGCCGTCGTGCTGCTGGATCTTCATCAACCTCTCCTTCCCCTTGCTGGATCAAGAAGGAGGAGACGTCACGCTGACCGTACGTGTGTTGAACGCGGAGGTGCCGTCCGTTCGGTGCTAGGATCTCCGGTGATTTGGATCACGACGAGTACGACTCCCTCAACCCCGTTCTCTTGAACGCTTCCGCTCGCGATCTACAAGGGTATGTAGATGCACTCCTCTCTCTCGTTGCTAGATGAACTCATAGATTGATCTTGGTGAATGTAGGAATTTTTTTATTTTATGCAACGTTCCCCAACAGGTGGCTGGGCTCCGACCGGCGACTGGTGAGGGCGAGGCAGGGCACGGCCACGTGGCTCTGGGAGGGCTTCGGGACAAGGCGGTTGTGCCCTCGCTCGTTGTGGACGACAGGAGAGGACGGCGTGGCTTGGGCTGCGTTTGTCCATAGGTCAACAGGTAAAGTTTTATTGGGCCAATTGTTTTTCTCTGGCCCAGTTAAAAATTCATAGGTATATGGCGGATCCAAAATCCCAGGGTGGGCCGCGGCCCACCCTTGCCACCCTGTAGCTCCGCCCATGTGGCCATCATGCCCTCTGTGCCTCCCCGGCTCTGCATGGATATCCCCCCTCTCCAGACCGTGACACCCTCATGCCTGAGAGAGACACACACACACACACACACACAGAGAGAGAGAGGGAGAGAGAGAGAGAGAGAGAGAGAGAGAGAGAGAGAGAGAGAGAGAGAGAGATTTCCACTAACAAGTGGGCAACATATGTCAAGTTGGATATTGGGGTGAGTCATTGGGGTTCCACTAAAGCAATACACCAAATAACCCCCTATTGCGATGATTTACAGGGAACGACTGGAGATGCTCTAAGTAATGCAATGTATTCCTAGCGCAATAAAGGTTTTCGAGATAACAGAATATTGTGAACCCAAGATACCACCATTTTGCAATTAGGGTTTGCTTAAGAAGAGGCACCTAGATTTTCTCCTCGACATGTCGACACCGCGGGTTTCCCTGGTCTTCACCAGCCATTGCGGCGATGGGAGGATGGGGAAACCTCGGATCTGACTGTATGATACGTCTCCAACGTATCTCAATTTTTTGATTGCTCCATGCTATTATAGTATCAATCTTGAATGTTTTATATGCAATTGTATGATATTTTATATCATTTCTGGGACTAAACTATTAACCCAGTGCCAAGTGCCAATTGCTATTTTTTTGTCTACTTTTGGTTTTCTAGGAAATCAATACCAAACGAAGTCCAAACGCTACGAAACTTTTTAATGATTTTTTCTGGACAAGAGAGACCCTAGAAACTTTGGGACGAGACCAGAAGGCAAATGAGGAGACGGCAAGGCAACAGGGCGCACCCTGATGCCTAGTGGGCCCCTCGTGGCTCCATTTGACCAAATTTCACTTCTATAAATTCTCAAATATTGGGAAACCAGTAGAGAGCCACCCGAAAAACTTTTTACTCCGCCGCAAGTCTCCGTTCTTCTGCGATCCCATCTGAAGGCCTTTCCTAGTACTCTGCCGGAGGGGGAATCGATCACGAATGGCTTCTACATCATCCTTACTGCCCTTCCGATCATGCTTATTGCCCTTCCGATCTTGCATGAGTAGTTCATCACATACCTACGGGTCCATAGCTAGTAGCTAGATGGCTTCTTCTCTCTCTTTGATCTTCAATACCATGTTCTTCTTGATATTCTAGGAGTTCTATCCATTGTAATCTTTTTGGAGTTCTATCCTATGTAATCTTCTTTTGCGGTGTGTTTGTTGGGATCCGATGAATTGTGGGTTTATCATCCGAATATTTATGAATATTAGTGGAGTCTTTTTGAACTTTATTATGCATGATTGTTATAACTTTGTATTTCTCTCTGATCTATCTGTTTGGTTTGGCCAACTAGATTGATTTATCTTGCAATAGGAGAGGTGCTTTGTAATGGGTTCAATCTTACGGTGCTCTATATCCCAGCGAGAGAAGGGGAAACGACACGTATTTGTATTGTTGCCATTAAGGGTAAAATGATGGGGTTTATTCATATTGATTGGGTTTACATTATCTACATCATGTCATCTTGCTTAAGGCGTTACTCTGTTTTATACGCAATACCATAGATGCATGTTGGATAGCGGTAGATTGGTGGAGTAATAGTAGTAGATGCAGGCAGGAGTCGGTCTACTTGTCTTGGTCGTGATGCCTATATACATGATCATTGCCTTGAATATTGTCATAACTATGTGATTTTCTATCAATTACCCAAGCCCAACAGTAATTTGTTCACCCATCGTATGTTATGTGTTCGAGAGAGAAGCCTCTAGTGAAAACTATGGGCCCCGGGTCTACTTTTATCGTATATAAAAACACAAAAATACCATGTTGTAATTTTATTTCCTTTATTTGTTTTTTATTTTATTTTATCTATCTATCACTACAAGATTTAATCCTGGCAAGTAACCGCCAAGGGGATTGACAACCCTCTTGTTTGCGTTGGGTGCAAGTATGCTTTTGTGTGTGCAGGTGCTGCTAACGAGGTTCTTTGTGGTTCTCCTACTGGATTGATAACCTTGGTTCTTAACTGAGGAAAATACCAGTAGTGTAAAAAGGCCTAGCTATGGCGTGGCAAATAGTGCCTTGCTGGCGTTGACACCCAACCTCATCAATATGGCGCCATTGTTAAGAAATAGTGGTGGCGTGGGTGGACACGTGAGCAATAACATACATTGTGTTGGCATGTAACCATTCCAGCGTCAGCACTAAGTTTGTCATAACTCTGGTGTCCCTACTTGTCCAATGCTAGCAAATGGTTATTTTGGAAATAAAATTCTTTTGCTCGTCAACACTAGCTACTTACTTAATAGATACTACTGAACACAATATACTCATCAACACTAGGTACTTACTTAATAGATAATCATTATAGAAGAGACTCATGTACTCAACAAGTTGATATTAATTTCACAAAAGTTGCTCACTCAAGTACTCTAGCTAGTTACTCGATCATCATCAACTAATAATTAAGATGAACTAGCTAGCTACTTAAAAAACTAATCTTGATCAAAGAGTATGCCCAGCTGGCGAAGCTTCTTTCTACCCCCCTCTCCTTCTCTTCTGAAATGATCTATGTCCATCTTCAGGTCAATCCTTCCAGCCCTGAGGAGTCTCCTCTCCTCCTTCAATTTATCCCGATCCTCGACAAGCTTATCCCTCTCGTCCCTAAGCTAATTAGTCTCCTGAACGAGCCGAGCAGTCTCCTTGCGTAGCTCTTTAATATTCCCCTTTAGCACCCCATTTTCCCCTTGCGCGCTCTTGATGACATACTCATAAGTGTTTGAGAATTCATTGTTGGCCATGTCCACATCGCACACCGACTCGTTGTTGCCTCCAGAATTGGCCATGACCAACAAACATAACACATATTGTTGGAAATATGCCCTAGAGGCAATAATAAAAGTATTATTATATTTCAATGTTCATGATAAATGTCTTTTATTCATGCTATAACTGTATTATCCGGAAATCGTAATACACGTGTGAATACTTAGACCACAATATGTCCCTGGTGAGCCTCTAGTTGACTAGCTCGTTGTGATCAACAGATAGTCATGGTTTCCTGACTATGGACATTGGATATCGTTGATAACGGGATCACATCATTAGGAGAATGATGTGATGGACAAGACCCAATCCTAAGCATAGCATAAAAGATCGTGTAGTTCGTTTTGCTAGAGCTTTGCCAGTGTCAAGTATCTCTTCCTTCGACCATGAGATCGTGTAACTCCCGGATACCGTAAGAGTGCCTTGGGTGTATCAAACGTCACAACGTAACTGGGTGACTATAAAGGTGCATTACAGGTATCTCCGAAAGTATATGTTGGGTTGACACGGATCGAGACTGGGATTTGTCACTCCGTATGACGGAGAGGTATCTCTGGGCCCACTCGGTAATGCATCATCATAATGAGCTCAATGTGACCAAGGTGTTGGATACGGGATCATGCATTACGGTACGAGTAAAGTGACTTGCCGGTAACGAGACTGAACAAGGTATTGGGATACCGACGATCGAGTCTCGGGCAAGTAACGTACCGATTGACAAAGGGAATTGCATACAGGGTTTGATCGAATCCTCGACATCGTGGTTCATCCGATGACAACATCGAGGAGCATGTGGGAGCCATCATGGGTATCCAGATCCCGCTGTTGGTTATTGACTGAGAGCGTCTCGGTCATGTCTGCATGTCTCCCGAACCCGTAGGGTCTACACACTTAAGGTTCGGTGACGCTAGGGTTATTAGGAAGACTAGTATGTGACTACCGAATGTTGTTCGGAGTCCCGGATGGGATCCTGGACGTCACGAGGAGCTCCGGAAGGATCCGGAGGTAAAGATTTATATATGGGAAGTTGTCAAACGGACACCGGGAAGTTTCGGGGTCATACCGGTATTGTACCGGGGCCACCGGAAGAGTTCCGGGGGTCCACCGGGAGGGGCCACCCCTCCCGGGGGGCCACATGGGCTGCGTGGGGCAGGGAGCCAGCCCCTTCTGGGCTGGCCGCACCCCCTCCCTTGGGCCCATGCGCCTAGGGTTGAGGGGGGAACCCTAGAGGGGGTGCCCCCCTTGGCTTGGGGGGCAAGCCACCCTCTCCCCTCTCCCCTAGGCCGCCGCACCCCCCCCCCTAGATGGGTTCTAGGGGGCCGGCCCCCTTCTCCCTTCCCCCTATAAATAGAGGGGTGAGGGGAGGGCAGCCGCACCACCCTCCAAGGCGCAGCCCTCCCCTCCCCAACACCTCTCCTCCTCCGTTGTGTGCTTGGCGAAGCCCTGTCGGAGTACTGCCTCTCCACCATCACCACGCCGTCGTGCTGCCGGTGGAGCTGTCTTCCTCAACCTCTCCTTCCCCCTTGCTGGATCAAGAAGGAGGAGACGTCTCCCGTTCCGTACGTGTGTTGAACGCGGAGGTGCTGTCCGTTCAGCACTTGGTCATCGGTGATTCGAATCACGTCGAGTACGACTACATCATCACCTTGCAAGCTTCCGCACGCGATCTACAAGTGGTATGTAGATGCTAACTCTCTCCCTTGACTCGTTGCTTAGATGAACTCATAGATGGATCTTGGTGAAATCGTAGAAAAATTTTAATTTTCTGCAACATTCCCCCACAGTGGTATCAGAGCTAGGTCTATGCGTAGTTCTCTTTGCACGAGTAGAACACAATTTTGTTGTGGGCGTGGATTTTGTCATCTTACTTGCCTCTACTAGTCTTTTCTTGCTCAACGGTATTGTGGGATGAAGCGGCCCGGACCAACCTTACACGTACGCTTACGTGAGACCGGTTCCACCGACTGACATGCACTAGTTGCATAAGGTGGCTGGCGGGTGTCTGTCTCTCCCACTTTAGTTGGAGCGGAATCGATGAACAGGGCCCTTATGAAGGGTAAATAGAAGTTGACAAAATCACGTTGTGGTGATTCGTAGGTAAGAAAAGTTCTTACTAGAACCCAATTGCAGCCACGTAAAAGATGCAACAACAATTAGAGGACGTCTAACTTGTTTTTGCAGCGATTGATCATGTGATGTGATATGGCCAGAAGTTGTGATGAATGATGAATTGTGATGTATGAGATCATGTTCTTTGTAATAGGATTCACGACTTGCATGTCGATGAGTATGGCAACCGGCAGGAGCCATAGGAGTTGTCTTTATTTTTTGTATGACCTGCGTGTCATTGAATAATGCCATGTAAACTACTTTAGTTTATTGCTAAACGTTAGTCATAGAAGTAGAAGTAGTCGTTGGCGTGACAACTTCATGAAGACACGATGATGGAGATCATGATGATGGAGATCATGGTGTCAAGCCGGTGACAAGGTGATCATGGAGCCCCGAAGATGAAGATCAATGGAGCTATATGATATTGGCCATATCATGTCACAACTATATAATTGCATGTGATGTTTATTATGTATTATGCATCTTGTTTACTTAGGACGACGGTAGTAAATAAGATGATCCCTTATAAAATTTCAAGAAGTGTTCTCCCCTAACTGTGCACCGTTGCTACAGTTCGTCGCTTCTAAGCACCACGTGATGATCGGGTGTGATGGATTCTTACGTTCACATACAACGGGTGTAAGACAGTTTTACACAGCGAAAACACTTAGGGTTAACTTGACGAGCCTAGCATGTGCAGACATGGCCTCGGAACACGGAGACCGAAAGGTCGAACACGAATCGTATGGAAGATACGATCAACATGAGAATGTTCACCGACGATGACTAGTCCGTCTCACGTGATGATCGGACACGAGCTAGTCGACTCGGATCGTGTAACACTTAGATGACTAGAGGGATGTCTAATCTAAGTGGGAGTTCATAATTTGATTAGAACTTTATTACCATGAACTTAGTCTAAAACCTTTGCAAATATGTCTTGTAGATCAATGGCCAACGCTAATGTCAACATGAACTTCAACGCGTTCCTAGAGAAAACCAAGATGAAAGATGATGGCAGCAACTATACGGACTGGGTCCGGAACCTGAGGATCATCCTCATAGCTGCCAGGAAACAATATGTCCTAGAAGGACCGCTAGGTGACGCTCTCGTCCCAGAGAACCAAGACATTATGAATGCATGGCAGTCTCGTGCTGATGATTACTCCCTCGTTCAGTGCGGCATGCTTTACAGCTTAGAACCGGGGCTCCAAAAGCGTTTTGAGCACCACGGAGCATATGAGATGTTCGAAGAGCTGAAACTAGTTTTTCAAGCTCATGCCCGGGTCGAGAGATATGATGTCTCCGACAAGTTCTACAGTTGTAAGATGGAGGAAAACAGTTCTGTCAGTGAGCACATCCTGAAGATGTCTGGGTTGCACAACCGTATGACGTAGCTGAACATTAACCTCCCAGATGAGGCGGTCATTGACAGAATCCTCCAGTCGCTCCCACCAAGCTACAAGAGCTTTGTGATGAACTACAACATGCAGGGGATGGAAAAGACCATTCCTGAAGTGTTCTCGATGCTGAAGTCAGTAGAGGCTGAAATCAAGAAAGAACATCAAGTGTTGATGGTCAATAAGACCACTAAGTTCAAGAAGGGCAAGGGTAAGAAGAACTTCAAGAAGGACGGCAAGGAGGTTGCCGCGCCTGGTAAGCCAGTTACCGGGAAGAAGTCAAAGAATGGACCTAAGCCTGAGACTGAGTGCTTTTATTGCAAGGGGAAGGGTCACTGGAAGCGGAACTGCCCCAAATACTTAGCGGATAAGAAGGCCGGCAACACCAAAGGTATATTTGATATACATGTGATTGATGTGTACCTTACCAGTACTCGTAGTAACTCCTGGGTATTTGATACCGGTGCCGTTGCTCATATTTGTAACTCACAGCAGGAGCTGCGGAATAAACGGAGACTGGCGAAGGACGAGGTGACTATGCGCGTCGGGAATGGTTCCAGAGTCGATGTGATCGCCGTCGGCACGCTGCCTCTACATTTACCTACGGTATTAGTTTTGAACCTTAATAATTGTTATTTAGTGCCAAGTTTGAGCATGAACATTGTATCTGGATCTCGTTTAATACGAGATGGCTACTCATTTAAGTCAGAGAATAATGGTTGTTCGATTTATATGAGAGATATGTTTTATGGTCATGCTCCGATGGTCAATGGTTTATTCTTAATGAATCTCGAGCGTAATATTACACATGTTCATAGTGTAGATGCCAAAAGATTTAAAGTTGATAACGATAGTCCCACATACTTGTGGCACTGCCGCCTTGGTCACATTGGTGTCAAGCGCATGAAGAAGCTCCATGCCGATGGACTTTTAGAGTCTCTTGATTATGAATCGTTTGACACCTGCGAACCATGCCTTTTGGGCAAAATGACCAAGACTCCGTTCTCCGGAACAATGGAGCGAGCAACCAACTTGTTGGAAATCATACATACCGATGTGTGCGGTCCAATGAGCGTTGAGGCTCGCGGAGGATATCGTTATGTTCTCACTCTCACTGATGACTTGAGTAGATATGGGTATGTCTACTTAATGAAACACAAGTCTGAGACCTTTGAAAAGTTCAAGGAATTTCAGAATGAGGTAGAGAATCAACGTGACCGAAAGATAAAATTCTTACGATCAGATCGTGGAGGAGAATACTTAAGTCACGAATTTGGTACACACTTAAGGAAATGTGGAATCGTTTCACAACTCACGCCGCCTGGAACACCTCAGCGAAACAGTGTGTCCGAACATCGTAATCGCACTCTATTGGATATGGTGCGGTCTATGATGTCTCTTACCGATTTACCGCTATCATTTTGGGGATACGCTCTAGAGACAGCTACATTCACTTTAAATAGGGCACCGTCTAAAACCGTTGAGACGACACCGTATGAATTATGGTTTGGAAAGAAACCTAAGCTGTCGTTTCTAAAAGTTTGGGGATGCGATGCTTATGTCAAGAAACTTCAACCTGAAAAGCTCGAACCCAAATCGGAAAAATGCGTATTCATAGGATACCCTAAGGAAACTGTCGGGTATACCTTCTACTTAAGATCCGAAGGCAAGATCTTTGTTGCCAAGAACGGATGCTTTCTGGAAAAAGAGTTTCTCTCGAAAGAAGTAAGTGGGAGGAAAGTAGAACTCGATGAAGTGCTACCTCTCGAACGGGAAAGTGGTGCAGCTCAGGAAAATGTTCCTGTGATGCCCACACCAACTGAAGAGGAAAACATTGATGATGATCAAGGTACTTCGGATCAAGTTACTGCTGAACTTCGTAGGTCCACAAGGACACGTTCCGCACCAGAGTGGTACGGCAACCCTGTCCTGGAAATCATGTTGTTAGACAACAATGAACCTTCGAACTATGAAGAAGCGATGGCGGGCCCGGATTCCAACAAATGGCTTGAAGCCATGAAATCCGAGATAGAATCCATGTATGAAAACAAAGTATGGACTTTGACAGACTTGCCCGATGATCGGCGAGCGATAGAAAACAAATGGATTTTTAAGAAGAAGACGGACGCGGATGGAAATGTTACCATCTATAAGGCTCGACTTGTCGCTAAGGGTTATCGACAAGTTCAAGGGATTGACTACAATGAGACTTTCTCTCCCGTAGCGAAGCTGAAGTCCGTCCGAATCATGTTAGCAATTGCCGCATACTATGATTATGAGATATGGCAAATGGACGCCAAAACGGCATTCCTTAACGGGCATCTTAAGGAAGAACTGTATATGATGCAGCCGGAAGGTTTTGTCGATCCTCGGAACGCTAACAAAGTATGCAAGCTCCAGCGATCCATTTATGGACTGGTGCAAGCATCTCGGAGTTGGAACATTCGCTTTGATGAGATGATCAAAGCGTTTGGGTTTATGCAGACTTATGGAGAAGCCTGCGTTTACAAGAAAGTGAGTAGGAGCTCTGTAGCATTTCTCATAGTATATGTAGATGACATACTCTTGATGGGAAATAATATAGAATTTCTGGACAGCATTAAGGCCTACTTGAATAAGTGTTTTTCAATGAAGGACCTTGGAGAAGCTGCTTATATATTGGGCATCAAGATCTATAGAGATAGATCGAGACGCCTCATAGGTCTTTCACAAAGCACATACCTTGATAAGATTTTGAAGAGGTTCAAAATGGATCAGTCCAAGAAGGGGTTCTTGCCTATGTTACAAGGTGTGAGATTGAGCTCGGCTCAGTCACCGACCACGGCAAAAGATAAAGAAGAGATGAGTGTCATCCCCGATGCTTCAGCCATAGGATCTATTATGTATGCCATGCTGTGTACCAGACCCGATGTAAACCTTGCCGTAAGTTTGGTAGCAAGATACCAAAGAAATCCCCGCAAGGAACACTGGACAGCGGTCAAGAATATCCTGAAGTACCTAAAAAGGACGAAGGACATGTTTCTCGTTTATGGAAGAGACGAAGAGCTCGTCGTAAAGGGTTACGTCGACGCTAGCTTCGACTCAGATCTAGATGACTCTAAGTCACAAACCGGATACGTGTATATGTTGAATGGTGGAGCAGTAAGCTGGTGCAGCTGCAAGCAGAGCGTCGTGGCGGGATCTACGTGTGAAGCGCAGTACATGGCAGCCTCGGAGGCAGCGCATGAAGCGATTTGGGTGAAGGAGTTCATCACCGACCTAGGAGTCATACCCAATGCGTCGGGGCCGATCAAACTCTTCTGTGACAACACTGGAGCTATTGCCCTCGCCAAGGAGCCCAGGTTTCACAAGAAGATCAGGCACATCAAGCGTCGTTTCAACTCCATCCGTGAAAATGTTCAAGATGGAGACATAGAGATTTGCAAAGTGCACACGGATCTGAATGTCGCAGATCCGCTGACTAAACCTCTCTCGCGTGCAAAACATGATCAACACCAGAACTGTGTTCGATTCATCACAATGTAACTAGATTGGTGACTCTAGTGCAAGTGGGAGACTGTTGGAAATATGCCCTAGAGGCAATAATAAAAGTATTATTATATTTCAATGTTCATGATAAATGTCTTTTATTCATGCTATAACTGTATTATCCGGAAATCGTAATACACGTGTGAATACTTAGACCACAATATGTCCCTGGTGAGCCTCTAGTTGACTAGCTCGTTGTGATCAACAGATAGTCATGGTTTCGTGACTATGGACATTGGATGTCGTTGATAACGGGATCACATCATTAGGAGAATGATGTGATGGACAAGACCCAATCCTAAGCATAGCATAAAAGATCGTGTAGTTCGTTTTGCTAGAGCTTTGCCAGTGTCAAGTATCTCTTCCTTCGACCATGAGATCGTGTAACTCCCGGATAACGTAAGAGTGCCTTGGGTGTATCAAACGTCACAACGTAACTGGGTGACTATAAAGGTGCATTACAGGTATCTCCGAAAGTATCTGTTGGGCTGACACGGATCGAGACTGGGATTTGTCACTCCGTATGACGGAGAGGTATCTCTGGGCCCACTCGGTAATGCATCATCATAATGAGCTCAATGTGACCAAGGTGTTGGACACGGGATCATGCATTACGGTACGAGTAAAGTGACTTGCCGGTAACGAGACTGAACAAGGTATTGGGATACCGACGATCGAGTCTCGGGCAAGTAACGTACCGATTGACAAAGGGAATTGCATACAGGGTTTGATCGAATCCTCGACATCGTGGTTCATCCGATGACAACATCGAGGAGCATGTGGGAGCCATCATGGGTAACCAGATCCCGCTGTTGGTTATTGACTGAGAGCGTCTCGGTCATGTCTGCATGTCTCCCGAACCCGTAGGGTCTACACACTTAAGGTTCGGTGACGCTAGGGTTATTAGGAAGACTAGTATGTGACTACCGAATGTTGTTCGGAGTCCCGGATGGGATCCTGGACGTCACGAGGAGCTCCGGAAGGATCCGGAGGTAAAGATTTATATATGGGAAGTTGTCAAACGGACACCGGGAAATTTCGGGGTCATACCGGTATTGTACCGGGGCCACTGGAAGAGTTCCGGGGGTCCACCGGGAGGGGCCACCCCTCCCGGGGGGCCACATGGGCTGCGTGGGGCAGGGAGCCAGCCCCTGGTGGGCTGGCCGCACCCCCTCCCTTGGGCCCATGCGCCTAGGGTTGAGGGGGGAACCCTAGAGGGGGCGCCCCCCTTGGCTTGGGGGGCAAGCCACCCTCTCCCCTCTCCCCTAGGCCGCCGCACCCCCCCCT
Source organism: Triticum dicoccoides (assembly GCF_002162155.2). NCBI lineage: Eukaryota > Viridiplantae > Streptophyta > Magnoliopsida > Poales > Poaceae > Triticum > Triticum dicoccoides. The sequence goes on along the minus strand of NC_041391.1, from coordinate 573,520,434 downwards.
AGATGGGTTCTAGGGGGCCGGCCCCCTTCTCCCTTCCCCCTATAAATAGAGGGGTGAGGGGAGGGCAGCCGCACCACCCTCCAAGGCGCAGCCCTCCCCTCCCCAACACCTCTCCTCCTCCGTTGTGTGCTTGGCGAAGCCCTGTCGGAGTACTGCCTCTCCACCATCACCACGCTGTCGTGCTGCCGGTGGAGCTGTCTTCCTCAACCTCTCCTTCCCTCTTGCTGGATCAAGAAGGAGGAGACGTCTCCCGTTCCGTACGTGTGTTGAACGCGGAGGTGCTGTCCGTTCAGCACTTGGTCATCGGTGATTCGAATCACGTCGAGTACGACTACATCATCACCTTGCAAGCTTCCGCACGCGATCTACAAGTGGTATGTAGATGCTAACTCTCTCCCTTGACTCGTTGCTTAGATGAACTCATAGATGGATCTTGGTGAAACCGTAGAAAAATTTTAATTTTCTGCAACGTTCCCCCACACATATACGATCAAGATAATATGCAATTTCATATCATTGAATATTGAAACCAATGTAAAGTAGTTCAAATATTGCAATGTATAGAACTAATTAAACTAGATAGCGTGTGTATTTCCAGTGCTATTTTCTCTTTCTTCTAGAACCGGATGATAGTTAATTATAACAAATTATCAGCCTAAATTTTTTGGACATGAGGACTTGCCCTGATTTCTAAACATAACACATTCTATCCATTTCTACTAAACTAGCTCAGATCCGCCAACGGAGGGAGACACACAAGTAAATAAATTCTACACATAACACATTCTATCCATTTCTACTAAATATAGCAATTTCTACTAAACTAGCTCATATCCGCCAATGGGGGGAGACACACAAGTAAATAAATTCTACACTAGCAATCAGATTATCACTACAATTTCTACACAAAGCAACCCATGCAACTAACTTTGGAATCAACATGACACAAAGCAAATCCCAATGGGTCTTGGCCGTGTGGCGTGTCCGCGAACTGTGGAGTAGTGGATCTAACCTTGGTGCCGACGAGGGGCGTCGACGGGGCGGCAGCGGCGGCTTTGGTCCAGGGGAGGAGTTGTGCATATACGACCGGACGGGTAGGGTGTGAAATGAGATAGAGCGGTGACTTAGGTCTTTTACTAAGTTGACTCAGATAGGTTATTGTTGGCCTTGGATATAAGGCGACCCATAGCTAATCACACGCCAAATAAAAAAGGACTAAGATTAATGAAAGAGTTGATAAAAATAAAAGACTCAAAATTTGAGGTGGCAGTAAAGAAATAAAAGTCCAAAATTGATAAAAACACTAAAAATGAGATTAAAACACTAAAAATGATGATCAGTACATATTTGATAAAACACTAAAAATGTCCTAAATTGATCAATATTTCCATTTAAAATAATATAAATTTAAAATCATCGGTATTTTCATTTAAAATAATATAATTGAAAATCATTAGAATTTCCATATAAAATAATGTAAATTTTAAATCATTAATATTTCCATTTAAAATAATGTAAAATCATCTATATTTCTAGCGTGCAAAGAAAATGAATACCATCACTAACAAATTAACTATGGCGTGCAAAGAAAACCAACGCCACCAGTGCATCCCAAACGGTGAGTGCATATGGGCCAACAGATTTGTGGTGTTTCTAAAACAATCTACGCTAGCACTAAGCATGTAAAGCTGACGTGATGATTTCGCCGACGCCAGCAATATTTGGAAAAAATAGCGCTGGCGTTGATGGAAAATGACGCGCCACCAACGAAAGTTGTGGCTAGCCGTTTTTCCACTAGTGTACTTATCTCTACTATATATTGTATCTCCTCTCTTCTTCGGGGAAATCCCAACGCAGCTCACTGTTGGGGAACGTAGTAATTTCAAAAAAATTCCTACGTACACGCAAGATCATGGTGATGGCATAGCAACGAGAGGGGAGAGTGTTGTCCACGTACCCTCGTACACCGTAAGCGGAAGCGTTATGACAACGCGGTTGATGTAGTCGTACGTCTTCACGATCGGACCGATCCAAGTACCGAACGTACGGCACCTCCGAGTTCAGCACACGTTCAGCTCGATGACGATCCCCGGACTCCGATCCAGCAAAGTGTCGGGGATGAGTTTCATCAGCACGACGGCGTGGTGACGATGATGATGCTCTACCGGCGCAGGGCTTCGCCTAAACTCCGCGACGATATGACCGAGGTGGAATATGGTGGAGGGGGGCACCGCACACGGCTAAGGAACGATCCGTAGATCAACTTGTGTGTCTATGGAGTGCCCCCCGCCCCTGTATATAAAGGAGCCAGGGGGGAGGAGGCGGCCGGCCAAGGAGGGCGCGCCAAGGGGGGAGTCCTACTCCCACCGGGAGTAGGACTCCTCCTTTCCTAGTAGGAGTAGGAGAGAAGGAAGGAGAAGAGAGAAGGGAAGGAAGGAGGGGGTGCGGCCCCTCCCCCTAGTCCAATTCGGACTAGGCCTTGGGGGGCGTGCGGCCTGCCCTAGGCAGCCCCTCTCTCTTTCCCGTATGGCCCAATAAGGCCCAATACTTCTCCCCGGCGAATTCCCGTAACTCTCCGGTACTCCGATAAATACCCGAATCACTGGGAACCTTTCCGAACTCCGAATATAGTCGTCCAATATATCGATCTTTACGTCTCGACCATTTCGAGACTCATCGTCATGTCCCCGATCTCATCCGGGACTCCGAACTCCTTCGGTACATCAAAAATCATAAACTCATAATATAACTGTCATCGAAACCTTAAGCGTGCGGACCCTACGGGTTTGAGAACTATGTAGACATGACCTAGAACTATTCTTGGTCAATAACCAATAGCGGAACCTGGATGCCCATATTGGCTCCTACATATTCTACAAAGATCTTTATCGGTCAAACCGCATAACAACATACGTTGATCCCTTTGTTATCGGTATGTTACTTGCCCTAGATTCGATCGTCGGTATCCAATACCTAGTTCAATCTCGTTACCGGCAAGTCTCTTTACTCGTTATGTAATGCATCATTCCGTAACTAACTCATTAGCTACATTGCTTGCAAGGCTTATAGTGATGTGCATTACCGAGAGGGTCCAGAGATACCTCTCCGACAATCGGAGTGACAAAACCTAATCTCGAAATATGCCAACCCAACATGTACCTTTGGAGACACCTGTAGTACTCCTTTATAATCACCCAGTTATGTTGTGATGTTTGGTAGCACCCAAAGTGTTCCTCCGGTAAATGGAAGTTGCATAATCTCATAGTTACAGGAACATGTATTAGTCATGAAGAAAGCAATAGCAACATACTAAACGATCAAGTGCTAGGCTAACGGAATGGGTCATGTCAATCACATCATTAGAATGATGTGATCCCATTAATCAAATGACAACACATGTCTATGGTTAGGAAACATAACCATCTTTGATTAATGAGCTACTCAAGTAGAGGCATACTAGTGACTATATGTTTGTCTATGTATTCACACATGTATCATGTTTCCGGTTAATACAATTCTAGCATGAATAATAAACATTTATCATGAAATAAGGAAATAAATAATAACTTTATTATTGCTTCTAGGGCATATTTCCTCCAGTCTCCCACTTGCACTAGAGTCAATAGTCTAGTTCACATCGTTATGTGATTTAACACCAATATTCACATCTGCATGTGATTAATACCCATAGTTCACATCATCATGTGATCAACATCCAAAGGGTTTACTAGAGTCAATAATCTAGTTCACATCGCTATGTGATTAACACCCAAAAGAGTACTAAGGTATGATCATGTTTTGCTCGTGAGAGAAGCTTAGTCAACGGGTCTGTCATATTCAGAGCCGTATGTATTTCGCAAATATTCTATGTCCAAAAGTCTCTGCATGGAGCTACTCTAGCTAATTGCTCCCACTTTCAATATGTATCGTTGTAAAAGCTTGCATCGTTGGTGTAAAAGCTTGCATCGTTGTAACTTTTATGACGGGCTCTTTTATCACCTCCATAATCGAGAAACATCTCCTTAGTCCTCACTAAGGATATTCTTGACCCATGTCCAGTGATCTACTTATTAGATCAAAATTGTATTCCTTTGCCAAACACAGAGCAAGGTATACAATAGGTCTGGCTCACATCATAGCATACTTTATAGAACCTATGACTGAGGCATAGGGAATGCCTTTTCATTCTCTTTCTATTTTCTGCAATGGTCGGGTCTTGAGTCTTACTCAACTTCACACCTTGTAACACAGGCAAGAACTCCTTCTTTGACTGTTCCATTTTGAACTATTTCAAAAATTTATCAAGGTATGTACTCATTGAAAAATCTTATCAAGCGTCTTGATCTATCTATATAGATCTTGATGCTCAATGTGTAAGCAGCTTCACCGATATCTTTCTTTGAAAAACTCCTTTCAAATACTCCTTTATGCTTTCCAGAAAAATTCTACATCATTTCTGATCAATAATATGTCACTCACATATACTTATCAGAAAGTCTGTAGTGCTCCCACTCACTTTATTGTAAACACATGCTTCACTGCAAGTCCGTATAAAAGTATATGCTTTGATCAACTTATCAAAGCATATATTCCAACTCCGAGATGCTTGCACCAGTCCATAGATGGATCGCTGGAGCTTGCACATTTTGTTAGCACCTTTAGGATTGACAAAACCTTATGGTTGTATCATTCACAACACTTCTTTAAGAAATATCCATTTAAGGAATGCAGTTTTTGACATCCATTTGCCAGATTTCATAAAATGTGGCAATTGCTAACATGATTCGGACCGACTTAAGCATCGTTACGAGTGAGAAAATCTCATCGTATTCAACACCTTGAACTTGTCGAAAACCTTTCGCAACAAGTCGAGCTTAGTAGATAGTAACACTACTATCAGTGTCTGTCTTCCTCTTGAAGATCCATTTATTTAACATGGCTTGCTGATCATCGAGCAAGTCAATCAAAGTCCATACTTTGTTCTCATACATGGATCCCATCTCAGATTTTATGGCCTCAAGCCATTTCGCGGAATCTGGGCTCATCATCGCTTCCTCATAGTTCGTAGGTTCATCATGGTCTAGTAACATGACTTTCAGAACATGATTACCATACCACTCTGGTGCGGATCTTACTCTGGAAGACCTACGAGGTTTGGTAGCAACTTGATCTGAAGTTTCATGATCATCATCATTAACTTCCTCACTAATTGGTGTAGGAATCACTGGAACTGATTTCTGTGATGAACTACTTTCCAATAAGGAAGAAGGTACAATTACCTCATCAAGTTCTACTTTCCTCCCACTCACTTCTTTCGAGAGAAACTTTTTCTCTAGAAAGGATCCATCTTAGCAACGAAATAACTTGCCTTTGGATCTGTGATAGAAGGTGTACCCAATAGTTACCTTTGGGTATTCTATGAAGACGCACTTCTCCGATTTGGGTTCGAGCTTATAAGGTTGAAAACCTTTTTCATATAAGAATCGCAACTCCAAACTTTGAGAAACGACAGCTTAGGTTTACTGCTAAATCATAGTTCATATGGTGTCGTCTCAACAGATTTAGATGGTGCCCTATTAATCGTGAATGCAGCTGTCTCTAATGCATAACCCCAAAACGATAGTGGTAAACTGATAAAAGACATCATAGATCGCACCATATCTAGTAAAGTACGATTACGACGTTCGGACACAGCATAACATTGTGGTGTTCCAGGTGGCGTGAGCTGTGAAACTATTCCACATTGTTTTAATTGAAGACCAAACTCGTAACTCAAATATTCGTCTCCATGATCAGATCGTAGAAACTTTATTTTTCTTGTTACGATGATTTTTCCACTTTACTCTGAAATTCTTTGAACTTTTCAACTATTTCAGACTTATGTTTCATCAAGTAGATATACCCATATCTGCTCAAATCATCTGTAAAGGTTAGAAAATAACGATACTTGCCACGAGCATCAACACTCATTGGACCGCATACATCGGTATGTATTGTTTCCAATAAGTCAGTAGCTCGTTCCATTGTTCCGGAGAACGGAGTTTTAGTCATCTTGCCCAAAAGGCACGGTTTGCAAGCATCAAATGATTCATAACCAAGTGATTCCGAAAATCCATCTTTATGGAGTTTCTTCATGCGCTTTACACCGATATGACCCAAACGGCAGTGCCACAAATAAGTTGCACTATCATTATCAACTTTGCATCTTTTGGCATCAATATTATGAATATGTGTATCACTACGATCGAGATCCAACAAACTATTTTCATTGGGTGTATGACCATCAAAGGTTTTATTCATTTAAACAGAACAACAATTATTCTCTGATTTTAAATGAATAACCGTATTGCAATAAACATGATCAAATCATATTCATGCTCAACGCAAACGCCAAATAACATTTATTTAGGTTCAACACTAATCCCGAAAGGAGTGTGCGATGATGATCATATCAATCTTGGAACCACTTCCAACACACATCGTCACTTTACCCTCAACTACTTTCTGTTTATTCTGTAACTCCTGTTTTGAGTTACTAATCTTAGCAACCGAACAAGTATCAAATACTCAGGGGTTACTATAAACACTAGTTAGGTACACATCAATAATCTGTATATCAAATATACCCTTGTTTAGTTTGCCATCCTTCTTATCCACCAAATATTCAGGGTATTTCCGTTTCCAGTGACCATTTCCTTTACAGTGTAAGCACTCAGTTTCAGGCTTTGGTTCAGCTTTGGGCTTCTTCGTGGGAGTGACAACTTGCTTGTCATTCTACTTGAAGTTCCCTTTCTATCCCTTTGCCCTTTTCTTGAAACTAGTGGTCTTGTCAATCATCAACACTTGATGCTCTTTCTTGATTTCTACCTTCATCGATTTCAACATCACGAAGAGCTCGGGAATCGTTTTCGTCATCCCTTGCATACTATAGTTCATCACAAAGTTCTACTAACTTGGTGATGGTGACTAGAGAATTCTGTCAATCACTATCTTATCTGGAAGATTAACTCCCACTTGATTCAAGAGATTGTAGTACCCAGACAATCTGAGCACATGCTCACTAGTTGAGCGATTCTCCTCCATCTTTTAGCCATAGAACTTGTTGGAGACTTCATATCTCTCAACTCGGGTATTTTCTTGAAATATTAACTTCAACTCCTGGAACATCTCATATGGTCCATGACATTCAAAACGTCTTTGAAGTCCCGATTCTAAGCCGTTAAGCATGGTGCACAAAACTATCAAGTAGTCATCATATTGAGCTAGCCAAACGTTCATAACGTCTGCATTTGCTCCTGCAATAGGTCTGTCACCTAGCGGTACATTAAGGACATAATTCTTCTGTGCAGCAATGAGGATAAACCTCAGATCACAGATCCAATCCGCATCATTGCTACTAACATCTTTCAACACAATTTTCTCTAGGAACATATCAAAATAAACATATGAAAGCAACAACGCAAGCTATTGATCTACAACATAATTTGCAAAATACTACCAGGACTAAGTTCATGATAAATTAAAGTTCAATTAATCATATTACTTAAGAACTCCCACTTAGATAGACATCCCTCTAATCCTCTAAGTGATTACGTGATCCATATCAACTAAACCATGTCCGATCATCACGTGAGATGGAGTAGTTTCAATGGTGAATATCATTATGTTGATCATATCTACTATATGATTCACGCTCGACCTTTCGGTCTCCGTGTTCCGAGGCCATATCTGTATATGCTAGGCTCGTCAAGTTTAACCCGAGTATTCCGCGTGTGCAACTGTTTTGCACCTGTTGTATTTGAATGTAGAGCCTATCACACCCGATCATCACGTGGTGTCTCAGCACGAAGAACTTTCACAACGGTGCATACTCAGGGAGAACACTTCTTGATAATTAGTGAGAGATCATCTTAAAATGCTACCGTCAAACAAAACAGAATAAGATGTATAACAGATAAACATCATATGCAATCAAAATATTTGACATGATATGGCCATGATCATCTTGTGCCTTTGATCTCCATCTCCAAAGTACTGTCATGATCTCTATCGTTACCGGCACGACACCATGATCTTCATCATCTTGATCTATATCAATGTGTCGTCACATGGTCGTCTCGCCAACTATTGCTCTTGCAACTATTGCTATCGCATAGCGATAAAGTAAAGCAATTATTTGGCACTTGCATCTTATGCAACAAAGAGACAACCATAGGGCTTCTGCCAGTTGCCGATAACTTCAACAAAACATGATCATTTCATACAACAACTTATATCTCATCACGTCTTGACCATATCACATCACAACATGCCCTGCAAAAACAAGTTAGACGTCCTCTACTTTGTTGTTGCAAATTTTACGTGGTTGCTACGGGCTTAGCAAGAACCGTTCTTACCTACGCATCAAAACCACAATGATAGTACGTCAAGTTAGTGATGTTTTAACCTTCGCAAGCACCGGGCGTAGCCACACTCGATTCAGCTAAAGTGAGAGAGACAGACACCTGCCAGCCACCTTTAAGAACAAGTGCTCGTAACGGTGAAACCAGTCTCGCGTAAGGGTACGCGTAATGTCGGTCCGGGCCGCTTCATCTCACAATACCGCCGAACCAAAGTATGACATGCTGGTAAGCAGTATGACTTGTATCGCCCACAACTCACTTGTGTTCTACTTAACATCAACGCATAAAACCTAGGCTCGGATGCCACTATTGGGGAACGTAGTAATTTCAAAACATTTCCTACGTACACGCAAGATCATGGTGATGGCATAGCAACGAGAGGGGAGAGTGTTGTCCACATACCCTCGTAGACCGTAAGCGGAAGCGTTATGACAACGCGGTTGATGTAGTCGTACGTCTTCACGATCCGACCAATCCAAGTACCGAACGTACGGCACCTTCGAGTTCAGCACACGTTCAGCTCGATGACGATCCCCGGACTCCGATCCAGCAAAGTGTCGGGGATGAGTTCCGTCAGCACGACGGCGTGGTGACGATGATGATGCTCTACCGGCGCAGGGCTTCGCCTAAACTCCGCGACGACATGACCGAGGTGGAATATGGTGGAGGGGGGCACCGCACACGGCTAAGGAACGATCCATAGATCAACTTGTGTGTCTATGGGATGCCCCCCCGCCCCCCTATATAAAGGAGCCAGGGGGGAGGAGGCGGCCGGCCAAGGAGGGCGCGCCAAGGGGGGAGTCCTACTCCCACCGGGAGTAGGACTCCTCCTTTCCTAGTAGGAGTAGGAGAGAAGGAAGGGGAAGAGAGAAGGGAAGGAAGGAGGGGGTGCGGCCCCTCCCCCTAGTCCAATTCGGACTAGGCCTTGGGGGGGGGGGGGCGGCCTGCCCTAGGCAGCCCCTCTCTCTTTCCCGTATGGCCCAATAAGGCCCAATACTTCTCCCCGGCGAATTCCCGTAACTCTCCGGTACTCCGATAAATACCCGAATCACTCGGAACCTTTCCGAACTCCGAATATAGTCGTCCAATATATCGATCTTTACGTCTCGACCATTTCGAGACTCCTTGTCATGTCCCCGATCTCATCCGGGACTCCGAACTCCGTCGGTACATCAAAACTCATAAACTCATAATATAACTGTCATCAAAACCTTAAGCGTGCGGACCCTACGGGTTCGAGAACTATGTAGACATGATCTAGAACTATTCTTGGTCAATAACCAATAGCGGAACCTGGATGCCCATATTGGCTCCTACATATTCTACGAAGATCTTTATCGGTCAAACCGCATAACAACATACGTTGATCCCTTTGTCATCGGTATGTTACTTGCCCGAGATTCGATCGTCGGTATCCAATACCTAGTTCAATCTCGTTACCGGAAAGTCTCTTTACTCGTTACGTAATGCATCATTCCGTAACTAACTCATTAGCTACATTGCTTGCAAGGCTTATAGTGATGTGCATTACCGAGAGGGCCCAGAGACACCTCTCCGACAATCGGAGTGACAAAACCTAATCTCGAAATACGCCAACCCAACATGTACCTTTGGAGACACTTGTAGTACTCCTTTATAATCACCCAGTTACGTTGTGATGTTTGGTAGCACCCAAAGTGTTCCTCCGGTAAACGGGAGTTGCATAATCTCATAGTTACAGGAACATGTATAAGTCATGAAAAAAGCAATAGCAACATACTAAACGATCAAGTGCTAGGCTAACGGAATGGGTCATGTCAATCACATCATTCCTCTAATGATGTGATCCCATTAATCAAATGACAACACATGTCTATGGTTAGGAAACATAACCATCTTTGATTAATGAGCTAGTCAAGTAAAGGCATACTAGTGACTATATGTTTGTCTATGTATTCACACATGTATCATGTTTCCGGTTAATACAATTCTAGCATGAATAATAAACATTTATAATGAAATAAGGAAATAAATAATAACTTTATTATTGCCTCTAGGGCATATTTCCTTCACTCACAAGTAGTACTGTCCTAGTCCATGTCTTGTAGGGTCTTTGAATTCTTCATTGCTAGTGAAGTTGTGGTATCGACGGTGGGAATAATGGTTCATCGTCTTTCACCATGTTGGTGTCCTTCCTTGGAGTGGTGTCGACATGTTGGAGGAGGATGTAGATTGTCACACACTCCGGTCTTGCGTGAGTAGTGCTTATTCTTAGTGGTGGTATCCTATGGAGGGGAAGGCGTTGTAGTGTTTTTTTGTCTTCCGGTTTCCATTTCCATAGGGTACCTCATATCATTGTATTGAAGAACAAGGGGAGAGAGACTGTAATCTAGCTACTGTTATTCACCCATGGTCCAAGGAGTACTACTAACACATAGGCATGGTGGAAGCAAAGATGATGAAGATGGCTCTAGTAAAGGGTTCCCCCTTTGGGAGAGTACCTCTGGAAGCTATAATTTTTCCTTTCCCATCAATAGGTTTAGTCAGAGCATTTACAACACGACCCAAGTAAGCCTCACTCACGGGTATCTGAGTAATTCTTCCTGTTGCTTTTACAAAAGTTCCCTCTTTTATCATCAACCCGATGCCCATTAATATAATCCGAACATTTTTTGATTTGAAGAGCAATACCCCTAGTACCTTCTGCAAATTCGACTAATTCACCTGACATTATTTCACCAAGACTTATAATACGAGCAATCCCGCCCCCACTTAAACTATGCAACCTCTATCCTCAATCCCTACTTTCCTATATATTGTTCAATACGTTTGCGTCTAGATTGAATCATCTCGGAACAGAGAGGTGGTAGTAAAAAAATCCCTTGATAATTCTTCCTTATGGTTTCGCGTCAATATAAAGGCGGCGAAAGAAAGAGGCAGCAGAGAGGTGCCCTGTTGGGCCCACAAGACCTCATGGCATGACTGGGGGCCTAGTCGTGTGGGTCCTATAGGGACGTCTCTACTGGTTCTTGGCTCCCCTGGCTTCATCCTGATCCAAAACTTCCAGATATTTTTGTTCCAAATTTTTTCAAATGCCGAAGCGATGATTTTTTTTAAAATTCCAAAAGATGAAAATATAGCAAGTGGCCGTAGGCACTTGATAAATAGATTAGTACAATAAAATTGATAAACATTATGCCAGAGTGATGCAATTACAATATAAATATAGCATGAAACAAGGAAATTTTATAGACACATTTGAGATGTATTAGCATCCCCAAGTTTAATCTCTGCTCGCCCCCAAGCACGTAGATGATAAATAAATAGCTTTTGATTGTGAATGTTAGCTTACATGAACATGATCAACCTGACATAATTTATGTTTAACTCAAAAGAATAGGATGCAATGCAATTATCCATAACTGATAGTAGGCAAGTAACACTAAAACATGCTAGTAAACACACCCTTGCTTTTTCATGATCAATGTTCAATCAACGTTTCCATCGCCGTTGCTTTAGAAAGGATCTCAAGATCATATTGGAAACATAACATTACTTGGTCTTCATTGCATAATGACAATCTTATCATAAACCAACCCAAAGCAAACCAAGTTACTTTGATTACGCAATACCATGCACTACACAATACCCATGTAATACTTGAGCTTGACAATTGAAAAAGTTAATGGAGTTTAAAAAAAATCCTGGATTTTAAAAAATCACCAAAAAGTTGGAACAATAAAAAAAAAATCACAGATTTGAAAAAGGTCTACTAGGAAGTTAGCAAAAACTGGAAAAGTTCCTGAATTCGAAAGAAGTTCAAGAAACTTGAAAAAAGGTCACGAAGATTAAAAAGATTCATAAACTTTAGAAAAGTTCATAAATTTGAAATAATATTTGATTTTTTAAAGGAAAAAGAAAAAGAAAAAGAAAAAAAAACAAAAAAAAACAGAAAGAAAACATAGAAAACTTAGGTGGAGAACATAGAAAAAAGGAAAAAAATGGGCAGAATATAGGCCGGGCCACTACTACAGCTAGTGTAAGGGGGGCGTTGGTTGGCGAAATAGCTTATAACAGGCGCCTATGCCGCGGAATAGGATCCGGGCCTTCGTGGTTCCTAGGAAAACAAGCTCGATCCAATACTTGTTTGCTTCTCCAGATGGAAAACCGGCTTGGCCCATTAGTTTGCTCCGCTTCAGGAAAAACTGTATGCGATTTCTCACAAAATTTAAAATGTTAAAAAGAAATTATTACATTTAAAATAACAATTATAATTTTTTTAAATTCAAAAAACAGTTCAAGAATTTAATAAATATTTGTGATTTTTTAGAAAATGCTCACATACATAAAAAAATGTTGACAAATGTTTAAAAACATTTATGAATATAAGAAATGTTGGCGAAATTTTGAAATTTACATGCATATATGAAATGTTCATGAATATAAATAAAGTTCACAAAATATAAATTTTCCATGAATTTACCATTCATGTATTTCAATAAGTAAACAAGAAAAAAAAGGATAGAGACCTGAAGAAAGAAAACAAAACTCAAGGAAAAGAAGAACCCTTCATGAAAACAGGAGAAAATGGAAGAAAGAAAATCGCCGCTATGTGACGCTGATGCTGAAGCTATGGATTAGGACGGCCCATCATGGTCCCTGTCTGAGCGAAGAACAGAAAAAGATAATCATTCTACACAGTGAGCATAGAATACTTCATTCTTTTATTTCATTCGTTTTGTTTTTGTTTTACATTTTCATGAACCATACAATACTTGCGGCAAACCTTATTCTCCTCAAAAATCACCTGAAAGAAAATTTGGCTGCTAATGCGGCCCATGCTTCGTTCTTTTGTCTATTCTTTTACATTTTTACATTATTATTATTATTATTATTATTATTATTATTATTATTATAATAATTATTATTATTATTATTTCCTTTCTCTATGTTTTTAAATTTTTGCCCAATAATGAAAATTTATTTTAAGTATGTGAACCTTTAATGTGTGGTATCATGAACATATATTTATATATATGAACATATTTTTTCTCAATACATAAACGTCTATTCTGCGAGCATGTTCTATCAGCCTTTTTTGCTGCTTTTCCTTGCGACGTTTACTTGCTGAGTATTTCTGGCCTAGAAAAAAGCTTGCCAAGTTATCTTGCCTTTTTGTTTCGGAAATGAATTTAAGATATTTATATTTCTTATTTGCAAAAAAGGCAAACTATATTAAGATTCCAGTACTACAGAAACATCCATGTGAAGAGTAAAAATTAGAAGAGAGCCCTGGGATTCCACCACCATCTTCGACCTCCGGAATGAGTAGATGGCGCGCTGCTACAACTGCTCCATGCTAGCGACAACTAAACCTTTTAGTGTGGTGGACGAGAAGTCATCAACACTTCATCTCTAAGGGACAGGCATCCCAAAATCAAAGTTGACATTATAGCCAGGGAACATCTCTGCCCAAGGATTTGAGGACCGCCTCACATCCACCCTCGTTCCATAGTTGAAGAAATAGAAGGGAGGCTAAGCATCGAGTCATGGTCATCACCCAAGTAGCTACCAACCCCCATATGAACACCAGAGCAACCAACCGGAGCGCCATCCTGCCGCTCATACTAGCGCACACGCACCCACTGTACCTGCGTAGACCGCTAGATCCAACCAGGTTTGCCAAGACCAAACCTTGACGGGCCCTCTGTCGTTGCTAGAAGTGCCGCTGGAACGGGGGACTAGGAGTGAAGGATATTATCCTGTCTCAAGGGCGCCCTCGCCGCCTTGATCTCGACACAAATCCTAAACAGACATGAAATTATAAGAGAAACAAAGCAGAATCCCTCCCGCCAACAAGACCGGGATCCACCGTTACCTGCATGGCCCCAAGGCCATCGAAGACAAGGTGATCCGGCCACGGCACAGCCGGGAGTCAAAAACACCTAGTTGCCTTTTTGTTCGCCGAAGAGCAAGATGAGGTAGGAAGACCATACTATCAGAATTGGTGCAGAATAAAATTTCTATGTTTATTTCCTTGAATTTTTTAAAAGGTTTTAAAAATTAAACATGGAACTACCACTTTTTCATCAGATATATAAACATTTAGTCTGGAACCCATCTTTCTAAACCTTTTTTGAGATTGAAATATATATATTGTCATTACAATATGGCGAGCCCTCTGATGAGACCCACGTACAGGTAGAACTACTTATATCGTCGTCACAATATGCCGAGCCCTATGTCAATTCCTAGATGCTTCTCCACGCAGCCTACTCGATCAACTCATTGCGTCTTCTCTTTGCCAATGAGACTACTTCAACTCCTTCCCCATGCTACTCCCGTCGAAGGGGATTCCTACTTATTTTTTACTAGGCAACATATCCTTCAGAATATAGCCCTCCACCCCGCCATCGCCCTTCTCCAGAAACACGGGGGTGAACCCTAGTCGCTGCTGCCACCTCCCTCCCCTTCCTTCTCGTCTCGCCGCCGCGTAGGCACTGCCGATGAAGCCGAACGGACTCTAGTGACGGCGGTGGCGAGGCATTTCTCTTGGTCGGCTTCCCTACACGCGTGGCCGCCTGGTCGTGTTGTGCTCGCCGTCTGATGATGCCTAAGCCAACGCTACTGTGGTCATCATTGTGCGGCGTGGCGCCTGTACTGCAGTGTAGTGGTGCGTTGCGGTGAGCAAGAGGTGGTGGTAGCGGGGGGCTAGGGCTAGATCTAAGCTCATGTGTGCCCGTCATGGCGGTGGCCTAGCCTACGCCGCAGTGGTCGCGGAGGACTGGTGCACAGAGATGGTGGCGCTAGATGTGGCAACGCGGAGATGCGTTGGGTGGACGCGCGGTGGCGGCTCGGGCCAGCCAGATCATGCTCGTACGGCCCGCAACGGTGACGGGCCCGGTCTGGGCACACCGTGTCCTGGACACTGGGTTCTCAGGTGGTGCAACGACATTGCCATTCATGCTTCGACCAGGATGGAAGGAGTGACACGCTCTAAATCTAGTGTTGGGTGCGTCCGAGGTGAGGTGATGGCAACTCTTGTGGATGTTGCTTCCTTGTTGAAAGCATCACCGAGAGTTTTCACATCTATCCTATTCTAGAGACCCACTCTTCGGATGAAAACTGAGATCCGCTCGCTGGACCGGCGATAGCGAGGCTGTTGGCGTCGCTTCTTCGATGGAATCATCATTCAGGATATTAGATCTCTTGGCAGAAGCACCTTGTCTGTGGTTGAGTGGTTGGCTGGGAGCTTCCAATGGCGAGATTTTCATGGTGGTGCATCATGTTGTCGCCAGTAGTTGGCTAGCAGTGTTGCGCGATTGGAGCACTCTTGGCATGCGGGCAGCGCGAGACAAGTTAGGTTGGTCGTCCTCTCGGGATCGGAACGACAGATGCACGCTCCTCTATCGGATGTGTTCTCTCTTCGGTGTTGAGAAGGCGCCCAACATGCTTGTGGTGGCCATGGTTAGTATGATGAAATGGTACTCTATTGAGCGAAGTCCCCGTGAAGTCGAAGTTGTCGGGCCGTGAGCGCAGATGCGATGTACGATGACACCGACCTCCTCGGCGATGTGCCTTTATATTGTGTTGGCTCCAGGGGCGGAGCCAGAATTTGGACATGGGAAGGGGGGGGGGGGCGAAGGAGACATGATATATAGATTATTTTAAAATAGCATGCACAGCGTGTCGAGTACGACGTCTTTTAAAGAAGTAGAATAAAAACGAAGATAACATGAAGAGCGTCAAAAGCTCATGATCTCTTTGTCATTGCAACTAAAATCAACGATAAAAAGGGATAATTAGTTAATAATCTTACGCCATTTGATAAACATATGGTTTTTGTCTTCTACGTAAGCAATTTGTATAGCTTGTCAGTAAAAATGTAAATAAGTAATGAATCTTAATTCTTAAGAGCTTGTATATAGCTGTACCTTGATTAGGTCAAGATGAGTAGACAAAATTAACGAACAACAATCGGATGCGCAGATGTAGTGGCGGGGCGGCAGCGCGTTGCTTCAAGAGCGCCAGCAATCCAGTCAGTAGATAAGAAATCCAACACGGCAGCCATCATCCTTGAAGGGCAACCGAGATTGAAAAGAGATTGATGCATTAGATTAGACTACCTTTTAGGCTTCAGATCGTGTATATGTCATACCTTCAGGTTTCAGACTGCAAAGAACTCGATCAATTCAGGCGGTAGTTTCCCTTCCCGGCGAGTGGCGGCAGACGAGACGGCGGCGGCCCTGGCGAACTAATAGAAGATAGAATCATCTATGTTCTACCCTCGTCCAATGCATATGACCTAGGGCCTCGAAGGTAAAACATACTGATGTGGCGTAAAATACGTACATGGCCACACGCCCAAATTGGTCTTTCGTTTTTACTGGGCCGTGTAAATCTGTTGGGCTTAATTCTTAATTAGCGCTGATTATATATGCTTGCTGCCGATTTCTACGCATAGTAGTTGCTGTGAATCCATAGGGGGGGCCAAGCGATGGGGGTGTCTGACCCCTGCTTGCACCCCCTGTCTCCGCCCCTGGTTGGCTCCGCCTTTGACGCTTTTGCATGCCTTGTGTGCTTTAAACCTAGTTTACCTAGTTTACCTAAGTGTTGTAAGTAGTGTGCCTTTTGTACTTTCTTGGTCCGAAAATACTTGTCATTAAAATAAAATGGATCGAGGGAGTATAAGTTTTCGCTCGCTTTTCCCTGAATAAACCGTGCAGTCTCAGCCATCCGCTTCTTCTTCCGCAATGGAATATTAACAGCTTTCCTGTTTTTTTTAAAACCTGGTTACTTATTTGCAGCAGCCGCTGCCGCGGAAATTTCCAAGAGCTACGCGGCTACGAACCAGAGTTCCAAGCTTCCACGCGAGGTTGACGCTGCTCGCCTGCTCCCCGCCGCCCGTCGTTGGCTGCCGCGCCCGCCACTTCGCCGGGATCCTCTCGTACTTTCGCGTGTCAACGCAGAGTTCCGAGCTTCCACGCGAGGTGGACGCCGTCCCCGCCTCTCGCCGTTGGCTGACCGCACCAGCCAGCTCGCCCGGATCCTGTCGTACTTTCTCGCCTTTTCGTCTCGTCGCCAACTCGCCATCGTCAAAACTGGCTGTTCCGAGGGGAGCCTTGTCAAGTACGCGCGGCACGGCGTTTCCACGGTTGCTCGTCACGTCACGCGCACACCGGCCTCGATCTCTGAATATTATCTCCGCCTGCACTGGTTCGATCGCTGCCATCATGCAGTTAGACAGCACAGCGGACCCATGGCTTGCTTTCCATGGAGTATGGACTAATGCCGGTGCACGGTTGCATGCACCAAGCTGAGACGCAAGGGTACCAGGTGTAATCGGACGACTGACAATCCGGTTAACACAATCAGAGTGAATGGGCTAAAGTCTCAGGAGTACTAGCTTTGGGGAAATATCAGATGCTCCCATCCTTAGGGTGCTTCGCATGCTTCAACTTCAAATAATCAATTTGAAATGTTTTAAAAATTTCTGGAAAACTGTGAATGTTCATAAGCAATGTGACTACAACTCACAGTTTTCAGGTCCTAACTCCAAAATTTCAGGTCCTAACTCCAAAATGTGAAATCTAGCATGAATAGTGTTAAGAAAAGACAAAAGCAACATTGACACTACTCGTAAATGGATTAATCTTTTTTGTTTCTCAATGTGCATTTCGAGTTTGGACATGAAATATTTAAGGGTCGTCGTCACATTCCTTATGACCATTCACATTTTTTCGCGAATTTTTGGAACATTTAAATTATTATTTTTGAAGTTGGAGCATGGGCAACACTTCAAGGATGGGAGCACCTGATATTTCCCCATCTAGCTTTAGACGAGTCAATCGCATAAAAACAGAAAATTGTTGGTGAAAATGTTAAATTTTCACCGAACGCGTTGAGCGTCTTTGTATGTATTGTTGGGGAACACAGTAATTTCAAAAAAATTCCTACGATCACGCAATATCTATCTATGTGATGCATAGCAACGAGAGGGGAGAGTGTGTCCACGTACCCTCGTAGACCGAAAGCGGAAGCGTTTAGTTAATGCGGTTGATGTAGTCGGACGTCTTCGCGATCCGACCGATCCAAGTACCGAACATACGGCACCTCCGCCTTCAGCACACGTTCAGCTCGGAGACGTCCCTCGTACTCTTGATCCAGTTGAGGCCGAGGGAGAGTTTCGTTAGCACGACAGTGTGATGACGGTGATGATGAAGTTACCGGCGTAGGGATTCGCCTAAGCACTACGACAATATGACCGAGGTGTGTAACTGTGGAGGGGGGCACCGCACACGGCTAAAACAATTGTCAAGTTGTGTATCTAAGGGGTGCCCCTCTCCCCCGTATATAAAGGAGTGGAGGAGGGGGAGGGCCGACCCTCTATGGTGCGCCCAAGGGGGGAGTCCTACTCCCAGCGGGAGTAGGATTCCCCCTT
>NC_041391.1:573491880-573501303 GCF_002162155.2 Triticum dicoccoides | reverse complement strand
TCCGGTACTCCGGTAAATGCCCGAACTCATCCGGAACCATTCCGATGTCCAAACATAGTCGTCCAATATATCAGTCTTTATGTCATGATCATTTCGAGACTCCTCGTCATGTCCGTGATCAAATCCGGAACTCCGAACTACCTTCGATACATCAAAACACATAAACTCATAATACCAATCGTCATCGAACGTTAAGCGTGCGGACCCTACGGGTTCGAGAACTAAGTAGACATGACCGAGACACGTCTCCGGTCAATAACCAATAGCGGAACCTGGATGCTCATATTGGTTCCTACATATTCTATGAAGATCTTTATTGGTCAAACCGCATAACAACATACGTTGTTCCCTTTGTCATCGGTATGTTACTTGCCCGAGATTCGATCGTCGGTATCTCAATACCTAGTTCAATCTCGTTACCAGCAAGTCTCTTTACTCGTTCCGAAATACTTCATCCCGCAACTAACTCATTAGTCACAATGCTTGCAAGGCTTATAGTGATGAGTATTACCGAGAGGGCCTAGAGATACCTCTCCGAAACACAGAGTGACAAATCCTAATCTCGATCTATGCCAACCCAACAAACACCTTTGGAGACACCTGTAGAGCACCTTTATAATCACCCTTTTACGTTGTGACATTTGGTAGCACACAAAGTGTCCTCCGGTATTTGGGAGTTGCATAATCTCATAGTCTGAGGAACTTGTATAAGTCATGAAGAAAGTAGTAGCAATGAAACTAACACGATCATAATGCTAAGCTAACGGATGGGTCATGTCCATCACATCATTCTCCTAATGATGTGATCCCATTCATCAAATGAGAACACATGTCTATGGTTAGAAAACATAACCATCTTTGATTAACGAGCTAGTCAAGTAGAGGCATACTAGGGACTATATGTTTTGTCTATGTATTCACACATGTACTAAGTTTCCGGTTAATACAATTCTAGCATGAATTATAAAAATTTATCATGAATTAAGGAAATAAATAATAAGTTTATTATTGCCTCTAGGGCATATTTCCTTCAATCTCCCACTTGCACTAGAGTCAATAATCTAGATTACATAGTAATGATTCTAACACACATGGAGCTTTGGTGCTGATCATGTTTTGCTCGTGGAAGAGGCTTAGTCAACGGATCTGCAACATTCAGATCCGTGTGTATCTTACAAATCTCTATGCCCCCTTCCGACACTTGATGACAGATGGAATTGAAGCGTCTCTTAATGTGCTTGGTTCTTTTGTGAAATCTGGATTCCTTTGCCAAGGCAATTGCACCAGTATTGTCACAAAAGATTTTCATCTGACCTGATGCACTAGGTATGACACCTAGATCAGATATGAACTCCTTCATCCAAACTCCTTCATTTGCTGCTTCCAAAGCAGCAATGTACTCCGCTTCACACGTAGATCCCGCCACGATGCTCTGCTTGGAACTGCACCAACTAACAGCTCCTCCATTCAATAAAAATACGTATCCGGTTTGCAACTTAGAGTCATCCGGATCAGTGTCAAAGCTTGCATTGACGTAACTGTTTACGACGAGCTCTTTTTTACCTCTATAAACGAGAAACATATCCTTAGTCCTTTTCAGGTATTTCAGGATGTTCTTGACCGCTGTCCAGTACTCCACTCCGGGATTACTTTGGTACTTCCATGCTATGCTTATAGCAAGACATACATCAGGTCTGGTACACAGCATTGCATACATGATAGAACCTATGGCTGAAGCATAGGGAATGACTTTCAGTTTCTCTCTATCTTCCGCGGTGGTCGGGCTTTGAGTCTGACTCAACTTCACACCTTGTACCATAGACAAGAACCCTTTTTTTGACTGATCCATTTTGAACTTCTTTACAACTTTATCAAGGTATGTGTTTTGTGAAAGTCCAATTAAGCGTCTTGATCTATCTCTATAGATCTTGATGCCCAATATGTAAGCAGCTTCTCCAAGGTCTTTCATAGAAAAACTCTTATTCAGGTATCCCTTTATGCTATCCAGAAATTCTATATTATTTCCAATCAACAATATGTCATCTACATATAAGATTAGAAATGCTACAGAGCTCCCGCTTACTTTCTTGTAAATACAGGCTTCCCCAAAAGTCTGTATAAAACCATATGCTTTGATCTCACTATCAAAACGTTTATTCCAACTCCGAGAGGCTTGCACCAGTCCATAAATGGATCGCTGGAGCTTGCACACTTTGTTAGCACCCTTTGGATCGAAAAAACCTTTCGGTTGCATCATATACAACTCTTCTTCCAGAAATCCATTCAGGAATGTAGTTTTGACATCCATTTGCCAAATTTCAGAATCATAAAATGCAGCAATTGTTATCATGATTCAGACAGACTTAAGCATCGCTACGGGTGAGAAAGTCTCATCGTAGTCAACTCCTTGAACTTGTCAAAAACCTTTCGCAACAAGTCAAGCTTTGTAAACAGTAACATTACCGTCTGCATCGGTCTTCTTCTTAAAGATCATTTATTTTCTATGGCTTGCCGACTATCGAGCAAGTCCACCAAAGTCCACACTTTGTTCTCATACATGGATCCCATCTCAGATTTCATGGCCTCAAGCCATTTCGTGGAATCTGGGCTCATCATCGCTTCCTCATAGTTCATAGGCTCATCATGGTCTAGTAACATGACTTCCAGAACAGGATTACCGTACCACTCTGGTGCGGATCTTGCTCTGGAAGACCTACGAGGTTCGGTAGTAACTTGATCTGAAACTTCATGATCATCATCATTAGCTTCCTCACTAATTGGTGTAGGAATCACTGGAACTGATTTATGTGATGAACTACTTTCCAATAAGGGATAAGGTACAGTTACCTCATCAAGTTCCACTTTCCTCCCACTCACTTCTTTCGAGAGAAACTCCTTCTCTAGAAATGATTCATTCTTAGCAACAAAGATTTTGCCTTCGGATCTGTGATAGAAGGTGTGCCCAGCAGTTTCCTTTGGGTATCCTATGAAGACACACTTCTTCGATTTGGGTTCGAGCTTATCAGGTTGAAGCTTTTTCACATAAGCATCACAACCTCAAACTTTAAGAAACAACAACTTTGGTTTCTTTCCAAACCATAGTTCATAAGGCTTCATCTCAACGGACTTTGATGGTGCCCTATTTAAAGCGAATGTAGCCGTCTCTAGAGCATAACCTGAAAACGATGACGGTAAATCAGTAAGAGACATCATAGATCGCACCATATCTAATAAGGTACGGTTACGATGTTCGGACACACCATTTCGCTGTGGTGTTCCAGGTGGCGTTAATTGTGAAACTATCCCATGTTGTTTCAAATGAAGACCAAACTCGTAACTCAAATATTCTCCTCCACGATCAGATCGTAGAAACTTTATTTTCTTGTTACGATGATTTTCCACTTCACTCTAAAATTCTTTGAACTTTTCAAATGTTTAAGACTTATGCTTCATTAAGTATATATAACCATATATGCTCAAATCATCTATGAAGGTAAGAAAATAACGATACCCACCATGAGCATCAATACTCATTGGACCACATACATCGGTATATATTATTTCCAACAAGTCAGTAGCTCGTTCCGTTGTTCCGGAGAACATAGTTTTAGTCATTTTGCCCATAAGGCACGGTTCGCAAGCACCAAATGATTCCAAAAGTCCATCAGCATGGAGTTTCTTCATGCGCTTTACACCGATATGACCCAAATGGCAGTGCCACAAATAAGTTGCACTATCATTATTAAACTTCAATCTTTTGGCTTCAACACTATGAATGTGTGTATCACTACTATCGAGATTCAATAAAAATAGACCATTCAACAGGGGTGCATGACCATAAAAGATATTTCTCATACAAATAGAACAACCATTATTCTCTAATTTAAATGAATAACCGCCTCGCATTAGACAAGATCCAGATATAATGTTCATGCTCAACGCTGGCACCAATTATTCAGGTCTAAAACTAATCCCGATGGTAGATGTAGAGGTAGCGTGCCGACCGCGATCACATCAACTTTTGAACCATTTACCACGCGCATCATCACCTCGTCCTTAGCCAATCTTTGCTTAATCCGTAGCCCCTGTTTCGAGTTGCAAATATGAGCAACATAACCAGTATCAAATACCCAGGCGCTACTACAAGCATTAGTTAAGTACACATCAATAACATGTATATCAAATATACCTTTCACTTTGCCATCCTTCTTATCCGCCAAATACATGGGGCAGTTCCGCTTCCAGTGACCAGTCCCTTTGCAGTAGAAGCACTCAGTTTCAGGCTTAGGTCCATACTTGGATTTCTTCTCTTGAGCAACAACCTTTTTGCCGTTCTTCTTGAAGTTCCATTTCTTCTCCTTGCCCTTTTTCTTGAAAATAGTGGTCTTATTGACTATCAACACTTGATGCCCCCTTTTCATTTCTACCTCCGCAGCCTTTAGCATCGCGAAGAGCTCGGGAATAGTCCTGTTCATCCCTTGCATATTATAGTTCATCACGAATCCTTTATAGCTTGGTGGCAGTGATTGAAGAACTCTGTCAATGACACAATCAACTAGAAGATCAACTCCCAGCTGAGTCAATTGATTATGATACCTAGACATTTTGAGTATGTGTTCACTAACATAACTATTCTCCTCCATTTTGTAGCTGTAGAACTTGTTGGAGACTTCGTATCTCTCAACTCGGGCATTTGCTTGAAATATTAACTTCAACTCGTGGAACATCTCATATGCTCCATGACGTTCAAAACGTCTTTGAAGTCCCGATTCTAAGCCGTAAAGCATGGCACACTGAACTATCGAGTAGTCATCAACTTTGCTCTGCCAGACGTTCTTAACGTCATCAGCAGCATCTGCAGCAGGCCTGGCACCCAACAGTGCTTCCAGGACGTAATTCTTCTGTGCAGCAATGAGGATAATCCTCAAGTTATGAACCCAATTCGTGTAGTTGCTGCCATCATCTTTCAACTTAGCTTTCTCTAGGAACGCATTAAAATTCAAAGGAACGGTAGCACGGGCCATTGATCTACAATAACATAGACATAAAATACTATCAAGTACTAAGTTCATGATAAATTAAAGTTCAATTAATCATATTACTTCATAACTCTCACTTAGATAGACATCCCTCTAATCATCTAAGTGATCACGTGATCCAAATCAACTAAACCAAGTCCGATCATCACGTGAGATGGAGTAGTTTTCAATGGTGAACATCACTATGTTGATCATATCTACTATATGATTCACGCTCGACCTTTCGGTCTCAGTGTTCCGAGGCCATATCTGCATATGTTAGGCTCGTCAAGTTTAACCCGAGTATTCTGCGTGTGCAAAACTGGCTTGCACCCGTTTTATGTGAACGTAGAGCTTATCACACCCGATCACCACGTGGTGTCTCGGCATGACAAACTGTAGCAACGGTGCATACTCAGGGAGAACACTTGTACCTTGAAATTTAGTAAGGGATCATCTTATAATGCTACCGACGTTCTAAGCAAAATAAGATGCATAAAGGATAAACATCACATGCAATCAAAATATGTGACATGATATGGCCATCATCATCCTGTGCTCATGATCTCCATCACCGAAGCATCATCATGATCTCCAATGTCTTCGGGGCGACACGTTGATCTCCATCGTAGCATCATTGTCGTCTCGCCACCTATTATTACTACGACTATCGCTACCGCTTAGTGATAAAGTAAAACAATTACATGGCGATTGCATTGTATATAATAAAGCGACAACCATATGGCTCCCGCCAGTTGCCGATAACTTTGTTACAAAACATGATCATCTCATACAACAATTTATATCACATCATGCTTGACCATATCACATCACACCAAGCCCTGCAAAAACAAGTTAGACGTCCTCTACTTTGTTGTTGCAAGTTTTACGTGGCTGCTACGGGCTTCTAGTAAGAACCGTTCTTACCTACGCATCAAAAACACAATGATTTTTCGTCAAGTGTGCTGTTTTAACCTTCAACAAGGACCGGGCGTAGCCACCCTCGATTCAACTAAAGTTGGAGAAACAGACACTCACCAGCCACCTATGTGCAAAGCACGTCGGTAGAACTAGTCTCGCGTAAGCGTACACGCAATGTCTGTCTGAGCCGCTTCATCCAACAATACCGCCAAATAAAAGTATGACATGCTGGTAAGCAGTATGACTATTATCACCCACAACTCTTTGTGTTCTACTCATGCATATAACATCTATGCATAGACCTGGCTCTGATGCCACTGTTGGGGAACGCAGTAATTTCAAAAAAATTCCTATGATCATGCAAGATCTATCTATGTGATGCATAGCAATGAGAGGGGAGAGTGTGTCCACGTACCCTCGTAGACCGAAAGCGGAAGAGTTTAGTTAACGCGGTTGATGTAGTCGAACGTCTTCGCGATCCAACCGATCCATGTACCGAACGTACGAAACCTCCGCGTTCAGCACACGTTCAGCTCGGAGACGTCCCTCGTACTCTTGGTCCAGTTGAGGCCATGGGAGAGTTTCGTCGGCACGACGGTGTGGTGACGGTGATGATGAAGTTACCGGCGCAGGGCTTCGCCTAAGCACTATGACAATATGACCGAGGTGTGTAACCGTGGAGGGGGGCACCGCACACGGCTAAAACAATTGTCAACTTGTGTGTCTAAGGGGTGCCCCCCTCCCCCGTATATATAGGAGTGGAGGAGGGGGAGGGCCGTCCCTCTATGGCGTGCCCAAGGGGGGAGTCCTACTCCCAGCGGGAGTAGGATACCCCCTTCCCAAGTTGGAGTAGGAAAGGAAGGAAGGGGGGGAGAGACAGAAGGAAAAGGGGGGCCGACCCCCCACCCAATTCGGATTGGGCTTGGGGGGGGGGCGCCATCCACCTGGCCGCCTCCTCCTTTCTCCCACTAAAGCCCAATAAGGCCCATACACTCCTCGAGATGTTCCGGTAACCCTCCGGTACTCCGGTAAATGCCCGAACTCATCCGGAACCATTCCGATATCCAAACATAGTCGTCCAATATATCAATCTTATATCTCGACCATTTTGAGACTCCTCGTCATGTCCGTGATCACATTCGGAAATCCAAACTACCTTCGATACATCAAAACACATAAACTCATAATACCAATCGCCATCGAGCGTTAAGCGTGCGGACCCTACTGGTTCGAGAACTATGTAGACATGACCGAGACACGTCTCCGGTCAATAACCAATAGCGGAACATGGATGCTCATATTGGCTCCTACATATTCTACGAAGATCTTTATCGGTCAAACCGCATAACAACATACGTTGTTTCCTTTGTCATCAGTATGTTACTTGCCCGAGATTCGATCGTCAGTATCTCAATACCTAGTTCAATCTCGTTACCAACAAGTCTCTTTACTCGTTCCGTAATACTTCATCCCGCAACTAACTCATTAGCCACAATGCTTGCAAGGCTTATAGTGATGAGTATTACCGAGAGGACCCAAAGATACCCCTCCGAAACACAGAGTGACAAATCCTAATCTCGATCTATGCCAACCCAACAAACATCTTCGGAGACACCTGTAGAGCACCTTTATAATCACCCTTTTACGTTGTGACGTTTGGTAGCACACAAAGTTTTCCTCCGGTATTTGGGAGTTGCATAACTTGTATAAGTAATAAAGAAAGCAGTAGCAATGAAACTAACACGATCATAAGGCTAAGCTAACGGATGGGTCATGTCCATCACATCATTCTCCTAATGATGTGATCCCGTTCATCAAATGACAACACATGTCTATGGTTAGGAAACATAACCATCTTTGATTAACGAGCTAGTCAAGTAGAGGCATACTAGGGACTATATGTTTTGTCTATGTATTCACACATGTACTAAGTTTTCTGTTAATACAATTCTAGCATGAATAATAAACATTTATCATGAAATTAAGGAAATAAATAATAACTTTATTATTGCCTCTAGGGCATATTTCCTTCATGTATTACTACGACACATTAGGCCCGCTTGTCAGGTTGACATGACGAGGGGATGATGGTGTTGTGCAACGTCCGTTAACGGCTTAGTCAGATGCACCGATTAGTCTCATGCACTTTCAAAATCCTCTATCTCTCGCTCCCATTCTCCCCTTCTTCCTCCTCGCGCCCGCTCTCTCTACTGCTCTTTCATGGAGGCGGCATCACCAAGCGGTAGGCAGGATGATTCAAAGGCGGGTGACTGTTCAATCTTTCGGTTATTGCATCTGCCAATGCATGCAGTGGTCTGCACCCCGATAGGGAGTAATTTCCCCGCCCCTTTGTTTCATCAAGTAGTAGTGCCCAATTCGGGAATTAGGGTTCGGAGCATCAATTTGGGAATTTAGGGTTTCGTTCAATCTTAGGGTTTCTGAATTCAGAATTTGTTGGTAACTAGAGGTAAGTACCATTGCACTAGTAGAAAACGGAGCTTTAGCGCCGGTTCGTAAGGGCCTTTAGTGCCGGTTCCATAACCGGCACTAAAGTGTGGGCACTAAAGGCCCCCCCCTTTAGTACCGGTTCGGCACGAACCGGCGCTAAAGTGCCACCACGTGGCGTGAGCTCGCGCCCTGGTATGGGGGACCTTTAGTAGGTTTTTTTTTTTGAAATGTTTTTTTGAAAATTTTGGAAAAAAAATTGATTTTTTTTTCGATTTTTAATTTTTCTGAATTATTTGATGATTTATTCTCTAATCACCTCTCTTAACTGCTCAAGTGTGGATCACTCATTCCAAATCATCTAACTTCCCAACCGGTCACCCATCCCTCTCACTACTCTAGCCCGAGCATGCTTAACTTTCGGGTTCTATTCTCCTTCGTTTCCGAGTCTGCACTTGTTGTTTTCCTGACAATAGTAGGATGTCAATCCTATTAACCCTCACGAGTTTAGCTTGAGCATGAAGTCACACATTTCACCGTTTGAGTTTGAAACTATTATTCTAAAAAATAGTAATTATTTAGTAACGCTAATATTTCTTGAATAAGTTTGACCATAGTTTGACCATAGTTTGACCACAGTTTGACCATAGTTTGACCAGATTTGACAAAAATTCAAAAAATTGAAATAATTATTTAGTAACACTAATATTCTTGAATAATTATGTAGTAACATTAATACTTCTTGAATAAGTAGTTTGACCAGATTTAACCAATTTTTTTTAAAAAAACTGAAATTTGACCATATCTTTTTTTCCTTTTGGAATTTGAGGATTCTAAAAACTTCCAAACAGGCCATAGGCCGTCTCCATCGGATGCGGATTTTCGTGCTGAATTTTTTGATATATTATACGTTTTTTTCCGACATCGTATGCAAAAGTTATAGCCGTTTTACATTTTCCCTACACTTTTTGCAAAACATGTCCAAATTGTAGTTTTCAAATTTTCCTAACTAGTAGATGTAGTAATATAACTACCTCTC
>NC_041391.1:573472283-573491516 GCF_002162155.2 Triticum dicoccoides | reverse complement strand
ATTGCCCTATAGTACCGGTTTGTGTCACAAACCGGTACTATAGGTCAGACCCCTTTAGTACCGGTTCATGGCACGAACCGGTACTAAAGGTTAGACCTTTAGTACCGGTTCGTACCACGAACCGGTACTAAAGGTGATCGTGGGGCCCCGGCCTGACGCCAGCCTGCCACCACCCCTTTAGTACCGGTTCTAGCCACGAACCGGTACTAAAGGTTCAACACGAACCGGCATTAATGCAAATCCGTTCGAACCGGCACTAATGGTACCATTAGTACCGGGCCAAAATCAAACCGCCACTAATGTGCTTCACGTTTGACCCTTTTTCTACTAGTGTTGAGATAACGTCGGTAATTGACAATGGTTGCAATCTTTTTAACCGGGTTCGCTATTGTCGTTAACCAGAGAACTTTAGTTTTAGTATGTAGTCCTTTTGAATAAGGATTTAGTTATTTACTATTGTAAGTAATTACTTAAGATCTGTAATTTAGGATTTAATTAATCTGTCAAATTTTGTACCAATTAGACTTAATGTGTTACTGTGTAGTTAATAAATTATTTTATTTTTATTTTTATGTGTAGTTTGCATGAGGATCACATTTGGGATGTAAGGTTGCAAGTCCAAAATTACATATTTGCATATGCTAGCAATTATGGATGTTGACCGCTTTGGCAGAAATGTCTTTCTCTACTATGTTAGGGAAGAGGAAAATGGTAGCAGGATTAGAGCTTCTTGATACCAATGCAATGGTTAGAAAATTATTAAGGAGTTTGATCACAAGGGATCTGTTAAGCTCATTACAATGAAAGGAGATGCACCAACACCACCTGATCATAACATGGCATATGTTGTATATGAGGAGCAGGTCCCTACCAGTAATATCGGGGAGCCTGTTACATATGCAGTTTATCCTCAAGGGGTTATCTCTGCTAGTGCCGATTAGACATGTGAGGCGAATCCAATTGGCATGATGCCATCTCATTAATGGTTGTTGGAGTTGTTTGCTGAGCAGTGTCGTTGGCCATTTTTCTTCTTCTTTAGTAATATAATATATATACCAACTATGTGCATATATTTTTTGTTGAAAAAATCATGCAGCAAGCTGAAACGTAACTGTAACCGGCATCACATGGGGTCGAGTTGGTTTGGGGAATGAAGTTTAGGGGTGTACTAAATGAATAAAAGCTTAATCCCACAAAAAATATACTCCCTCTGTTCATGTTCTGACATTTTCTTAAATTGGATGTACGTAGACACGTTTTAGTATGTTTGATAACTTATTTTAGTTGTATGTATCCCTTATTAAAATACTCAAAACATCTTATAATGGTGAATGGAGGGAGTAACTTTTCAGATACAAAATACATTTTACAGCTTAAACTATGGGATCTACTAGATTTGCTCTAGGCTTCTTAGGGCATCTCTAGTAGATTTTTTATACTAATACCGCCGGCAATGCTCCCTATCCTATTTTATTAAAAAAAGGTTTAGGAAAATCTCAGTTTGGCAGCTAGCAGATCCCCTATAATTTTAGTCCCTACAAAATTTAAATACATTTTCCACACAAATTTATTTCAAACATGTAGTTAAACTACTTAATTCCAAATTTTGGTAACGGTACTAGATTAGCATTGCACAAATCATAATTAAACATTCCATGCACACTACATTTCGATAAAACCGACATCAAACTAACACTATGTTTGACCTACCTCCTACACACTATCAATCAGCTAGCTCTATTTGTTGTTGAGGTGGTTAAGAGTCAGAGGGGATATCGATCGCCTTATCGAAGGGGTTGGCCTCATCGTAGTTGGCGGTGGCCCGGCCAAATGATTTCTTGTCCTCCTCCTGGTCCTCCGACACCATGAGTAGCTTGTCGTACTCCTCCTCATTCTTCTCTGTGCCGAGGCGGGCTAGCTTGGCTTGGTTTTTTTCAACTGCCTGATCGTTGAAGACGAACTCAAAGAACACCGCACTGATGGCGAGGATCATCGGTTCGCAGTCGAAGAAGGTGGCTCCGGTCGGCGTCGACAGACTCAAAGAAGATGCTGGCGGTTGAAGAAGGCAGAAAGTCTAGGTAGAGATTAATCCCTTATATTATTTTTGAGAGGATTAAGTATTTTGGGAAAAAAGCTAGAGATGCTCTTAGAGCAACTCTAGAGAGTCACCGGATTAGGCAAATCGCCATAATAACTGTCAATAGGCCGAAAAACAGTACTCTAGCAGAATCGCTGTAATTTATTTAGCGCCCTCCATATATGACCTCCGAGTCACCATATTTGACATCTTGAGGTTGTCTTTTAAATCACACTTCATATGGTAGTTGCAGTAGGCAAGAAAGAAACTTTCACATGGTCCTTTATCTCAAGTGGGATGGCATGGAGGTTGGGAATAAGGATGTCCCATTGATGAGTAGATCACACAATTATGGAGGTTGCCTATTTAGTGAAACTGAATTTACGCATCACTTTGATAGCCTACATAATGCATATGAACCGCTCTTTTTGAATATGAAGATTGTCACTATTATGACTTTGTTAGAGTTGCTCTTAGTCGGAAGAACACCAATGAGCCCCAAGCCACCTTGGCCACATGAAAACCGAAGAACAAAAGATGTGCAGTTTCAACATCATTATAGAAGTAGAAGGAACCTCCCCAGTTTCGCTTTCGCATATTGTCCTAGTGAGCACAAAGCCGAGTGTATGTTATGAGAATTGCACGATCTATTACTCAGGTGCAATCACATGTATATAGGATGTACAACGGTGGACCATGACCTCAACTATACAAGGAAACTAGGAGGTGGTCCCAATACACAATATGCACAACACATATACTCACCCCCCCTCCCGCAGTCAAAAGAGGCACCATTGCTGAAGCAAAGACTGGACCGAAACTCCTCAAATGACGTTGTAGGCAAGCCCTTGGTCATGATACCTGCAAATTGTTGGGAAGTAGGAATGTGTAGAACACGAATATGGCCAAGAGCCACCTGTTCCCGAACAAAATGAATATCTATCTCAATATGCTTGGTCTGACGATGATGAACCGGGTTGGAGGAGAGGTAGACCGCCGAGACGTTGTCGTAGTAGACCGCCATAGCACGGTCGACATGACATGAGAGCTCCTGAAGAAGCTGGCGAAGCCACGAACACTCGGCAACGACGTTGGCCACAACGCAATACTCAGCCTCAGCACTGGAGCGAGAGAACGTGGGCTGCCGCTTGGACGACCACGAGAGGAGCGAGGGTCCAAGGAAGACACAGTAGCTCGAGGTGGAGCGACGAGTGTCGAGGCATCCCGCCCAGTCGGCATCGGAGTAGGCGGTGAGAACGGTGTTGGTGGAGGCGTGAAGCGTGACGCCGAGGTCCATGGTGCCACAAACATAGCGGAGAATCCGCTTGACAGCAGTCCAACGAACGTCCCGAGGAGCATGCATGTGAAGACATACCTACTGGACGACATACTGGATCTCCGGTCGAGTCAGAGTGAGGTACTGAAGAACCCCCACAATAGATCGGTAAAAGGCAGCATCCGAAGCAGGGGAACCATCCATGGCAGAGAGCTTGGCCTTCGTATCAATAGGCGTAGTAGCGGGCTTGCATTTAAGCATGCCAACGCGATCCAGGAGCTCATGAGCGTACTTCCACTGTTGAATGAAGAAGCCATCCGGATGGCGCACCACCTCAACACCGAGGAAGTAGTGCAGCGGGCCCAAGTCCTTGATGGAAAACTCAGCGCGAAGACGGGCAGTGAGCTGACTGAGAAGACCAGCCGTACAAGCCATCAGGATGATGTCGTCGACATAAAGGAGCAAGTATGCCGTGTGGGAGCCCTGGTGATAGACGAACAATGATGCGACCAAGCGTGTAGAGCATAACCCGAGCTGGTGCAGAAACGCCTCAATGCGCTGGTACCAAGCGCGAGGAGCCAGCTTAAGTCTGTACAAGGACCGCGAGAGCAGACACACGTGGCCGGGAAGCGCCGGATCAACAAACCCCGTGGGCTGCTGGCAGAAGACCTGCTCCTCGAGGTGACCATGCAGGAAAGCATTGGAGACGTCCATCTGGTGCACCGGCCAGGCACGGGAGACCACAAGGTGGAGAACCATGCGAATCGACCCGGGCTTAACGACCGGAGCGAAGGTGTCGGTGAAGTCGATGCCATCGCATTGCCGGAAACCACGAACAACCCAGCGTGCTTTATAGCGGTCAAGGGTACCATCAGGACAGAGCTTGTGTTTGAAGACCCACTTCCCGGTAATCGCGTTAGCGTGCGGGGGACGGGGAATAAGTTGCCACGTCCGGTTGCGCAACAAGGCATCAAACTCCTCTTGCATCGCAACCATCCAGAGCGGTTCATGAAGAGCGGCTCGAACGGAGGACGACAATGGTGACGGCGACGGCGTAGAGGTGGATGCTGTGTGGACGTACTCGTCTGAAGCATAACGCAAGCTCGGGTAAAAAACGCCCGTACGGGCGCGAGTGACCGGACCGACCGCGGGTGGTGAGTCTGCATCCACTGGTGAAAAGGTACCAGGGGGCGTTGAAGCCGCGGCTGAGGACGAGGCCACAAAAGCCCGATCCGCGTGCGGGGCCGACCCGCTGGCCGTTAAAGCTGCGGTCGAAGGGGGCGCCGCGGGAGCCGACGACGATGGAGCGGCGGAGGTCAGCTCAGACATCGTGTCGGCAGAGAAGGCCGCGAGGGTCACCGTGGTGGAAGGCGGCGGCGAGGTGGACGCCGAGGCGGCCGCCGAGCCAGAAGACGCCATCAAGGCGGGGCCGGCGCTGGACCCGGCGGCAGCTGGAGACACTTGACATGCCTCGAAGCCAGGGCGGGCCGAGGGCAGCTAGTGAGCGCCCCGGGCGCGACGCCAATGGTCCCACATCGTCAGTGGTGGGAGGGACAGCCGAAGGAACTTGCTGAAATGAAAACACATGCTCATCAAATTAAATGTGCCGGGAGGTGAACACTCGGTGGGAGACGGGATCGTAGCACCTATAGCCCTTGAAGTTGGAAGGATAGCCGATAAAGATGCATGCAACGAAATGTGGTGCAAGTTTGTGAGGAGAAGTGTTGGTAGTGCTAGGATAACAAAGACACCCAAAAATACGCAAACCATCATAAGAAGGTGTTGTACCAAAGAGAATATGGTGAGGTGCGTAGTTCCACCAGGGCGACATGGCCGAAGGTTAAGGAGCAGTGATGCAGTAGCAAGTGTGTCCGGCCAGAAGCGAGGCGACACATTAGCATGAAACAGGAGCATGCGAACACAGTCATTCAGAGTGCGAAGGACGTGTTCGGCTCGACCGTTATGCTGTGAAGTATATGGGCAAGTGAGACGAAAAATTGTGCCATGGTGCGACAAAAAAGTGCGGAAAGCAAGGTTGTCAAATTCTTTTCCATTGTCAGTCTGAAGAGCAAGAATGAGATGTCCAAACTGCGTGCTGACATAGGAGTAAAAAACCGTCAAAGTGGAAAGTGCATCCGACTTGCGTCGCAAAGGAAAATTCCACACATAATGAGAATAATCATCAAGAATAACCAGATAATATAAATAGCCCGAATTACTAGGAACTGGAGAGGTCCACACATCGCTATGAATTAACTGAAAGGGAAAAGGAGCAATGCTAGTGGAGTTATTAAACGGAAGATGAACATGTTTGCCGACACGACAGGCATGACAAGTGTGATCCTCGATCTTATTACAACTAACACTGAAACTCCTAAGAATATGACGAAGAGTGATGGGGTTGGGATGACCCAAACGAGCGTGACAGAGATCAACGCCAGCGGAGAGAGCAACTGGTGCGGTGGTGGTGGAGGAAGGCAGATGCACCAGATAGAGCTCATCGGGGCTGTCACATCGGTGAAGTACTATCCTGGTTTGAACGTCCTTGACACAAAAACCAAGCTCGTCAAATTCAACAGCAACGGGATTTTCACGAGTGAAACAACAAACGAAAATAAGATTCTTAATAAGATGAGGTGACACAAGTATGTTAGACAAAGATAAAGGCCTGGAATTAGAAGGAAAAGAAGTGTGCCCGGTGTGTGTAATGGGAAGGGTGGAACCGTTGCCGACAATGATGCGGCGGTCGGTAGTGACAGGAGTGAAGGAGGCAAGGGCGGTGGGTACCCTTCATAGGGCTACGGAGCCGCATAGTACGCCTGATGCGCCAGCGGATGCGACACGGGAAAGGTTGGTGCAGGGGCCCATGGGACCGGCATGATATACACATGAACAACACCGGTCCACGGGTTGTACCCGGCGGCCCACGAAGGAGGCACCTAGAGCTGCTACTGCTGACGAGGCGCGTCCGCGGCCTGCTGCTACGGCTGGCCGCAACACCGGCCGCCGCGCCAGCCTCCACGGTGCTTTTCCGCGGGTGGCGCAGGAGGGGCGGGGGCCCCGTACGGGGGCGGCGGGAGGGGCAGCGGCGGTGGCTGCTGCTACGGCGGCGGGTAGGGCGCCGGAGGGCACTGCTGTGGGGGTGCGGACAGGGCACCGAGTGGCGGTGGTGGACCGTCGCGGGTGGTGCTGTCGGCGAGGGCGGTGTGGATGGCCCGCGCCTTCACCTGCTTCATCCTCCTCTCCTCCAGCCAGAGGTAAGCAAGGAACTTGGCGAAGGAGGGCTCGGGGATGAGGGTGAGGTTCGCCGCGGCGTTGCCGAAGTCCTCGTTGAGGCCGACGGTGAGCGTGGTGAGGAGGAGATCATCGTCAATCTTCGCGCCAATATCGTGGAGCTCGTTAGTGAGAGTCTTGAGGCGGCGGCAATAGTCATCGATGGAGGAGTTGTCCTGGTGGCATCCAAACACGATGTTGAAGACGATTGTCGGTGAAGAGCCCGTTCAGCTTGGTCCTCACGGCGTGGGCGTCATCACCGTCTTGCACGACCCTCTGAAACAGGTCCGGCGAGATGGTGAGGAAGAACCACCGGATGAGCGTGGCATCGATGGTGGACCAGTCATGGAATTCGGGGACGAGGCTAGAGTCAACGGAGCCACATGGTCGACGAGGTGGTACCCCCGGAACACGAGGGAGAAGTATGTCTTTCACGCGTAGTAGGAGGCGTTCGTCTGGGAGAGACGAACCGGAACCCACTCGTAGATGTTGAGGTCGCGGATGTTGTCGACGTCGGGAGGGTTGGCATCGGCGAACGGGTTGGAGTTGATGGTGGAGCCGGACAAGGTGATGAACGACATGGCGGCGAGGTGGTGCCGCTCGGTTTAGGTTAGGGTTTGTGGCGGCAGCGGCACGGGAGGGGTGCAGCAGCATCGTGCGGTGGAGATGCAATGACGGCTAAGGGAAGCGACAACGGCGAGTAGAGAAGACGGCGGCGGCGCTAGGGTTACGGGGCTACGGGGTAGCGCGCGACAGCAGAGGTCGGTGGCGGTGAGGGCAGCGGTAGGGAGAGTGCGGCGGTGGGGAAGGAGGTAGCGGCGGTGACGGCAGCGCGGAGGAGGCGTGCGTGCAGCGGAGGCGGCGGCGCGGAGCGGAAGCTAGGTCGTAAACCTAAAAACTGATACCAGGTATGTTATGAGAATTGCACGATCTATTACTTAGGTGCAATCGCGCGTATGATGTACAACGTTGGACCACGACCTCAACTACATAAAAAAATTAGGAGGTGGACCCAATACACAATATGCACAACACATATACTCAACACCAAGGAAGATCTGCCACATATGTCTGTAGTCTTTAAAGGAATTTTCACACACCAAATCCATCTGTTGTCACTCCAGCAATATCTTCTCATGAGAGTATGTGTGTTAGTTGGGATTTTAGATGAAAGCCTGGTGGTCTCATGAGAGTACGTGTGTTAGTTGATAACTCTAGAATCAAATGGTTGCATGTGTGTGTATCTTTTGCATTCTTGTTTATCTCGTACGTTGATAAGCACTATCAGCTCACAAATAAAAATTAAATGGGCATGTCACTTAACACGACTGCACTCTTTTCTCGAATACGCACGAGTCTGCGTATCATCTTGTATAGAAGAGGGGGGATCCCAACCACCGTTGATGTTACATAGGTTTAAACGCTACATGAACATCAACACACAACACAGCCATCGGTCCACCTACGCAACATCTAACCCGACTACTCGCTGCCTGCCCACCCTACTAAAAGCTGAAATGTGATGTCTGCTTCACCTCTCAACAGGCCCGCCTGCTGCCAAGCTCTACCCTCCGCGACGACATGCCTAACGACCACCTCTAGAGATGGAGAGGCGGCGTCGAAGACAACCGCATTCCTGTGCTTCCAAAGCTCACAAAGCCCGAGGGTAAGAAGCACCCTCAACTCCTTTGGCTTGTGCATGCCTGACGTTCTTGCAACACACCACTCCTTGAGGTTGTCTTGTGCTGTTGGTGCCCACTGCGGTTTCCCAAGGGCTGAGCACAAGGTTCTTCAGACAGTCCTAGCGAACACACACGTCAGAAGAATGTGGTCGATGGTTTCCTCCTCTTGGTCACAAAATGGGCATGCATCCTGGTGCGGGAGGCCGCGTCTGGCCAGTCGATCCGGAGTCCAACATCTGTTCCTCATGGCCAGCCAGGTGAAGAAATGACACTTCAGAGGTGCCCTAGATCTCCAACAAAAGTCCGTCGTAGGCACCACCTCCCTGTCAGCAAACTGTGCAGCATAAGCGGAACGAACCGAGAACTGGCCGTTCGGTTCCCAAGCCCAAGCTATGGAGTCGGGGGTTTGTTCCTGGAGCTGGATCCCTTGCAATCTCTGCCAGACCTCGAGATATTCCATGAGGGTTTCGTATGCCATGTCGGGGCCGATGTCACGGACTCACGGGTCCAAGACCCGAGCGTGATGTCCTCATAAACTGACCGTGTGGCCTTTACTCACTTTGTTACTCTCTCATATATGCCCGGTGCAAACTCTTGAATCCTCGTTCCATGTAGCCAGCTGTCCTCCCAAAAGAGAACATCCTTGCCATTCCCTACTGTCACCTTGGTGGCTGCTTCAACCACCGCTAGAGATGCCTTGG
The DNA here is from genome assembly GCF_002162155.2 of Triticum dicoccoides. Classification (NCBI taxonomy): domain Eukaryota; kingdom Viridiplantae; phylum Streptophyta; class Magnoliopsida; order Poales; family Poaceae; genus Triticum; species Triticum dicoccoides. Next base: position 573,482,507 of record NC_041391.1, on the reverse strand, counting down.
GGAGGGAAAACTTGAACTCTGCCCAAGGACGATCTCGGTCCACCGATGCAACCAAGCCCAGCGAGCTTGCATAGCAACATTCAGCCACCTGAGGCACGGTATTCCCAGGCCTCCTGCCCAGCGTGGCGTGCAGACCCGCAGCACTTTAAACACTATGATCATATTTGGCTCTTCTTCCTCCAAATACTTCAAACGTGTCGAGGAGTTACAATCATACCGCGAGAGGCTTGTAGTACCGTTGGCACGGCAACCGCAAGCCCCAACTGGTACTGTTTTGAATGTACTTCGATGGTCCAGCCGCGCAAATGGCACTCTGAACTCTGAAGCAACCCTTGGTCCTGATCATAATTAATGGCGATCAAGCATACGGCCGCCTAACTGAAATTGGAGATGACATGCGTTTCATTACGGCGAAAGCAACAGGCTACTCCATTTGAAAGGCTAGAGCAATAAGACTACCCATAGTGAAGAGTAGCTTATATTAGTAACATGCATACAACAGAATACATAGGAGCTCCTAGGTGCTCCGCATCCATATATGAATATTAAACGTAAATATAAAAAAATTAAAAAAAAACTGAAATTTGGGGATATCAAATCTGGGTTCTCATTCTACTCTAGTGTAAAATTTTGTGAAAAAATACCAGAAAACGTATCTGTGGCGAAGGAAATACTGTCCGACCAAAAGTACACCCACAGTTTTTTCTATACACATAGGAATTTTTTGTCTTTTTTTTCCATGAATGCGTTTACTGGTATTTTTTCACGAAATTTCACAAGGGGTAGATCGGGAACCCAGGTTTGATATCCCCAAATCTTAGTTTTTTTTTTTCAAATTTTTCGGTATTTCTTTGAATTTAACGTTCGTATAGGGGTGTGGAGCACCCGGGTGCTACAAATCCGCATCTCATGCATATGTCCCTAGTCTATGATACTATCTCTATAGTAGAGAGTAATATATGTGTGGTGTCATGTAACACTTTATTTATTATGATATAGGCTCATATTGTCTTGGGATATGTAACATAGTGGTTGTCTTTTGTCCCATGAGAAGTGATTTGGACTTCTTGTTGTGCTAGCGCTATTGTGTTTTTACCCCTAAGTAAGGGTTTGGAGTACGGGTACTTCTTAGTGGGGTTTCCGATAGCACCTCGCGCTCATTTTTGTCTTTTCCCATTCTTCATTGTGAAATGTAAACGGGAATGGGCTAGTTCGAACCGGGGGACGTAGATAGGAGCCGATCATCCAAAGCTAGTCGCAAATGTTCGTTGACATTTCGGAAGAAATTTAACAAAAGTGAACAAGTTTAATGCAAATTTAGACAAACTAGACGATATTCATTGAAACTTGATAATTTTTACATAAAACCAGACGATATTTCGTCCGGTGAACTTAAAACCATAATAAAAACTACCATATACTTGATGGTGACCTCGTAGGCCATGCCGAGCTGGTCGGCGGCACCTCCCTCATCGTCGTCGTCGCCATTGTCGGAGTCGTGGCGGCTTGGGGAAGCAGTAGAGTGTGGTCTCGCAGTAGGGCTTCCCGCTCACCGCCTGTCGATCGCGGATGATCTTCTCCATTTGCTCCTGCTCCGTGCGCAATGCGGTCACGGCCACCGCGGACGCATGCGAGGGGAGAGGGCAACGTGCATTGGTGGTGGCGGCAATGGTGGTTGACTCGCGGAGACACCACTCCTGGTCGTAGTTGATCTCCTCGTCGAGGCTGTGAAGAGGGCGCTTGCTCGTCTCCGCCGTGGTCTTCGACCAGTTAAAGGACCAAGCCGTAGCCAACTTTGTGTCCGCGAGTATGTGTGGTGGCGGGATGCCGGAGTACGTGAACTTGGCCCGGTGTGATGTTGCACCTGTCCCACAGGCGCCGCCTGCCGACGCACTCCTCCACCATAATGGTGCTCCGGGAGGAGGAGCTGCTGTTGGCTGCCGAGTTAATGATGAATGCGATCACGCACCTTTGCGGCAATCGCATGGGGCAGGCCTCCACCAGCGTGGCGTGCCAGCAGTGGGCGCCTCTCCTCCTTGACTTGGCGGTGCGGGTCGTACGGGAGGGGAGTGGGCTCTAGCTTGGCGTGGATGAGCGTCTTCAGCGGCATCACTGGGCTGTTGACGTGAAGGGACGAGCGATGGAGCATGAGATCCATCTGCTGCTTGTAGTCGGTGTTTGTCACCACATATACCGCATCCTGTGAGAGGACGGGCATCTGAGGCGGCTGGTCCTCCTTGTCACTGAAAGATATGACGATCTCCTCCTTTATGGAGGAGCTGACCACCGACGAGCATGACGGCCCCGGAGTGCGAGGACAGTGTCACCACAATCCTCCAATCCTGATCCGGAGCCGCCGCCTGCCACCACCGAGGCCCAAGACTTCCTCAGCGCCAAATTGGTAGAGGAAGAGGGCATCGACGGATAGGTGTGGAGCGAGGAGGAGTGGCTAGTGCTTGTGGACGACACCAACAATGGGCTTAAATAGCCGCGGCCAGGGCCAGGCGAACAAACTTTGAGCCAACTTCAATGTGGCTCATCGGTTGAAGTTAGTTTCTTCGGACGCGGTGTCCCCATTGAAGTGGCGATGCCCGAGAGGCCGCGTTGGTCAGACTTGGCATCAATGCCGATCGCTGATTACTCTGGGCTGGCATGAATGCGGTGTGGGAAGCGGTACGTCCATCAGATAGAAAGCACGGGAGAAGTGGGAAAGGGTTTTTGGTGGGCCGGGGGTGTCGAACACTTGGGTGGCAGCGGTCTGGACTCTCTCAAAGTGATGACCTGCAAGTTCACATGGTTATTGTAGTACTTCCGTAATAAGTGTCGAACCCACACGGAGGAAGGCACCACAAACCTCACAACTAAACTGTCACCTTAACACAGTTACGTACACACCCAAACCAGAATTTGGAAATAGTCTTCTCTATCGGTTTCTAGGGAAACAAAATAAAAAAGGTGTTTATCTAGACTACAAACTAGCAAGGAAAAACCAAGAATTAAAAGATAATACGTTAGTAGAGACGATGCTTGAGAAGTAAAGTGTTCTCGAGAGTTATGAAATAAACATTACTAATATTACCCGCACAACAAGTGCGGAGCAAACGCTCTCTATCGTATCCTTTATCCATTTTTCATATGCATAAGTCGGTGGTCCCAATACAAAGCACGTTCTACTCACGGGAACACTTCATGCCGCATACGCCACTATAGTAGTTTCCCCACGCCAATTCTCCTATGATAATTAAAGGTTTCCCCATGGACGCGGCCAGATGTGGGTTAACCAGTTATTCTCCTATCAACTGTAAATGTGCGAACTTCAAAGATAATTGTCTATTATCCTATGGCACTCATTGAGGGAGTCCTGGATAAGGGGGTATCCGGACAGTCAGACTATATACTTTGGCCGGACTGTTGGACTATGAAGATACAAGACAGAAGCTTCGTCCCGTGTCCGGATAGGACTCTCCTTGGCGTGGAAGGCAAGCTTGGCGATTCGGATGTAGATCTCCTCCTCTGTAAATCGACCCTGTGTAACCCTAGCCCCCTCCTGTGTCTATATAAACCGAAGGGTTTAGTCTGTAGGACTCACAATCATCATAAACAATCATACCATAGGCTAGCTTCTAGGGTTTAGCCTCTCTGATCTCGTGGTAGATCAACTCTTGTAATACTCATATCATCAAGATCAATCAAGCAGGAAGTAGGGCATTACCTCCATCGAGAGGGCCCGAACCTGGGTAAACATCGTGTCCCCAGCCTCCTGTTACCATTAGCCTTAGACGCACAGTTCGGGACCCCCTACCCGAGATCCGCTGGTTTTGACACTGACATTGTTGCTTTCATTGAGAGTTCCTCTGTGTCGTTGCTACAAGGTTAGATGGCTTCTCCAACCTTCAACCACGCTGTCCTGGGTGAGACTTTTCTCCCCGGTCAGATCTTCGTGTTCGGTGGCTTCGCACTGCGGGCCAATTCGCTTGGCCATCTGGAGCAGATTGATAGCTACACCCCTGGCCATCAGGTCAGGTTTGGAAACCTAAACTACACCGCCGACATCCGCAGAGACTTGATCTTCGACGGATTCGGGCATGTGTCAGGAGCGCCGAACAATCACGACGTGCACGACCTAGATCGGCAGTCGGACAATATTCGAAACATCGCACCTGCTACCGCTCCGGACTTCGCTCCAGAGCGGTTCGTGCCTTCCAAGGACGGGTGGATGGACCCCGCCCCGGAGGCCCACACTCCTCAGCATTGGAGCCGAACACAGACTCCTCTCCTAAAAGGATCTGTGTCTCCGGACCCCCGGACTCATCTCCGGCAGTGTGTTCCGGACCGCGTGCACTCGTGCCCATTGAATCTAACTGGGCTCCAGTCATGGAGTTCACCACCACGGATATCTTTCATCACTCACCCTTCGGAGACGTGCTAGATTCTTTAAGGTCTCTCTCTCTATCAGGAGACTCCTAGCCGAACTATGTCCGGCTCGAGTGGGAAGCTGGCGACGAAGAAATTCGTTTCCCACCCACCACCCACTTAATAGCCACGGTCGATGACTTGGCCGACGTGCTTAACTTAGACTCCGAAGACATCGACGGTATAGACGACGATGCAGGAGAAAAACAGGAACCACCGTCCATAGGGCGCTGGACTACCACCTCTTCATATGACATATACATGGTGGATACTCCCAAAGAAACCAATGGCGATGAGGCAACGGAAGATAACCCCTTGGGGAAGAAAGCAAAACACGGGCGTCATTGGCGCCGCTCCAAGCCTCGCCACAGCAATATCGACACTGGAGAAGGAAATCCAGATGGTGCCGAAGAGGAGTACGATCCTGATCAACCCACCTTCGAGCAAGCTGAACAGGAACACGGGCTGGCTAGCCCAGATGAACAGACGACAGACGGATACTTGGAGGATGATAACTATATGCCTCCCTCCGAAGACGAGGTGAGCCTCGGTGACGACGAATTCGACGTACCATAGGATCCCATAGAGCAGGAGCGCTTCAAGCGCAGGCTTATAGCCACTACACGAAGCCTGAAGAAGAAGAAGCAGCAGCTCCAAGCTGACCAAGACCTGCTCGCAGACAGATGGACCGAAGTCCTGGCGGCCGAGGAATACGGACTCGAGCCCCCGAGCAGGCGATACCCAAAACATAAACCGCTAGAAGAAGAGGCCAAAGAGCCTGAACTTCTAGCACAAGATGAGGCTGACCGGCCACCTCGTGGCCGGGATAAAACAGGCTATCAGGCTGCACACCAGCCCCCACCCCCATGCCGGTTCACCACGGCCCGGGAGAATATACAAGACCTGCAAGACATATTGGAAAACAACGCAGGACAACCAAGATCGATCTACGGATCACGGGGGCGCGCCACAGCTCAGGACACCGATCGTCATACCGGATACAATGCTGATAAATCCGGCCAGGCCGAACATTATCGACCAGACCCAATCGAAATACGCCGCGACATAGCCCGGCACAGAGGCGCCGCACACACCCTCTGCTTCACTGATGAAGTAATGGAACATGAATTCCAAGAAGGGTTTAAACCCGTCAACATCGAGTCATACGATGGCACAACAGACCCCGCGGTGTGGATCGAGGAATTTCTTCTCCACATTCACATGGCCCGCGGTGATGACCTACATGCCATCAAGTATCTCCCACTAAAGCTTAAAGGGCCAGCTAGACACTGACTGAATAGCCTGCCAGCAAACTCCATTGGCAGTTGGGAAAATCTTGAGGACGCATTCCTAGATAACTTCCAGGGCACCTATGAGTGACCACCGGATGCTGATGACTTAAGTCACATTACCCAACAACCCGGAGAGTCAGCCAGGAAATTCTGGACTCGGTTTCTCACTAAAAAGAACCAAATTGTCGACTGTTCGGACGCTGAGGCCCTGGCGGCCTTTAAGCATAATATCCGCGACGAGTGGCTTGCCCGACACCTCGGCCAAGAAAAACTGAAGACCATGGCGTCCCTCACGACACTAATGACCTGCTTTTGTGCGGGTGAGGACAGTTGGCTGGCTCACAGCAACACTGCGCCTAGAAACCCTGGCACTTCAGACATCCGTGACAGTAACGGAAAGCCACGACGCAACAGACACAAGCGTCGAAATAATGGCGACAATGCGGAGGATACGGCAGTCAATGCCGGATTCAGCAACTCCAAATCCGGTCAGCGGAAGAAGCCGTTCAAAAGAAACAATCCGGGATCGTCCAGTCTGGACCGCATACTCGACCACTCGTGCCAGATTCACGGCACCCCCGATAAACCAGCCAATCACACTAACAGAGATTGCTGGGTGTTCAAATAGGCCGGCAAGATAAATGCCGAGAACAAGGACAAGGGGCTGCACAACAATGATGACGAGAAGCCCCGGCGTCCGAACACTGGAGGACAGAAGAAATCCCCCCCCAGGTCAAAACGGTGAACATGATTTATGCCACTCACATCCCCAAGCGGGAGCGAAAGCGTGCACTTAGGGACATCTATGCGATGGAGCCCGTCGCCCCAAAATTCAACCCATGGTCATCCTGCCCGATCACCTTTGATCGTAGGGACCATCCCACCAGCATCCGTCATGGCGGCTCAGCCGCATTGGTCCTTGACCCAATCATCGACGGATTCCACCTCACGTGAGTCCTCATGGACGGTGGGAGCAGCCTGAACATGCTTTATCAGGATACAGTGTGCAAAATGGGCATCGATCCGTCACGGATCAAACCCACCAAAACCACCTTCAAAGGTGTAATTCCAGGGGTAGAGGCCCGATGCACGGGCTCAATAACACTGGAAGTGGTCTTCGGATCTTCGGATAACTTCTGAAGCGAAGAGTTAATCTTTGATATCGTCCCTTTCTGTAGTGGTTATCATGCACTACTTGGACGAACCGCGTTCGCTCGTTTCAACGCGGTACCACACTATGCATACCTCAAGCTCAAGATGCCAGGACCTCAAGGGGTCATAACAGTTAATGGAAATACAGACCGCTCCCTCCGTACGGAAGAACATACAGCGGCCCTCGTGGCAGAAATACAAAGCAGCCTCCTCTGACAAACAACCAATCCGGCAACGACATCCCCGAACACCGTCAAGCGAGTCTGGAGTACCCCACAACAGGACAGTCAGGCACGCCAGGAGCTCGATTAGCAATTCGGCCTCCACCGCAGCCCCATTCAAGCGGCGTTCGTGCCACGCGTACACAATTACGCGCTCAGAATACCATGGGCATAGGTGGAGGCGAGATGACAATGCGGCCAGAGTGCGGTTCAGCCGCCAGGAGGCCCGCATACCTTTTTTCCTTTTTTTTCAGGACCCCACTTTCGGGCAGCCCCTTCAAAAGAGATCGGATAGCCAGACTCATTATGGAGGGGACACCAAGGAGGCAGAGGCTTTTGCACACAAGGGAATACTCAGGTGGTCCTCTTCAATGATCGTTATACCTGTTCTTACATACCCGCATGTAGCCTGCCCTTGGATAGGACATGTCAAATAGTCCTATTTTTTTCTGCTTAATGCATCAATTGTACACCTACGTCTTGCCGTATTGTCCAAGTAATTTGGAAGTAGTACGTAGCGTCAGCTTCTGGTTACTATCCTCATATTTTCTGTTGAATATTTATTCAATATTGCATCCATACGTTTTGGTACAGTCAGTTTGCCAGGGGCTTCTTATCGAACCCCATACTATGGCAAGGAAAGTACGAACACTTTCAACAGTGCGGCACCCCGAACTTATAGCATTATATGCATCAGCTCCGAATCATGTCTTGGGTCAATAGTTGGGTTACGCCGGCTCCCTTGTTTTGGTACCTTACGTTCCGTTATATCAGCTAAGGTAGTGCAGGGAGGACTACTGCGATTGTGTCCCGGTTCTTTGGGACGAGCACCTCAGTAGAGAAAGCCGAAAACTGACCGTCATGATGCGGCGAGAGCTGGTCGCTGTTCGCGAGGTACCAAAATCCCTAAAGATTTTTTCCGCTTAAGGCGAGGAATCGGCTTCGTCCGATTTAGGCGTGTATAACGCCCTAGTTCGGCTTTCCGAATACTAGGGGCTTCGCCGAAATTTAAAATTGTAGACTTGTTCGCTGCGCCAAACACCACCTTAAAGGACCAAAACTTTGGATAAAGAGTGTATGGGTCTCCACGAACACCCCAGTACTAGTTACAAGGGGGCGGAAGCCAACGACTGGCCTACTTTCAGATTTTGATAAACGACCGCAGAGAAGGTAATATTTTAAATTAAACAAAGTGTTGCATAGCACAAATAAACCCGTTCTCATATTACACAAAAGACATGAGTACATTCACTCAAAAATTATGTTCTTAGGACATTCATTCGCCACAAGACGAGCGCCTTTCATAACGCCATCATAATATTTCTCGGGGCAGCGATGCTCCTTGCCCTCCGGGGGTCCATCCTTCACGAGCTTCTCAGTGTCCAGCTTGCCCCAATGCACCTTCGCGCGGGCAAAGGCCCGTCGGGCACCCTCAATACATGCAGACTGCTTGATAACTTCTAGCCGTGGACAGGCATGCACCATCCGCTTCACCAGGCCAAAGTAGCTGCCGGGCAGGGGCTCGCCAGGCCACATCCGGACTATGAGGCCCCCCTGGCCTGTTCGGCCGCATTGTGGAGTTCGACCAGCTGTTTCAGTTGGTCACTCAGAGGCATCGGGTGTTCGGCCCTAGTATATTGGGACCAGAATAGCTTCTCCGTAGAGCTCCCCTCTTCAGCGCGATAGAACTCCGCAGCATCCAAAATGCTGCGTGGCAGATCTACGAATGCCCCTGGAGAGCTCCAGATTCATGTAAGTAAAAGAAATGACTCCTCCACATGCTTGCTTTGCATAAAGAATGCCTTACCCTCCGCTATCTTCTTGGCTGCCCGGATTTCCTGAAGGTCCTTTTGGTCTTCGGCCTTGGCGTCGACCGTGCTCTGGAGGGCCTTTGCAAGCTTAGACGCTTGCATCTTGTAGTCATGCTCGAGGGTGCCGAACTTCTGGCCGAGCTCCTGGAGCTCTTGCTGTACCTCTCCCACCCGAGCATCTTGTTTCTCTCGCTCGGTGCGCTCAGTATCCGCCTTGGCTTCGGCCGCGGACAACGCTTCCTTCAGAGCCGCCACTTTGGTCGCGGTCACTATCAAAAGCCATGATGCTTTTTCTTAGCATCACCAACTTTTTATCCTCTATACGACATATGGACGGGGTTTTTCTCACCTTTGTTCGCCTCGAGCTACCTCTTCACGAGGCCGAGCTCTTCTTCAGCCCGCCCCAGTTCGTGCTTGAGTTCGGCAACCTCGTCCGTGCGTGCAACGGCGGTCAGCAGCAATGCCTGATTGATTCATACAGACAAATACTATTAGCTTCCTGCGGTTTTTTAGTTGACCCTCTGTTTGGCTTTTCTTTCCGAACACCAACCAGAGCATCAGGGGCTACTACCTATCAGGTGATATTTCCTCACACTTTCTTTACCTCAAAGCCTGTTAGCAGGCTGGTGCAGGCTTCGGTCAATCCGCTCTTGGTGGACCGAACCTTCTCAATCACCGTACCCATAAGTGTACGGTGTTCATCCTCGATGGAAGCGCCTCGTAGCACTTCCAATAAATTATCCGACACCTTCGGCTGGGCGGAGGTCATCGGCACATCGGCTCGCCCTCCTTCCCGAGGGACTGCTTACCGGAATCCGGAACCTTTGTAGGCTCCGGCGCAGTAACCGGCCAAGAGCCAGACTTGCTATGGCTCCCGTCAGCATAATCCATGGGGTTCTCGTCCCCCATGTGTCCGGCGCCCGAGATTTTGCCTTGGGGCATCTCCGGAACCATCGCCTCCTGCTCTGGCATCCTCCGGGACAACACCTCGGTGTCATCCACGGGTCGTGGAGAGGTCGCCGTCGGGAGCGAATTCATCTCCGACTCATTCAGAGACTCCTCCGAAGAGGACTCCTCGAGATCGGACCCGGCCGGACTGCATATACGTGTTCGGCGTCATTACAAACTATGAGGTCGAAAGTCGTGCGAAAAATATTATGGGATGCGGATACTTACGACCTCGCCCGGGGTTTTCCCCTGGGCAGCCACTCCTCATCACTAAAAGCGACGGTAGTGGATTGATCTGGAAGGGACGCCTTGCCCTTCTTCGGCATCCCGGCCTCCCCCAACGGGGCGGCCTTCCTCTTATTCTCCTTCCTAGCGCGGGGAGGAGGC
>NC_041391.1:573417487-573471913 GCF_002162155.2 Triticum dicoccoides | reverse complement strand
ACGACTCTATCACGGCCCGTCGAGCGCGATCTTTTCTGGTCCCTGTGGCCGCCTTCTTGGACCCTTCGGCCCCTTCAGTTGAGGCGGCCTTCTTCTTCTTCTTCTTCCTCTCCTCCCCTTCGTGGGAGGAGTACACCTCGTCCTCTTCTGGCAAGGCGTCGGGTGCGGCCTCGTGCCGAAGACCCCTTCGGGTCCCCGTGGCTTTCTTTTCAGCCTTTTTCTCCGGCACCTTGTAAGGCGCCGGAACCAGCATCTCCGCTAGGAGTGCGCTTACTGGGTCCTCTGGCAATGGAGCCGGACAGTCGATCCGCTCTGCCGTCTCCACCCACTCCTATTCGGTCAGCAAGGTGACTTAAAAATCCTCCCCCGAAAGTACTAAGGGAACGTCTCGTAAATAGTTAAGAGACTTACCGGACTGGCGAGGCGCATTGCGCTGAGCCCCCATTCCTCAGAAAGGGGAGGAGGGACTTCGCCGGTCTTGAACAGAACCTTCCAGATTTCTTTGTGCATTGTGTCGAAGAGCTCTAGCAGCATCTGGTGTTCGGCCGGGTCGAACTCCCACATATCAAATGCCCGTCTTTGACACGGGAGAATACGACGAATGAGCATAACCTGGACCACGTTGACGAGCTTGATCTTCTTTCCCCTCATACTTCGGAGGCAGGTCTCGAGTCCGGCTAGCTCTGTGGGTTCACCCCAGGCCAGACCCTTCTTCTCCCAGGAGGTGAGCCGTGTGGGGATTCCGGATCTGAATTTGGGGGCCGCCACCCAGTTGGCGTCGCGTGGCTCGGTGATGTAGAACCACCATGATTGCCACCCCTTTATGGACTCCACGAAGGAGCCATCGAGCCATATAACATTGGGCATTTTGCCCACCATGGCACCTCCGCACTCCGCCTGTTGGCCGCTCATGATCTTCGGCTTCACGCAGAAGATCTTCAACCACATGCCGAAGTGAGGCTTGATGCGGAGGAAGGCCTCGCACACGATGATGAACGCCGAGATGTTGAGGGCAAAATTCGAGGCCAGATCATGAAAATCTAGCCCGTAGTAGTACATGAGCCCGCGGACGAAAGGGTGGAGTGGAAACCCTAGTCCACGGACGAAATGAGGGAGAAATACCACTCTCTCCCGAGACTTCGGTGTAGGGGTAATTTGTCCCTCTGTTGGAAGCCTGTGCGCGATATTAGCGGCCAGGTATCTGGCTTCCCGAAGCTTGGTAATGTTCTCCTCTGTGACAGAGGAGGCCATCCACTTGCCTCCCGCTACGGACATGCTGCAGACTTACGGAGAAGGTGAGAACTTGGGCACTGGAGCTCGAGGGTGCGAGAACAGATGAGCAAAGGAAGAATAAGGCGTGGGTGAAAACGAGAGAGTTCTGCCCCTTTATAAAGGCGATGTGAATGTGCACCTCCCCACTTGCCTCTCAAAATCTCTTATTTTTCCAGGCGCCTCGATTACTGGCGCTGGTTGGGTTACCCATACCCGCATTGATGGAGATCCCGTGATAAGGGGACACGATCTCTGCTTTGACAAGACGTGCCAAAGAAACCGCCTCGCGGTGTGTGCGGAAGCAGGTTGTAGAAAACGGTTCGAATAAAAACCAGGCCGTGGCGTGATGTCACTTTTCAAAGAATTGTCAGTAGATTAGATTCGTGGATTATTATTATTCTCTCTACGGTGGTATATGGAATGTTATCTTGCAGAGCCGGACACGGTCCCTGTGTTCGGAATTCATCTTGGAGTATTCGGAGATGGAACCCGCCTCGCAATGCCGAAGACAATCTACGCGCCGGACTCATCGTCATTGAAGCCTGGTTCAGGGGCTACTGAGGGAGTCCTGGATAAGGGGGTATCCGGATAGCCGGACTATATACTTTGGCCAGACTGTTGGACTATGAAGATACAAGACAGAAGACTTCGTCCCGTGTCTGGATGGGACTCTCCTTGGCGTGGAAGGCAAGCTTGGCGATTCGGATGTAGATCTCCTCCTCTGTAAACCGAACCTGTGTAACCCTAGCCCCCTCCGGTGTCTATATAAACCGGAGGGTTTAGTCCGTAGGACTCACGATCATCATAAACAATCATACCATAGGCTAGCTTCTAGGGTTTAGCCTCTCTGATCTCGTGGTAGATCAATTCTTGTAATACTCATATCATCAAGATCAATCAAGCAGGAAGTAGGTTATTACCTCCATCGAGAGGGCCCGAAACCTGGGTAAACATCGTGTCCCCAGCCCCCTGTTACCATTAGCCTTAGACGCACAGTTCGGGACCCCCTACCCGAGATCCGCCGGTTTTGACACCGACACTCATCCCTCTACAACAATAGTAACAAGTTCACGGTCAATCACGGCGATAATGCGAGCATGGCCTCTTCTCAACACTCGTGAAGGATACTAACTTGAACATCTAAGAATAATATATTGGACCGCATGGATGTAAGTAATTCTAATAATATATTAGTTCATCCGTTTCCCCAGAACAAGTGCAACTACCCAAACATGAAAAGGAACGACATAGATGTTAGGGTCAAGTTAGAAGCCAACGTCAAGACAGTGAAGGGAGAACACATGGTGGTGATGGAGATGGCGGCACCGATGGTGGTGATGGTGATGATGGGGCACCGGTGTTGATGGAGATGAGGGTGACACCGATGGAGGTGCTGACATGGTGAAGATGGCATCGACTCAAAGGCTGGTGTACGCGATGGTGGAGCCTCCTCTTGGACTTGTCCCTTTATGGTGGTGGAGATGGATAAGCAATGGAGGTCGATCTCGTATGAATCATGTGGTGACGGTGGCGGCTAGGATTGGAGAGGTATATAAAGACCTCTCCCTAAGCCTCCTCCATAGATGTAGGTTGCTTCCTTTGATCCAAGGGCTTAAGGTCCCAAACCCTTACTTATCAACCAAGCATGTGTGATCAAACGGTAACGAAATCGATGAAGAATACAGTATGCAAGGTTAACTTACATGCCTGTTTTCAATTGGTACGACCGCCGGTACAACCAAGCCACCGTCTTGCACTCTCGGGTCTTCTGTATTTTGGACGTCATTTCTTCATGCATACTCTAATTTTTACATTCTTGGGCTTGTTGGATTCGCGAGAGCGTCACCGATGCGCCGGTGGTATTAGATCTTGATTTGGAACATTTTGGCAAAATCACTTTCTTCCCTCTCCGAAACGTGTGGTACTGGAAGTCCTCCGTATTGAACCCACCTTTTGATCCTTTTATCATGCTTGGTCCTAGGTTGTTCCAAAATATCTGTAGACACGAGAAAACAAAGAAAAGTAACAAAACTAAATAAAACACTAAATGTGCAATGCCCACAATAAAAATAGTGAAAACAGGTAATCATGCATAATGAATACATATTTGACTCAATGGGACATGATACATGGAGAGAACATGCACTCTAAAAATGCTTAAAACATATAGCCATCACAAAGCCCCCCACCCTGGTTTGTTTCTGGTTTGCGGGAAAAATGAAGTCTGAATCGCCGAGCGAACTGATACATAATTGCGTTGGATGGTAAAGCATGTTCGAACCGCAAGTCCGAATGTTCGCGGGCGGTTTGAGGGTCCGCATTGGAGATGCCCTAATGTCAATAGCTAACTATTATGGATTGAATTTTGGGTTGGCTATACTAGATGATATAACTATTACTCAGCCGCGAACCAACCTGTGGTTGGATTGTTAGGTGAACATGGTATCCCAACCCACCAGGGTTCAAGTCGTGGTGCTCGCATTTATCCTTGATTATTTCAGGATTTTCGACGATAAGCGTTCAGTGGGGTGAGTATATGTACATATATATAAACGCTTGCGTGTGTACTGTGTTAAAAAAATACTATTACTCTGCCGAGTTTATTAGACTCCTCTTATTTGGAAAGTACTTCACACACGACATTGAACTGAACGACGACGACTAATCCAACGGCCGGTGTTGTTTAGCCTTGGTGGGATATGGCATGTCGTGTTTATTTCGTGTGGTAAATGTCATGCATGCAGCGGTGCTCCTTTTATTTGGGGTTAATATTTAACGATAAATTTAAGCAACAAAATATGAACCCCACAAGAAAAAAACTAACAACAAAATATGAACCCCGCAAAAAATAGCTAACAAAATATGAAATATATGTCATAAAAATTATAACCTATTTCAAATACAAGTTAAATAATATACTTTTTGTAGTATTTACTTTATATTCTTTTAGCCATATAAATAGTTAAACTTTGACCCAAAATATGAGTAGACGTAGTAAACTAGACGAGGTGGATAGAGCCAGCAGTTGGGATAAGGCTATCTTTATCACTCATGCCCCTAGAACAGCCTCCTGTTCACCGTCGATGGCTACGAACACGAATGTTCTACGTGCAGGACCTTTAATTATTTCAGTCAATTATTGGTTTTGAGCGGGCCTGCCATTCGGTCTCCAAGGCAATTAACTAGGTCCAGAAACGGTTGATGTAAAGGCAAGAAGACACGGACGTGGAGTTTCTGCACCCGACCTCATTTGAACTCGGATGAACAGTAAAACCGAAAAAAATCGAAACAATTTTAAATTTTTTTAATTTTTTTTAGGAAAAACATTGACAAAAGTTTTAAGTGCTTATAAAAATTTGTCATGAAATCACATTTCTAGAAGGTGTGGCAAAAAAAAAATCGGTACTCTGAAAATGCCACTTTCGAAAGCATTTTGAAGCCTGAATTTGTTTTTTTTACCACGCCTTACAGGAATGTGATTTCATGATGAATTTTTGCAAGCACTTAGAACTTTTGTCAATGTTTCTCCCAAAAAATTTTAGAATTTTTGGAATTTCTTTTTGTTTTTTTTCGATTTTATTGTTCATCGAGCTCAAATGAGCTCGGGAGCAGAAACGCACTTTCCAGAAGACACCTACTATTGTGTGGTGTTGAACACTTGAATATCTCACGTTAGTGATGAAAGTTGAAGGTGTGCATTGCTTCCTGACCGGTGTGCCGCCAACCATCGCTGCCCTGCCTTCCTCCTACCACATTGTCACATCTTGATAAATGCGGTCAGACAGATGACTAATTCAATTTGACACCGGAGACCCAATTATGCTACCATTATAGTACACCTAGTTTGGTTTACTCTGACGAATTGTCCATGTCTAGCTCTTAATCCTCGTCCAGTGACACTTTTAGGCCACGACCAAGGACCAGCAACCGAAACGGAGGTCTTCACTTTTCCGGAGAAAATGAAAGTTAACACATGGTTCAGTAGCACATAACTGGTAATATTCCTATTCTCCTATCTTATCTAAAAAAGAATATTGTGAGGTTTCTAGTGAATAGCAGCCGCCATCCCCGGAGAAATGTTGGCCCCCTCGTCTCCGTCTGCCATCTTGGCGCTAAAAGGTGAGGAGACCTTGGGTATTCAAGAATTATACTCCCTCGGTTTCATATTAGTCGTCACTTATTACTTGAGGCCATTACCCCAGTTCTGGCACGACTCCCAGGCCAAGTGGCCTATGAAACCAAACGCCTGGCCAAAGGAGTTGGGCGCGGTGGGAGCGCAACGAAGCAGCAGAACGTCTTGATCCGAAAACTGTGCCTGGCGAATGAAGGAGAGCTCATTAGCGACGCTGAGCTACAAGCGTATGTGCGACTCTTCGAACAAACACTGTCCGATACGCATATCAGCGCGATACTGACCTTGTTCGGGTGGGAGCCTTCCGTCGTTCGGGCATTGATGTCGTCCTGGTGGTTTCCGCAGCGTAAGCAAACAAAATGAGTATGACACCATTCAAAGTACTTGTGTGGAATGTCATGTCGCAAGTGGTAGCGACCGCTAAGCCTAGCATCATCTGTTTCCAGGAAACAAACATGGAAGTTGTAGCATCTGATGTTGTTGGGCACTGCCCAGTGAATAAATTTAAGACTTTTTACTTCTTGCCTGTGGAACGCCAGGCGGGATACTATTGGCTTGGGATGCCTCGCCGGTCCACTTGTCGAACTCTCACTCACTACACAGACAACACAATCACGGCACTGGTCTGGCCGGTGGAGGATCCAGATGCCATTTGGTACCTCACGGGTGTATATGGACCACAAGAGGATTAGGAGAAGGTTGAGTTCTTGCAAGAACTAGGTGATATCTGCGACCACTGCTATTTTTCGAGTTTGCGTTGGTTTTTTCGTTGAAAAGAAAAGAATGATGTAGCAAAGTACAAATAAGTATTTTTCTCAGTTCAAAATCAAGGTATCAATCCAGTGGGAGGAACACACAAGTCTTCAATAATTGCACCTACACAAACAAACAAATACTTGCACCCAACGTGATAAAGGGGTTCTTAATCCCTTCCCGGTTACTTGCAATGATGAGATCTGATAGTGATAGATATAAAAGATAAGTAAAAGTGCGAAACAAAATAAAAGTAAATAAATTGCAGCAAGATATTTTTGTGTTTTTTATTTTATAGATCAGAAAATAATATGATAAAAGAAAGATAGACCCGAGGGCCATAGTTTTCACTACAGGCTTCTCTCTTAAAAGAAAGCATACGGTGGGTAAACAAATTACTGTTGAGCAATTCATAGAAAAACGCATAGTTATGACGATACCTAAGGCAATAATCATGTATATAGGCATCACGTTTGTGACAAGTAGACCGACTCCTGCCTGCATCTACTACTATTACTCCACACACGATAGATATCTAGCATGCTTCTAGTGTATTAAGTTAACAAGAAGGGAGTAACGCCTTAAGCAAGATGACACTGTGTAGAGGGATAGATCCAATCAATATGAACAAACCCCATCTGTTTATCCTTAATGTCAACAATAAAAATACGTGTCATGTCCCTTTCTGTCACCAGGAATAAGCACCGCAAGATTGAACCCACTACAAGGCACCTCTCCCATTGTAAGAAAAATCAATCTAGTTGTCCAGACTAAATCAATAGATCGGAGAGAAATACAAAGCTATATAAATCATGCATAAAAGAGTTCAGAGAAGACTCAAATAATATTCATAGATAATCTTATCATAAACCCACAATTCATCGGATCTCAACAAACACAACGTAAAAGAAGATTAAACCGAATAGATCTCAAAGAGCATCGAGGAGAACATTGTATTGAAGATCAAAGAGAGAGAAGAAGCCATCTAGCTACTAGTTATGGACCCGTGGGTCTGTGGTAAACTACTCACGCATCATCGGAAGGGCAGCAAGATTGATGTAGAAACCCTCCATGGCTGAATACCCCTCCGACAGAGTGCCGAAAAAGGTCTCCAGATGGGATCTCACAAAGGCAGAAACTTGTGGCAGTGGAAAAGTATTTTTTGGTGTGCCCTCTAGACTACGGAGAATATTTGGGTATTTATAGAAGAAAAATTAGGGTTGGAAGTGCCATGAGGGGGGCACAAGCTTGGAGGACGCCCCCTAGGACGTGCCCTGTGAGCTTGTGGCCACCTTGTGGCTCTTCTGGTCTCCTCCCAAAGCTTCCAGGGTGTCTTGTGGTCCAAAAAGAATTATCAAAAAGTTTCATTCTATTTGGTATTGATTTACTATAAAGACAAAAAAAAGGAAAAACAACAACTGGCACTAGGCACTAGGTTAATAGGTTAGTCTCAAAAAATGATATAAAATATCATAATGATGCATATAAAACATCCCAGATTGATAATTTAATAACATGGAATAATAAAAATTATAGATGCGCTGGAGACGTATCAAGCATCCCCAAGCTTAATTCCTGCTCGTCCTCGAGTAGGAAAATGATAAAAACATAATTTTTGATATGGAATACTACCTAAAATGTTTATCATGTAATCTTTCTTTATGTGGCGTGAATATTCAGATCCATACGGTTCAAAACAAAAGTTTAATGTTGACATAAAAACAATAATACTTCAAGCATACTAAAAAGCAATCACGCCTTCTCAAAATATCATGGCTAGAGAAAGTTATCCCTACAAAATAATATAGTTTGTCATGCTCTATCTTCTTAACAAAAAGTATTTATCATGCACAACCCCGCTGACAATAGAAGCAATTGGTTCATACTTATTAACGCGCTTCAACTTTTTCAACTCTCACGCAACACATGAGCGTGAGCCATGGATATAACACTATGGGTGTAATAGAATATGATGTTGGAGGTTGTGTGGAGAAGACAAAAAATGAGAAAGTCTCACATTGACAAGGCTAATCAACAGGCTATGAAGATGTCCATGATGTCAGTGCAAGGAGTAGGGGTTGCCATGCAACGGATGCACTAGAGCTATAAGTGTATGAAAGCTCAAAAGAAAACTAAGTGGGTATTCATCCAACTTGCTTGCTCATGAAGACCTGGGGCGTTTGAGGAAGCCCATCATTGGAATACACGATCCAAGTTCTATAATGAAAAATCCCCAATAGTAATACATGAAAGTGATAAAATAGGAGACTCTCTACCATGAAGAACAGAGTGTTACTTTGAAGCACAAGTGTGGAAAAGGATAGTAACATTGTCCCTTCTTTCTTTTTCTCTAATTTTTTTGGGCACTTCGGCCTCTTTTTTTCTTGGGCTCTTTTTGGCCTCTTTTTATATATTTTTTATTTTCGTCCAGATTCTAATCCCGACTTGTGGGGGAATTATAGTCCCCATCATCCTTTCCTCACATGGGATAATGCTCTAATAATGATGATCATCACACTTTTATTTACTTACAACTCAAGAATTACAACTTGATACTAGAACAAAAATATGACTCTATATGAATGCCTTCGGTGGTGTCCCGGGATGTGCAATGATCTAGCGTGACATTTATAAAAAATATGAATGGTGGCCAAGCCACAAATACTATGTCAACTATATGATCATGCAAAGCAATATGACAATGATAATGTGTGTCATAATAAAACGGAACGGTGGAAGTTGCATGACAATATATCTCGGAATGTCTTTGGAAATGCCATAATAGGTAGCTATGGTGGCTGTTTTGAGGAAGAGCATATCATATCACGGGCCTTGGATGCACCGGCAAAGTTTGCACCACAACTCAAGGTGAGTAAGGGAAATGCACGGTACCAAAGAGGCTAGCAAAATGCGGAAAGGTGAGAGTGCATATAATCCATCGACTCACATTACTCATAAGAACTCACATACTTATTGCAAAATTTTATTAGCCCTCAAAGAAAAGTACTACTACACATGCTCCTAGAAGGATATATTGGTAGGAAAAGACCATCGCTCATCCCCGACCGCCACTCATAAGGAAGACAATCAATAATAAATCATGCTCCAATTTCATAGCATAACGAGAGACCATACGTGCATGCTTCGGGAATCACAAACCTTAACACAAATATTCTTACTAAACCACAATTACTCACTATCATGTCTCTAATATCACCATATTTATATCTCAAAACAAATGCAAGGAATCAAATTCTCATATATTCAATGATCTTCATGAAAGTTTTTGTTATGTCCCTCTTGAATACCCATCATATTAGGACTAAATTCATAAACTAAGCAAATTGACATACTATGTATAAGACTCTCAAAATAATATAAGTGAATCATGAGAGTTCATCAATTTATTTAAAATATAACCACCACCATGCTCTAAAAGATATAAGTGAAGCACTAGAGCAACTACCTAGCTCAAAAAATATAAATGAAGCATATATAGTATTCAAATAAATTCACGATTAGTATGTGTCCCTCTCAAAAGGTGTGTCCAGCAAGGACGATTTTGGTAAATTAAAAAGCAAATAAAGAAAAGACTCATATAATACAAGACGCTCCAATCAAAACACATATCATGTGATGAATAAAAATACAGCTTCAAGTAATTTACCGATGGATTGTAGATGAAAGAGGAGATGCCATCCGGGGCATCCCCAAGCTTAGACGCTTGGTTGTCCTTGAATATTACCTTGGGGTGCCATGGACATCCCAATCTTAGCCTCTTTCCACTCCTATTCCTTAGCCAATCGAAACTTCCCGCAAAACTTGAAAACTTCACAACACAAAACTCAACAGAAAACTCGTGAGATCCGTTAGTATAATAAAGCAAACCACCATCTTTAGGTACTGTTGTAAACTCATTCCAATTTTATATTTGCATTATATCTACTATATTCTAACTTCATCATGGTTCATACCTCCCGATACAACCCATAGATTCATCAAAACAAGCGAACAACACAATTAAAACAGAATCTGTCGAAAACAGAACAGTTTGTAGTAATCTGGACATTAGCCAAACTCCTGTAACTCCAAAAATTCTGAAAAACTAGGAGAACGTAGGAAATTTGTATATCAATCTTTTGTGAAAAATTCAGAGCAAAAATATGTTTATGTGATTTTTCAAAATTCCATAACTAAGCGCAAAAGGTTCTGTTTTTCAGCAGAATCGAATCAACTATCACCCAAGTCATCCCAAAGTCTTTACTTGGCACAAACACTAATTAAAAATACTAAAATACAATCATAACAGAAGTATATTTGTATATACTCATAAAACTAGAAAAAATATATTGTGTTGTCTCCAAACAAGCGCTTTTCTTTAAAGCCTTTTAGCTAGGAATTGATAATTTTAATGATGTTCACATGGAAGAGAAAAAATTGAAGCACAAAGAGAGCATCATGTAGCATGTGAACAATAAGTTTAAGTCTAACATACTTCCTATGCATAGGTATTTTATAGGGAAAATATTTATTAAGACAAGCAAAAAGTAGCATATGCAAGAAAGAAGAAAGAAACAATAGCAATCCCAACATAATGAGAGGTAATTTAGTAACATGAAAATTTTTACAACCGTATTTTCCTCTCTCATAATAATTACATGCAGGCTCATAATCAAATTTAATAATATAGCTATCATGTAAAAGTTTCTCTTCGTGATCCACATGCATAAAAGTTTTATAATCTTCCAAGATAGTGGGATTAACATCAACTAAAGTCATGACCTCTTCAAACCCATTTTTATCAAAAAATTCATAAGATTGAACACTCTCCACATATGTGGGTTTATTTTTAGCAAAAATTGACACTCTTCCAAACCCACTTTCAATATTATTGCAAACATATTCATCACGAGGCTTAAATAAATTTTCAAGATCATAAGAAGCATTATCACCCCAATCATGATCATTGCAATAAGTAGTGGACATAGCAAAATTAGCATCCCCAACTTGGGATTTTGCATATTATTAGCACAATTGACATTAATAGAATTTATAATAACATCATTGCAATCATGCTTTTCATTCATGGAGCTATCATAAATCACTTTATAAATTTCTTCTTTTAGCACTTCATCACCATTTTCAGATTCATGAATTTCGAGCAAAACTTCATAAAGATAATATAGTGCACCCAACTCACTAGCAATTGGTTCATAATAATTGGATCTTTTAAAAAAGATTAGCAAGTGGATGAGGACCCATAAGCTTTTTGTTTTCTGATTATCAATAAACATACAATTAAGCCAAGTGAACAAGCAAACAAACCAAGTAAGACATAAAGGCAAATGAAAAGGCAAATGGAATGAAGGCAATTAAAAGAGGCAAATATTTTTGTATTTTTCTAAAAATGTTTTAGAAGTGGGGGAGAGGAAAAAAAGAGGAAAATGGCAAATAATGTAAATGCAAGAGATGAGATATTATGATGGGTATTTGGTAGGCTTGATGTAGATCCTCCCAGACAATGGCACGAGAAGCTACTACATCTTGAGCTTGTGTAGATTTTTTCCTTGAAGAGGCACGGGTGATACAGCAAAGTTGAGACAAGTATTTCCCTTGGTTGAGAATCATGGTATCAATCCAGTAGGAGGAACACACAAGTCTCCAATAATTACACCTACACAAACAAACAAATACTTGCACCCAACGCGATAAAAGGGGTTGCCAATCCCTTCACAGTTACTTGCAAGGATGAAATATGATAGTGATAGATATAAAAGATAAGTAAAAGTGCGAAACAAAATAGAGGTAAATAAATTGTAGCATGGTATTTTGTGTTTTCAATTTTATAGACCTGAAAATAATATGATAAAAGATAGACCTGGGGGCCATAATTTTCACTAGAGGCTTCTCTCTTGGAAGAAAGCATACGGTGGGTAAACAAATTTCTGTTGGCCAATTGATAGAAAAGCGCATAGTTATGACGATATCTAAGGCAATGATCATGTATAGAGGCATCACGTCTGTGACAAGTAGACCGACTCACGCCTGCATCTACTACTATTACTCCACACATCGACCGCTATCCAGCATGCATCTAGTGTATTAAGTTAACAAGAATGGAGTAACACCTTAAGCAAGATTACATAATGTAGAGGGATAGATCCAATCAATATGAACAAACCCCATCTTTTTAGCCTTAATGGAAACAATACAAATACTTGTCATGTCCCTTTCTGTCACTAGGAATAAGCACCACAAGATTGAACCCACTACAAGGCACCTCTCCCATTGCAAGAAAAATCAATTTATTTGGCCACACCAAATCAATAGATCGGAGAGAAATACAAAGCTATATAAATCATGCATAAAAGAGTTCAGAGAAGACTAAAATAATATTCATAGATAATCTTATCATAAACCCACAATTCATCGGATCTCAACAAACACACTTCAAAAGAAGATTACATCGAATAGATCTCCAAGAACATCGAGGAGAACATTGTATTGAAGATCAAAGAGAGAGAATAAGCCATCTAGCTACTAGTTATGGACCCGTAGGTCTGTGGTAAAATACTCACACATCATCAGAAGGGCAGCAAGGTTGATGGAGAAACTCTCCATGGTCGAATTCCCCTCCGGCAGAGTACTGGAAAATGTCTCCAGATAAGATATCACGAAGACAGAAACTTGCGGCGGCGTATTTTTTTTGGTGTGCCCTCTTCCCTCTAGAGAATATTTGGGTATTTATAAAAGAAAAATTAGGGTTGGAAGTGCCATGGGGGGCCCACAAGCTTGGAGGGCGCCCCCTGGGGCACACCCTGTGAGCTTGGGGCCACCTCATGGTTCTTTTGGCCTCCTCCCGAAGCTTCCGAGGTGTCTTGTGGTCCAAGAAAAGTCGTAAAAAAGTTTCATTTCGTTTGGTATTGATTTTTTGTAAAGACAAAAACAAGGAAAAAAGGCAACTGGCACTGGGCACTAGGTTAATAGGTTACTCCCAAAAATTGATATAAGATAGCATACTAATGCATATAAAACATCCAAGATTGACAATATAATAGCATGGAACAATAAAAAATTATAGATACGTTGGAGACGTATCAACCACCTGTGGGGCCGTGAATTATGGCAGTGGATTTTAATCTCTTGGTTGGTCGAGAGGATAAAAACAATGATAGGATCAACCGAAGAATGATGGCACGATTCAATGCCAAGTTAAACAAACTCAAGCTCAAGGAGGTGTATCTAAATAGGCGTAGGTACACATGGTCTAATGAGAGGGCTCAACCAACCTTAGAGAAGATCGATCATGTTTTCTGCACCACCTCGTGGAAGGAGTTGCACCTGACATGCCACCTCAATGCGCTCGGCTCGGCTCTTTCTGGCCACTGCATGTTGCTACTCAACTTGAGGGATGACCTTGGCATGGGGAGACGTTTCAAGTTTGAGGCATTTTTGCCGAAAGTGGACGGCTTCTCTCACACCGTGGCAGAGGCCTGGGGATTGATACCAAGTGAAGGGAATCCATATATCATCCTCGACAACAAGCTAACGGTAACGGCGAAGTGCTTCAAAAAGTGGAGTGATGGATGGATCAGTAACACCAAGCTCCAAATCTCAATTGTGATGGATGTAATCGCAAGGTTGGACAAGGTGATGGACTCAAGAGCGCTCTCACGGCAGGAATGTGAGCTTCGAAAACTACTCAAACAAAAGTTGCTTGGCCTCTGTTCGCTTGAACGCACGATTACATGACAACAATCCAAAATACTACAACTACATGAAGGACATGCCAGCACCGCATTCTTCCACCAATAAGCATGCCATCAGCAATGTAGAAATCTCATCTCAACTTTGCATAGTGGGTCTGTGATCGCAACGGGCCAGGATGAGATCGCCAAAGCGGTGGATGTCTACTAGTCTGGGCTATTCGATGAGGTGTCATCTAGAGCCTTCACCATCGCGCTCGATATGCTACAGTTACCATCTCTCGACTTGTCTCACTTGGAGGATCAGTTCACGGAGGAGGAAGTGGAAAAGGTGGTCAAACGTATGCCTCTTTGCAAAGCACCCGACCCGGATGGATTCACGGGAAGGTTCTTCGCGACTTGCTGGCCCATCATCAAGGGAGATCTAATGCGGGCCATGGATGCATTTTATTGTGGGGATATGCGTGGTTTACCAGCGATAAACAAAGCCATAATTACACTACTGCCAAAGAGGGATGGAGCCGTTGACATTAAAGACTTTAGGACTGTCAGTTCGGTGCACGAGGCGGTGAAGATCTTTGAGAAGGCATTGTCAAATAGGCTCGCACCCGAGGTGCCAAGATTAGTGGGAAACCACCAGAGTGCATTTGTCAAGGGCAGGTCAATTAATGATAACTTCATGCTCGTGCAATGTGTGGCGCATTGTCTGCATGCCCTCTGGGAAACTTTGATCATTCTCAAGTTGGACCTCTCTAAGGCCTTTGATTTTGTGCAATGGTCATTCCTGGTGGAAGTTCTCAAGCAAATGGGATTTGGCACACTGTGGATCTCGTGGGTGTGCGTCATCTTGGCTAATTCAAGCACACGGATTAAGGTAAACGACACTCCTCGAAAGCTGATATATTACCAAAAGGGGCCCAGACAAGGGATTCGATATCCCCAATGTTGTTTATCCTAGTCATGGAGCCCCTGCACAGAATGTTCAAGTTGGCCACTGTCAGTGGGACGCTAGCTCCATTGGCAAGAACGGGAATGAATCAGTGGGTCTTGATGTTCGCGGATGATGTCATTGTCTTCCTTAAACCAAACACCATGGACCTGCAGGTGTGTGCATTGCTCCAGTATGTATTTGGAGAAGCATCGAGGCTCCGTGTTAACCTATCAAAGAGTGAGGCATTGTGGGTACACTGTTCCACATACATCATGGAAATAGTGGAGCAAATTCTAGGCCGCCCAATGGGGACGTACCCATCGAAATACCTCGGTCTTCTAGTATCTATCTAAAAATAGTCCACAGCTCAGCTGTGTAGCTTGGTGGACAAGCTTGCAGGGCAACTACCCAACTGGAAAGCCGCGTGCATGCCCAAGAGTGGATGTCTGATCCTAGTGCAGTCCATGTTGTGTGCTATACCGATCCATGCAATGATGGCGTTCGACCTACTGCAGAAGATAGTAATTACAATGAACAAAATCTGTCGTGGGTTCCTTTGGTGTGCTAAGGCTCAGGCTAGTGGAGTGTAGTGTGCAGTGGCTTTGGAGCACGTGTGCTCGCCCAAGTGGACAGGAGGTTTAGGTATCCCAAACCTGAGATTGCTTACCATTGTGGTGCAATCGAGATGGACGCGGTTACAAAGGCCCGATCTGTCCAGACCATGGGCTGAGTTCAACATAAAGGTCCCGAAAGAAGCCATGCAACTATTCCGAGCAGCAGCTTGATCGACCGTGAGAGATGGAAGAACGACTATGTTTTGAGAGGATCGTTGGTTGCACGGGATGAGAGTACAAGAGATCACACCCAACCTGCATCGGAAGGTGGCCAGGTGTGCACACCCCACGCGCACAGTTTAGCAGGCCCTAGAGAAGGGCACTTGGGCAGCGGATTTAGGACCGGAGCTCACGACATAAATTCTACAGGAATACCTACCACTATGGTCGATACTGCAGACGGTCCAGCTATAACCGGACCATGCAAATCCCATTAGTTGGGCCTGGGAGTAGAATGATCGTCATGCCACACGTTCGGCCTATGATGCAAAATTCTAGGGACGGGAGGTCATTCCCACGGCAGACTTCACTTGAAGCTCTGGTGCACCATTGTGGTGTCGGTTCTTTGCATGGTTGGCCCTCAAGAATAGGTGCTAGACCTCAGACAAATTGGCGAACATGGACTGGACCATCAAGATGCTTGCCCCTTTTGTGACCAAGCGGAAGAATCAATTAATCACATTCTGTTGGAATGCGTGTTTGCAAGGGAAGCATGGACGGTGATGTGTTGTGCATTGGGCAGGACGGAATGGGCGCCGACAAGGATAAACTTACTTTAGGACTGGTGCATCGACAAAACTGGAAACAAAGGCCTCCAGGAAAGATGCCAGGACACTATTCCTGTTGGTGATGTGGGAGCTATGGAAACACAGGAATGCAATAGTCTTCGACGGTGCTACACTCTCTATCACAGGTGTGTTGGAGAGAGTGCAAGATGAAGGACAGACATGGAAGATGTTCGGCCTATTCAAGAGTGATACCACAAAATTCTTGTGGTGTTGTCAATGTGGGCGAACGGGAGGAGTTAGCCATTCTTATATAGCTTGGGTGGAGTAGATGTTCCATAGGCATTGTAATATGTACACGGATGCATGAGGTGCTGAGGAGCGAACCTCGAGATGAAGGTCGATCCATTGATGGCCCGATCTTTCATGGCACAAAACTCCATCGCAGCAAGAACTAGTTGCGGGTTTACGAAGATGTTCACAAACTTCGCAGAAACAACACGCCAACCCCTCGATCTGAAGGAATAACGTGGACGAACTATATAGGCTCAGCTTGTAATCTCCTACACGTCATGTCGCAGGAACTCACACGCCAGTAGAAATTTTTGACAAGATTTCTCAAAACTCGATAATGGTCGACGGCCAAAACACACACGATGTCTAATTCATTGTAACATCACCTAACTATTACATGGCGCACGGACTTATAGCTTTATAATACAAGCTGACCCTTGTAACTTAACTCACAAGAATTAAACTCAATATCTGACCCTATCTCTAACTCACGGCTGAGAAGGAAATACAAAACGGAAAACTCAAAACGGTGCCCGGGCTCATCTGCTCCCTCTCAGCAAAAAATTCAAAAAAAATACTAGAAAAAATTAAAAAATTCCAATTTTTTTGTGGTGGTAGATAATTTGACACGTGAGGTGCGCCCCAAAATTCAACTCATTTGCACATCTGAGCAGCTCTCGGCAAAAAAGACAAATCGGGTCAAAACAGTGCGTGAACAGTAAACATTTTTACAGACCCTGATTTTGTCTTTTTTGCCGAGAGCTGCTCAGATGCTCAAATGAGCTGATTTTTGGGGCGCACCTCACGCGTCAAATTATCTACCACCACAAAAAAATTTGGAATTTTTTGAATTTTTCTAGTATCTTTTTTGAATTTTTTTCTAAGCGTGGGTGCAGATGAGTCCGGGTGCAGATTAGCCGCACTCGCACACAACTGACTATCAGTAGAGTTTTAAAAGGTAACTTTGGTGTGCGCCATCTCTTGATTGTGCATGTAGGTGGACCCTAGCCAACAGACTTTAAACATTGGAATAGATCCCATGCATAACATGTCTTGGATAAATAAGGTTGGTCTTTCTCTTTTCTTGGTAAAAACAAAAGGATAAATATTCTCTTGATGTCCTTCCGTTTGAACCAAGTCTCATTCCTTTCATCCCAATACACATGCGCATGCAAGGCCGTTGAACAAAACATGGGCTTGGTTGATCTTCCGATTGCACTAGCATAGAAATAAGTAATATTATTTTCCCATGTGGCATGCGAAGCTACATGTTGGTATGAGTTTGCATGCGGCAGGTCTCTTCCAGAATTTGCATGCACCACATCCTTTTCTTCAACGAGACTTCTTGATACAGCTAATAAATTAATAGAAACAATATCAGTACTAGGGGTAGCCACGACCATATCATCCTCCCCCTCTTCAAGGAAAACCGTCATCGGTTTTGAGTCGGTCTCGTCGACACAAATTTTATCTGCATACTGACTAACCACCATAGAAAAATGAGGAGCTTCGACCTTCTTCTTTTCTGATTTATTTTGTTCTTGCATTTTCTGTAATCGTTCCTTTCTCCATGCCGTGAACAACTTTTTCTCTGTGGCCATGAGAATATATTTCATATCATGTTCGATGGTGTATGTATTGGCCAAATAGTTGTATGTAGACCTATTTTTCTTATGCCATGGCTCTTCCAACAGCATATGACACGAAGCCATTGGTACCGGAATGATGTCGCACAAAACTTCACAAGAAAATTGGCCCATCGAAAACAGTATCATAGTTTGGTGCGTGATGTAGAGCTTGTCGTAGCACCTCCTTAGTGAGTACGGTCGTGGATGTGGAGTCATCGATAGCTCCAGCTTCTCCACCATGTCGACGCCGATCGCATTGATCGAACTGTCGTGGTCGAGCGTCATGGCGCAAACTTTCTCTACACCATAGCCTTTCTCCTCCAGCAAAAATTCGCCGGATAGCCTCCAGTAGCTCTTTGGTGACGGCGCGCCCGCCATCTCCTCTGAAGTGCCGTGAAAAACACCGGTCTCTGATACCACTTGATGAGGAGCGGACCTCGAGACGAAGCTCGATCCATTGATGGCCCGATCTTTCACGGCACAAAACTCCATCACAGTAAGAACTAGTTGCAGGTTTACGAAGATGTTCACAAACTCCGCAGAAACAACACGCCAACCCTCGATCTGAAGAAATAACATGGACGAACTGTATAGGCTCAGTTTGTAATCTCCTCCGCGTCATGTCGCAGGAACTCACGCGCTAGTAGAAATTTTTGACAAGATTTCTCAAAACTCGATAACGGCCGACGGCCAAAACACACACGGTGTCGAATTCATTGTAACATTACCTAACTATTACATGGCGCACGGACTTATAGCTTTATAATACAAGCTGACCCTTGTAACTTGACTCACAAGAATTAAACTCAATATCTGACCCTATTTCTAACTCACGGCTGAGAAGGAAATACACAACCGACTAGGAGTAGAATTTTAAAAGGTAAATTTGGTGTGCGCCATCTACTGATTGTGCATGTAGGACCCAGCCAACAGACTTTAATCATTGGAATAGATCCCACGCATAACATGTCTTGGATAAATAAGGTTGGTCTTTCTCTTTCCTTGGTAAAAACAGAAAGATAAATATTCTCTTGATGTCTTTCCATTTGAACCAAGTCTCGTTCCTTTCATCCCAATTACACATGCGCATGCAAGGCCGTTGAACAAAACATGAGCTTGGTTGATCTTCCGATTGCACTAGCACATAAATAAGTAATATTATTTTTCCATCTGGCATGTGAAGCTACATGTCGGTACGAGTTTGCATGCGGCAGGCCTCTTCTAGAATTTGCATGCACCACGTCCTTTTCTTCAACGAGACTTCTTGATGCAGCTAATAAATCAACAGAAACAATATAATTACTAGGGGTAGCCACGACTATATCATGAGGGCTCTTTACCCCTCCTTCTCTATATAATACTAGTAAGGTACACGTGCATTGCACGCATGAGATTCTGATGGTTTGTGCATTATTCTTAAGGGTCTATTTGGTTTGTAGCCTAAGGTTGCCACGCCTAAGCTTAAGTGTGCCACAATCTCTTAGGCATGTGTTTGGTTCATTGCCACACTTGTGGCTTGCTACACTTTTCTAGCTACATGGTCCACATGTCATAGACTCAACTTCTTGCCAAATCTTGCCACACTTTGGCCATTTTATGTTAGCCACACTTTTTGTGGCACAAACACTTTGCCTAAGCTTAGTTGCGGCAAAGTTAGTCATGAACCAAACATACCCTAAGTTCAACCATGGAGTCTTCTAGATTCTACATGTTGCAGAATCTGGTGGAATGTAGATGATATCCAACGGCCAGTAGTGCTCGGATTTGCCATCTTTGTACCGTCGAATTGGCTTCATCCAACGACCAACTTTCAAAGTTATTCACACACTATATAGGGGTATAGATGTTTGGTTTGCAGCCTAAGGTTGCCACGCCTAAGCTTAGGCGTGCCACAATATCTTAGGCATGTGTTTGGTTCATTGCTACACTTGTGGCTTGCCACACTTTTCTAGCTACATGGTCCACATGTCATAGACTCAACTTCTTGCCAAATCTTGCCACACTTGTGGTAGCCATTTTGTTAGCCACATTTTTTGTGGCAGACACACTTTGCCTAAGCTTAGTTGTGGCAAAGTTAGTCATGAACCAAACAGACCCTAAGTTCAACCATGAAGTCTTCTAGATTCTACATGTGGCAGAATCTGGTGGAATGTAGATGATATCCAACGGCCAGTAGTGCTCGGATTTGCCATCTTTGTACCGTCAGATTGGCTTCATCAATGACCAACTTTCAAAGTTATCCACACACTATATAGGGGTATAGATAAAGTAGGCACACTCGTTCATATTCAAGGAAAAAGCTTTCACTTATTTAGTACAACTTTATACTAAATCAAAGGAAACTAATATGCAACGGAGGGAGTATGTTCTTTGCCGACATCTACTCATGATTGTAGTTTTCTGAGAGTAAGTTACTCTTGTTATTTTTATGATACCATGAAGTTCGAGAGTTTTATGTCCCATCTGGTGAGTCTATGTTATCGTGTCAAGTTTTTTTTATTGGTTTGATTCTTTGTAGAGTTAAAATCTTTGATCGACACCACGATGAAGATATTATGATTTGACGTCCTCCAGTTCTAGGGGACCATTCCGGCCCAAGTATGCTGATCGCTCAATGCTTCCCATCTTTTTGCATGGGGGTTTGAAGAGGCTTTCAAAAAATCCTTATTGGTAATTAAGTTTGTGCAACTGAAATGGTGATGACATCATTGCTCAGGTCTAATTGCAGCCTCTTTACCTATGTTTGGGAGTATTTCATCTTGCATAGGTTGATACTACGGAGAAAATGTTTTCAAGAGATGTTATTATAATTCTTTATCATAGAAATTACTTTGTATTTTCTTGGATTTTAGATCCAAATCAGTGTACTTATAATAGTTGTAACTATGAATAAAATTATGTGTGTTTCTAAAAGAAATAACGGATAACATAGTACTTATCCTAAAATAAATAGGGTAAAATGGTGGTAATCCTTTATTATCAAGATAACTATTATCCCAAGGGCATGACTAAGGAATACACTCTGAATTTTAAAAGAAAAAACAAAATAATAGGCCATCTTGTTAGTTTGGAAAAAACTAAATAGGGTAAATATCATCATAATATCACAAGGCAAAATGTGATAATCATCTATTGACGTGACAAGTATTGTCCAAAGGGCATGAGTACGGAGCTGAATTCACTCTGAATTTGAAATCGATGAAAGAACTTGAGAACAGATATGTGAGATGCAAATTTTACCTTTCGTTTTTATGAAAAGGGATTCATATCCATTATAAGAGCTCAACGGACCACTTGGCATGATTGGTAAGCTATATCAAAAACAATGAACAATAAGAGCTCAACGAAACTTCAAAACACTCTAACAAAATAAAAATTACGTCGAGGTCACTGGACCATCGCACGACCAAATATCGCCGCCAAAATAAGACGTTGTAGTTGCTCCGCAACCAGAGTCCAATCCAGTCTGACCATGTCGATGACGGTTGGAAAGTCTTCATGCATGTGTCCTTAAGGACCGACGTTTGCTTGTCATTAAACTTTGAATTGATCTGAAGTGTCCAAACCTCTACACATGAAGAAGACGATAATAATCTATGCCGAAACTTAGTCGGCTCTGTCACGATAGACAAACTCAAGAAAAATCAGAGCCTGATGATTTCAGCGAGAATAGGGAACCAGGCTGACCATGTGTTGGAGTCATAGGATAGCTTTTTTTATGAAACGGAGTCATATGATACCCGATTTGCAAGAAAGAGCATAGTCGGTGTCAACCAAATAAGGGCCCTGTACATACTAAGAGTATTTAAGGATGGCAATGGGTAGCGTATGGGGCGGGTAGAGCAATACCACACCCATACCAGTGTAGTCAATGGGTATAAAATTCTACCCATACCCATATTCCACAGGTACCCATACCCATTGAGTACCCAACGGGTACATCAAATAGTACACAAATAATTCACAATTTGACATTCATCTATAGCACATTTGAAAAAAACATTGATCTCAACTCAATAACAGATAGATGAGTACATGACAATTATCTCAATTCAAATTGACAATTGGTAACAACTTTAACATAGGTTCACATGCTCATGACACAACTTTAACATATGTATACTTGTGATTCACGGGTAAGGTTTGCATGTTGGTAATGGGTAGGGTATGGGTATATCCATGGGTAAATGGCTATACCCGTGCCCTACCCATGACTTAACGGGTAGGGTATGGGTACTTTCTGCAGGTATAAAATTGTGCCCATACCCTGTCCATGCAAGTACCCGTACCCATGGGTAAAATTGCCATCTTCCAATAGATGTTGTAGATGCAAAAAGAACTAAAATTCAACACCTGGAGATGCAAATTTGCGTCTCCACCTACAAGAGATGTAAAATCGGTAGTCGCGCACCAACTACCCAACTGTCTTCATTTGGCTTCCACCGACCGGCTGCCGCTCGCCTACCTCCCACTCACCGTCTGCCGCCATGGTTGACATCGATGACCCCGCCACTGGTGGTCTGAACCACATCACCGCAGCCACTGCCTGTGCGACCACCTTCCCAATCCGGCCTCCGCCCCGGTTTTTCTCCACTCTGGCCGGTTGTTGTCGCGCCTCAGCAGCCAGCAAAGAAGCAGCGGGCCGCCAAACCCCGTGGTGGAGGCGTGAAGCGGCCGGCGGCGTGGGGGACCAACTTGGTGTTGAACAAAAGTCGGGTGTCCAAGAATTTGAAGCCGGGCACGACTGCGTCGGCCGATTGGCTGCTACCGCCGGCCTGGCATCCTCCTCTGGCCAAGGAGCCCCACCTCCACCACCGCCACCGCCTGCGATGGAGGAAGATGTGGTCACGCTGATGGCCACCACATCCAACGTGTTCGAGGAAATGTCGCAAAGGTAAACAAATCTTTAAATTTCTTTTATGCTCTTGTTTGTTCTTTAAATTTTCTATATGAATAGAATATGAGGTTGATTACGTGTACGTCCACTTGTAGTCTTGATTATTAAGCTTTCATGTGCTCAACAAATGTGTCAAATGATGATTATTTCTCACATGAGTATGCATCACAAGAATATTATACTCAATGTGATGATGATAATATCGACAAAGATGAATTACTCAAAAAAATATTGACATGGACAAAGAGGGCTTCCTTATGAAGGGAAGAGCCACAAATTATACCAAAACCGAAGATGTGTTGATTTCCCTCACATGGAAAAAGTCTTTCTTGATGCATCCGTTGGTACCGACAATGCCGAGAACACATATTGGCAACACATCAAGGAGTACTTCAATGAGCGCAACACTAGCGGCCACTTTTGATCAAGGGACTCTCTTCGTCAACATTGGGGTCTCATCGATGACAAATTCCAAAAGTGGGCCAGTTGCTTGGCAAATGTTGGCCACCTGAACCTGAGTGGTTGCGGTGGTAGTGACTTGGTAATCATTTTCTACTTGTGTGTGCTTTCTCTACTTTCCGCAAATATTGAACCGTTCCATAATTTGATGATGACATCTTGGTTATTTTCTTGTAGAAAATGATTTCGTAAGGATTATTTCGAGAGAGGAATAACAAAGGAGAGAAGAGGAAGAAGAAAGGAAAAGCTTTCACTTTCCATCATTGCTACAAACAGTCCAAGGATGAGGAGAAGTGGAAAACTAGAGAAGTTTTTGATGCTTCGAAGAAGAAAAATGTGATGATGGAGGATGTAGAAGACTGTTCGGTGAGGAGAGAAGGATCCCCACTCCTCACTCGGCTACGAAGTCGTATGGGCCCGATGGAACTAAGAAAGTGAAGGGTTCCAAGGTTGGAGACAATGATCATAAAGAAGGGTTGGACGCCATTGTCATTGCAGGGAAAGAGTATGCCGAAGAGAAAAAAAGTTGAAGTTAAAATAAATGGGGGAGTGGGAGAAGCGGAGCGGCAGAGGGCGGCGGCCGGTGGCCGAGAAGAGAAATGTTGAATTAGAGGAGGAAGGTGGCAGCCCAAGAGTGCAAGATAGTGAAAGAGAAGGCACTCAAGTTTATGTTCATGGACACATATACTCTTGATCCCAAGGCAAAGGCGTATGTCGAGCTTTGTCATGATGAAATGATCATGAAGAAGCAAATGCGCATGAGAAACATGATGGGAGGAGGAATGGAATGTGCCATGGGAGGAATGGGAGGTTGAATGGGCGGTTACATGAATATGATGGGAGTTGCCATGAATGATGCATTTGGTGGCAACATGGGAGGTGGCATTTGGTGGCAACAAGAGTGGCTTTGGCGGCAACATTTGGCATGGGCGGTGGTTTTGGTGGCAATGGATGTGGCTTCGTCGTCAACATGAGTTGAATGGGAGGTGGCTTCGGTGGCAACATGAGCGGAATGGAGGTGGCTTCAGCGGCAATATGAGTGGTATGGGAAGTGGCTTTGGAAGCAAGATGAGCATGGGTTATGGCAATGAAGGTGCTTTCGGTGGAGTTTGCGACAACGGGACTTTAACTCATGAAAACATTGACAAAGAAGCCATTGATGATGATGGTCATAGCACCATCCACAATGACGCTAGTGACAATGGAGAGGATGATAATTGAGTGATATGTTTCATGTTTATGTGCATCTCAATTTGTTGTACCAACTTTGTTTGATACAATGCACTTTTGGTTGTAGGATTTCAAACTTTGATTGTGATGCACTTTTGTTGGTAGAAATATGATATCTGAATGTTCAAATGTGGCTGTATAGCAACCGCGTGGCTGTCAGCCGCTTTTACATCTCCATTTGCATCATCTATTGAAGTTGCACTTTTACATCACCAATTTACATCATTTGTTGGAGTATCTCTTCTTTGGGGATGTAAAATGCACGTTTTGAAGATGTAAATTTTACATATCCTAGTTTTACATCTCCAAATTTGCATATTCTATTGGAGATGCTCTAAGAACATAGATCGGTCCATTTTAAAGCACTTTGTTAATGGGTGTGGCTAAAAGTCAGTTGACTGGCATCAACGTAGTTGTGGTGCTACGAGCGGCACAACTAAACGTCTAAACTGGTTGGACAACATGTTGCAAATGATGAAGACAAATGTTGCAAATGATGAAGATATATGTTGCAAATGATGAAGACATATGTTAGAAGCAACAACAGTGGAAACTGCCACTAGTGAGTCTACATGTTGCAAGCGACAATGATAGATGGTGCGACTAGTGGGCGGCATGCTGCGAACAACGAGGTCGGACAGACACCATGACTGTTGGGACGACATGCTGCAATGGACAACAATAGACACCATGACTCAACCCGACAATCTGGTCGGGTTTGGCCGGGTCAAGCTCTACCAAACCCATGCCTGAATAGAAAATGGGCACATGAGCAGACTCAAGACCCTACCCATGGGCAAAGGATCAGACTCATGCCCCGTCCCTACCGGGGAACCTCGGGTATTAACATTTAGCTATTTTGATGGGTGATGCTCTACGTCGGTCGACTGGCACAGGCTTCCGTCGGCCGCACAGTTATCGTCCAATTGGACATGGTACAACCGTCAGATTTAAAACCCTTTCCGCAGCCCCGTGAGTCAACTCTCTCTTAGAAGGTCGTCATTCTCCCCAGGCGCTCTCTAATCTATACGGGCGCCCGCACCACCAGCCCCCACACAGACCTCTAGCCATGCACGCATCTTTGTCCACGGCCGTGACACCCTCTGTTGTGCACAGCAACCCGTTGCCCCCCATTTGCAGTCCCATTCGCCCTCTCGCTCGTTGCAGCAGAAAAATTGCACGAGCCAGTTCTCGTCGCCGATGGCCTAGGTTGCAGCACTGCTGCGCGCCGGCATCAATCCCATTATCGTTGGGTGCCGGTTGTAGCAGTGGTAATTGTTGGTTCTAGCACTAGGCTTGCTGGTTGCAGCAAAACAAGGTCGACGCCGCAACCATTGATACGTCCATTTTGGATCATGCTTTTATATCGATATTTATTGCATTATGGGCTGTTATTACACATTATGTCACAATAATTATGCCTTTTTTCTCTTATTTTACAAGGTTTACACGAAGAGGGAGAATGCCGGCAGCTGGATTCTGGGCTGGAAAAGGAGCAAATATTAGCGACCTATTATGCACAACTCCAAAAGTCCTGAAACTCCACAAAAGTCAGTTTTGGAATATATTAAAAATATTGGGCGAAGAAAGCACTAGAAGGGGGCCACCCACTGTCCACGAGGGTGGAGGGCGCGCCCCCCTGCCTCGTGGGCCACCTGGCAGCCCCCCGATGCCCATCTTCTGGTATATGGTGTATTTTCCCCTAGAAAAAATCATAAGGAAGATTTCGGGACGAAGCGCCGCCGTATCGAGGCGGAACCTTGGCGGAACCAATCTAGGGCTCCGGCGGAGCTGTTCTGTCGGGGAAACATCCCTCCGGGAGGGGGAAATCGTCGCCATCGTCATCACCATCGATCCTCTCATTGAGAGGGGGTCAACCTCCATCAACAAATTCACCAGCACCATCTCCTCTCAAACCCTAGTTCATCTCTTGTATCCGATCTTCGTCTCAAAACCTCAGATTGGTACCTGTGGGTTGCTAGTAGTGTTGATTACTCCTTGTAGTTGATGCTAGTTGGTTTATTCGGTAGAATATCATATGTTTAGATCCTTTATGCATATTAATACCCCTATGATTATGAACATGAATATGATTTGTGTTTAGTTACGTTTGTTCCCGAGGACATGGGAGAAGTCTTGTTATAAGTAGTCATGTGAATTTGGTATTCGTTCGATATTTTGGATGAGATGTATGTTGTTTCTCCTCTAGTGGTGTTATGTGAACGTCGACTGCATGACACTTCACCATGCCTAGGGGAACGAATTGGGAAGTAATAAGTAGATGATGGGTTGCTCGAGTGGCAGAAGCTTAAACCCTAGTTTATGCATTGCTTCGTAAGGGGCTGATTTGGATCCATATATTTCATGCTATGGTTAGGTTTACCTTGATTCTTCTTTCGTAGTTGCGGATGCTTGCGAGAGGGGTTAATCATAAGTGGGATGCTTGTACAAGGAAGGGCAGTACCCAAGCACTGGTCTAGCCACATATCAAATTGTCAAAGTAACGAACACGAAACATATGAGCATGATGAAAACTAGCTTGACGATAATTCCCATGTGTCCTCGGGAGCGCTTGCTTTATATAAGAGTTTGTCCAGGCTTGTCCTTTTCTACAAAAAGGATTGGTCCACCTTGCTGCACCTTAGTTACTTTTGTTACTCATCACCCGTTACGAATTACCTTATCACAAAACTATCTGTAACCGATAATTTCAGTGCTTGCAGAGAATACCTTACTGAAACCGCTTGTCATTTCCTTCTGCCCCTCGTTGGGTTTGACACTCTTATTTATCGAAAGGATTACGATAGATCCCCTATACTTGTGGGTCATCAAGACTCTTTTCTGGCGCCGTTGCCGGGGAGTGAAGCGCCTTTGGTAGGTGGAATTTGTTAAGGAAAAATATATATAGTGTGCTGAAATTTACTATCACTTGTTACTATGGAAAATAATCTTTTGAGGGGCTCGTTCGGGGTATCTTCACCCCGACCAGTAGAGCAAAGAGTTTCTCCTCAACCTACTGAAACTGCTGAAAATGTTTACTTTGAAATTACTTCGGGTATGATAGGGAAATATTAGCTAATCCTTTTACAGGAGATGGAACATTACATCCCCGATATGCACCTAATCTATGTGGATGAAGTTTGTAGATTATTTAAGCTTGCAGGTATGCCCGATGATGTTATCAAAAAGAAGGTCTTCCCTTTATCTTTGAAGGGCAAGTCATTGACATGGTTTAGTCTATGTGATGATATTGGATCATGGAACTACAACCGATTGAAATTGGAAATTCATCAGAAGTTTTACCCTATGCATCTGGTTCATCGTGATCATAATTATATATATAATTTTTGGCCTCATGAAGGAGAAAGTATCGCTCAAGATTGGGGGAGGCTTAAGTCAATGTTATATTCATGCCCCAATCATGAGCTCTCAAGAGAAACTATTATTCAAAAATTTTATGCTCGACTTTCTCTCAATAATCGCTCCATGCTCGATACTTCTTGTACTGGTTCTTTTATGATGAAGACTATTGAATTCAGATGGGATTTATTGTAAATAATTAAACGCAACTCTGAAGATTGAGAGCTCGACGAAGGTAAGGAGTCAGGTATAGCACCTAAGTTTGATTGTGTTAAATTTTTATGGATACCGATGCTTTTCGTGAATTTAGCACTAAATATGGACATGACTCTGAGATAGTAGTTTCTTTCTGTGAATCATTTGCAACTCATGTTGATTTCCCTAAGGATAGGTGGTTTAAATATCATCCTCCCATTGAAGTAAAATTAGTAGAACCTATTAAAGTTGAAGAAAATACTATCACTTAGAATGTTGATCCTATTGTTCCTACCGCTTTTATGGAGAAACCACCTTTCCCTGTTAGAATAAAGGATCATGCTAAAGCTTCAATTGTGGTTCGTAAGAGTAATGCTAGAACACCTACACTCCCTGAGCAAATTAAAGTTGAACCTAGTATTGCTATGGTTAAGGATCTCCTGGTCGATAATATTGATGGGCATGCTATTTACTTCTGTGATGAAGCTGCTAGAATTGCTAGACCCGATACTAAAAATAAACATAGACCTGTTATTGGCATGCCTGTTGTTTCTGTTAAAATAGGAGATCATTGTTTTCATGGCTTTTGTGATATGGGTGCTAGTGCGAGTGCAATACCTCATTCCTTATACGAAGAAATTATGCATGATATTGCACCAGCTGAAATAGAAGGTATTGATGTTACTATTAAGCTTGCCAATAGAGATAATATTTCACCAGTTAGGATTGTTAGAGATGTTGAAGTCTTGTGTGGGAAAATTAAATATCCTACTGATTTTCTTGTTCTTGGTTCCCCACAAGATGACTTTTGTCCCATTATATTTGGTAGACCCTTCTTGAATATTGTTAATGTTAAGATAGACTGCAGAAAGGATATTGTTACTGTTGGTTTAGGGGATATGTCTCATGATTTTTATTTTGCTAAATTTCGTAGACAACCCCATGATAAAGAATTTCCTAGTAAATATGAAATAATTGGTCTTGCTTCTATTGCCTTGCTTCCTAATGATCCTTTAGAACAATATTTGCTTGACCATGAAAATGGTATGTTTATGAATGAAAGAAGGGAAATAGATGAAGTATTCTTTAAACATGGATCTATATTGAAACACAACTTGCCAGTTGAAATACTAGGGGATCCTCCTCCACCAAAGGGTGATCCCGTGTTTGCGCTTATACCTTTACCTGATACTCTTAAATATGCTTATCTTGATGAAAAGAAGATATATCATGGTATTATTAGTGGTAACCTTTCAGAGCATGAAGAAGAGAAGTTATTGAAAACTCTGAAGAAGCACTGTGCTGTTATTGGATATACTCTTGATGATCTTAAGGGCATTAGTCCAACTCTATGCCAGCACAAAATTAAAGTTGAAAAGGATGCTAAACCAGTTGTTGATCATCAAGGACGATTAAATCCTAAGATGAAAGAAGTGGTAAGAAAGGAAATACTAAAGCTTCTGCAGGCAGGTATAATTTATCATGTTGCTGATAGTCAGTGGGTAAGTCTTGTCCATTGTGTCCCTAAGAAGGGAGGTATTACTGTTGTTCCTAATGATAAAGATGAATTGATCCCACCAAGAATTGTTACAGGTTATAGAATGGTAATTGATTTCCGCAAATTAAATAAAGCTACGAGAAAAGATCATGACCCTCTACCTTTTATTAATCAAATGCTAGAAAGATTATCCAAACATACACATTTTTGCTTTCTAGATGATTATTCTGGTTTCTCTCAAATATTTGTGTCAAAAGAAGATCAGGATAACACCACTTTCGATGTAGGGCGGAACCCTATGGGGACGATCTTTCACGTTTGGAGTGGATCCTACGGAGAAACACGAAGAACGCGTGGAAGAACACAAGGGAAAACACAGGGAGGAATGAGAGAATCACTCAACCGACAAGTAATTGATCACACAAGGGCTAGATCACCGAACACATAAGGTAGCACAAGATTCAAAATCAACAAAGGAAGATACAAGAGTAACCGTTCTTCTCCGTGAGGAGGTCTTGATTGTCTTCTCCGGATGGAGGCCTTGAATCCGAATGGATCTTCTCCGAGGAGGCACGGTCCCTCACATGGAGTAGATCCGGTACGGATGAGCTATGCTCTATCTCAAGATGAGCTATCACAACGCTAACCCTAGCTGGGAGGTGGGAGAGACCTATTTATAGTCGTAGTGCAAATGGGGGTCAAAGTGAAGGGGTACAAGGGCATCAGCCCGAGGCTGCGGTCACTCAGGTGTCGGACGTCTGGATGATGTCGGACGTCCGGAGGCTCGGGAAGGCCCGAATGTCCGGAAGAGCTCGGACTTCCTTAGATTCAACTCTGTTGGGGACGGGTCG
This sequence comes from Triticum dicoccoides, assembly GCF_002162155.2. Classification (NCBI taxonomy): domain Eukaryota; kingdom Viridiplantae; phylum Streptophyta; class Magnoliopsida; order Poales; family Poaceae; genus Triticum; species Triticum dicoccoides. The sequence continues at coordinate 573,441,368 of NC_041391.1, read as the reverse complement.
GACGTTCGGAGGGAGTCGGTCGTCCGGGGCTTCGGGACGGTCCAGACGTCCGCTAATCATCGGACTTCCGTAGATTCAGCTCGGTCGCTGGTCGCTCCGTCGTCCGGTGTTCCTTGGATATCCGTAGATTTGGCTCGGGTGTTGAAGTACCGGACGTCCGGAGGGGCTCGGTCGTCCGGGTCCTGGGAGTCGTCGGACATCCGGACTGGGTCGGTCGTCCGACACGTGTAGCTCTCGCTGGCGTCTCCTCCTTTGGTTGTAGCGACCTCCACCAAAGCGGCTCTTCTTCTTGTCCATCACGCTTGGTGTCCTCGCCGCCTTGGCCCTTGCATGTAGCTATTCCGTAACTCTTCTCCAAGCACCTGATCACACATAGAGTTTCCGAATGAGGTAGTAGCCATGTCTCGTGAGTAGGAAGAGGGAGTTCGGAGAGGAGCGAGTTCACCTTATCTTTAATAGCCTTAGCTCGAGCTCTTGTCATTGGTCCAAGTGGTGTTGAGGGAGATGTAGGTACGTCCATGGGGATGAGCGAGGGATGCTCCGCATCATCTCCCCCCCCCTTGAGGAAGATCCGACCTCGGATCAAAAGCTTCATATCCATGGTATGGCGCGAGGTCCTTGATGTTGAAGATGTCACTCACATTGTACTTGCCTCATGGGAGGTCAATCTTGTAGGCGTTGTTGTTGTAGCGTGCTAGCACCTTGAAGGGTCCATCGGCTCGAGGGAGAATCTTGGACTTGCGTTCATTGGGGAAGCGGTCCTTGCGAAGGTGTAGCCACACGAGATCGCCAATGTTGAAGAGCATGGGTTGCTTGTTGACGTTGAGCTTGGTCGCTAGGCATTGTACTTGGCGCCCAATGGTTTTCCTTGTATCCTCATGCATCTTCTTGATGTAGCTTGCTTGTGCACTCACATCCATGTTGGTGCGCTCTTGTAGAGGAAGAGGTAGAATGTCTAATGGTGACAATGGGTTGAAGCCGTAGACGACCTCGAAGGGGGACTTGCCGGTAGTCGAATGTCTTGCACGGTTGTAGGCGTACTCGGCGATGGGTAGACATGTCTCCCACTCCTTGATGTTCTTCTTGATCAACACGCAAAGTAGAGTGGAGAGAGTACGGTTCGTTACCTCTGTTTGGCCATCGGTTTGAGGATGGTATGCGGATGAGAACAAGAGCTTGATTTCGAGCTTGGCGCATAGGGTCTTCCAAAAGTAACTCAAGAACTTGACGTCACGATCGAAGACGATTGTCTATGGTACTCCATGGAGTCACAAGATTTCCCTACGAAAGAGATTTGCAATGTTTGAAGCATCGTCTATCTTGTTGCAAGGAATGAAATGTGCCATCTTAGAAAACCGGTCCACAACAACAAACACATAATCCTTTCCATTTTGAGTTCTATGCAAACCAAGTACAAAATCCATGCTAATGGCTTCCCAAGGTTGATAGGGAATAGGAAGAGGCATGTAAAGACCATGAGATTGAGCTTTAGACTTAGCTTTGCGACATGTAGAGCATAGGTTGGTGAAGCGTGAGACATCGCGAAACATCTTGGGCCAAAAGTAGTTCTTGGAGAGCGTGGTGAATGCCTTGTCGCGTCCAAAATGTCCCATGAGTCCGCCTCCATGAGCCTCTTGCAAAAGTAGCAAACAAAGAGAAGACTCGGGAATGCATAGTTTGTTAGCTTTCATAAGATAAGCATGCTTGATATAATATTGTTCCCAAGAAGTATGCGTCAAACACTTAGCATAAGGAGTAGCAAAAGATGGATCATTAGCATACAAGTCTTTGATGTGCTCAAAGACAATAACATTCAACTCAAGTTTAGTGACAAGCGTGCATATGCATGAAAGTGCATCCGCAACTACATTTTCCTTACCCTTGATGTACTTGATAACATAGGGGAAAGATTCAATAAATTCACTCCATTTGGCATGACGCTTGTTCAACTTAGTCTGACCTTTTAAGTACTTAAGCGTTTCATGATCGGTATGGATGACAAACTCATGAGGTCTAAGCTAATGTTCCCAAACATGTAGCACACGCACTAAAGCATACAATTCTTTGTCATAGATGGGGTAGTTAAGTTGAGCACCGGAGAGTTTTTCACTAAAATAAGCAATGGCTCGTTTTTCTTGCATCAAAACTCTACCAATTCCGGTACCACTAGCATCACAATGAACCTCAAAAGTTTTGTCAAAATTGGGAAAAGCAAGAATCGGAGCATGAGTAAGCAAAGACTTGAGCTCATCAAAAGCGGTGGATTGCAAAGATCCCCAAACAAAAGGAGCATTCTTCTTACTCAAAGCATGCAAAGGAGCGACAGTAGTGCTAAAGTCTTTCACAAAGCGATGATAAAATCCTGCAAGACCAAGAAAGCTACGCACTTGTTGCAAATTGGTGGGTTGGGGCCAAGTTTTAATAGCTTAAATCTTAGATTCATCAACATGGACACCCTTGGAAGAGACAACAAAACCCAAGAAAACAAGTTTGTCAACACCAAACGTGCACTTTTTCATGTTGGCATATAGACGTTCCTTGCGAAGTGTTTGCAAAACAGCCCTAACATGATTAATATGTTCTTTCATGGATTTGCTAAACACAAGAATGTCATCAAAGTAAACCACAACAAAACTCCAATATAAGGTCGAAGCACAAAATGCATAAGACACATGAAAGTACCGGGAGATTCTGACAAACCCATAGGCATAACTAACCACTCATACAAGCCAAATTTGGTTTTGAAAGCAGTTTTCCACTCATTACCTTCTTGTATGCAGATTTGATAATAGCCACTTTTAAGGTCAATTTTTGAGAAAAAGGCGGCTCCGCTAAGTTCATCAAGCATATCATCTAGGCAAGGAATGGGCTGCCTATAGCGAACGGTGATAGCATTGATGGGTTTACAATCGGAACACATGCGATAACTTCCATCTTGCTTAGGAAAAAGTATAACGGGAACGACACAAGGGCTTAGGCTTTCACGTACATGACCGTTGTCGATTAGTTGTTGTACTTGCCGTTGAATCACCTTATTTTCGTCGGGGTTGACGCGGTATGGAGCTTTGTTTGGGAGAGGCGCTCCGGGGATGAGGTCGATTCGATGCTCAATGCCTCGGAGAGGAGGTAGACCCGGAGGGAGCTCATCGGGGGAAACATCTTGGAATTCCTGCAAAAGAGACTGAAACACCAAAGGTAGCTTGTGAGAGGTGTTAGTTTTTGGCTCTCCATCCTTGCACACAAGGACAAAGTGCATCACACTCGATGGGTTCTCACACACTTCTCTCATCTCACTTTTTGTGGCAAATAGTATGAGGTTTTTCTCTCTAGGCGAAGAGGCGCTCAAGTTTGGCTTGTGGCTCTCACTCACTTTTGGGTGGCTCACTTTCTCACTCTTTTCTCCATGATGGGTGGCTTGCTTGTCGGCTATCACTTGACTAGGAGACATAGGTCGTAGCACATATTCCTTCCATTTCATCTTGAAGCTATAGTGATTGGTGCGCCCGTTGTGTATGACACCACGGTCGAATTGCCATGGTCGACCAAGAAGGAGGTGGCAAACGGTCATTGGGACCACATCACACTCCAAAGTGTCCTCATATGCACCAATTTTGAAGGGGACTTGGATCGTATGCTCAACTCGTATAGTGCCGGAGTCACTTAGCCATTGAACCTTGTAGGGGTGCGGGTGCTTCCTCCTGACCAATTGAAGCTTGGATCATAGTTCTTCACTTGCCAAGTTGTGACAACTACCTCCATCGATGATGACCTTGACGGACCTTCCATTGATGCCGACCTTTGTGTGGAAGATGTGGCATCTTTGGTCTTCTTCTTGTTGATGTTGAGGAGTCAAGACCTTGGAGACAACGAGAGCGGGGCTTGAATCCTCATCACAAAAGACTTGATCATCTTCATCCTCGTTCATGCGCCGGTGCATGTCCACTTCCTCAAGGGCTTCCATCTCCTCATCACTCATGGAGTCGTAGGTGCCATCATCGTTGAGGATCATGGTGCACTTGTTTGTGCGTTCATAGGACTTGTGGCCTCAGCCACCACAAGTGAAACACTTGAAGGAGCTTTTCTTTATGGTCTCATCGATCGGAGTAGATGATGAAGCACGTAGCTTCAAGTTGCTTGTAGCAGGAGGAGGACGACTTGAGCTTGTCGAAGTTTTCTTGTAACTCGACTTGTCGTCGTTGCTTGTAGAAGGCTTGGTTGATGTAGATGTTGGAGGAGTTGTTGAAGAGTGGTTGTTGGAGAGGCCATAGGTCTTGGATGAGTACTTGGCGTACTTGAAGTCATCTTGCACTTGACGTTCCACCTTGGTAGCTTGATGCACGAGCTCAATGAGGTTGGAGTAGGGTTGGAATTCGGCGATCTTCTTGATTGGATGATTGAGTCCATTCAAGAATCGTGCCATTGTTTGCTCATCATCTTCCGTGACATTGGCTCGAATCATGGCTATCTCCATTTCCTTGTAGTATTCTTCAACACTCTTTATTCCTTGCTTGAGGAGTTGTAGCTTCTTGAAGAGATCGCGGTTGTAGTAGGTTGGCACAAAACGTGCTCGCATGACTTCCTTCATTTGAGCCCAAGTGGTGATAGGTGGTTCACCTCTTGCTTCGCGTCGCTCAAGGACTTGTTCCCACCATATGAGCACATAGTCTTGGAACTCAAGTGATGCCATAGAGATCTTCTTCTCTTCCTCATAGTTGTGCAAATGAAAGATTGTTTCTACCTTCAATGCCCATGCGAGGTATTCTTCGGGATCATTGCTTCCATTGAACTTGGGCTTTGTGAATTTGAGGTTGCCATAGTGTTGCTCTTCATTGTGTTGTTGGTGATGATGATGATGACGCCCTTGACGTGGAGGGTAATCATCCTCATGTTGCTCTTGGCGTGGAGGAAGTCCTTGATCAACTTGCTCTTGTTGAACTTGAGGTTGAGGTGGAGCTTGACGAGCTTGTGGAGGAGCTTGCAGAACTTGACGTTGCACTTGCGGTTGGTAGTTCCTCTCTTGGATTTATTCTCAAAGGGCTTCCTCTTGATTGCGCCGTTCGCGATTGCGGTTGGCGATGGCTCGACTTGATTCTTGAAGGGCATGTTGCGCCTCAAAAGTTTGCGCTTCTCGTTGTTGTTATTGAAGATGTTGAGCCTCGGCGTTTTGTTCCTCTTGGTGTAGACACGCTCATTCTTCCTCTTGGCGCTGTAGTCATTGTCGTTCTTGAGCTTGAGCAAAAGCGACTTGGTTTGAGTGAGGACGAGGGACTTGCTCATCGACTTGCTCTTGGGAATGCTTGTCATGTAGCGGGTTGCGAGATGCATGACGGTCTTGACGCGCGGCTCGTCGAAGAGTGTTCAATGATGGTGTACTTGAGTCGGAGAAGGAGTCGTCGGAGTGTCGACTTGAGTGGCTCCGTCTTGAATATGAAGAAGTTGAAGGAGGACGGGTCACCAACAAGGCGCGGATCTCGTCCATCCTTGCGTCGTTCTCTTGCTTGTGCACGTCAAGCTTGTTGTCGAAGTAGTCCTTGGTACGTTGCTCGGAGAGTCGCAAGTCGGTGGCGAGGTTGTCGATGCGTTCGTTCATAGCTTGTTGCTCTTGATGCAACGCTTGTTGTGCACCAAAGAAGTGGCTCTTGGTGATGTATGATGACATGTCGTCGTCTTGCTCGACGAAGAGTGGGTTGGTAGAAGTACTCGGCCTATCCATCATTCCAAGCAAAATGTGAGTGGTAGAAAGAGAAGAACTTATACCAATGTACCTTGACCGATGTTGACGAGGAATCAAGTTCACTCAAATGCGGACAATGAAATAGCACTATTGGTACCAATCCTTGTCGGTTCTCACACCTACACAAGTAAAAGCTTATGGTGGAGCTTGGTTAGGATGGTGGCACAAAATTTGATGCAATTGTAAGCGAGCTTCAATAATGTTGGAAAAGTTCACAAATTTACAAATGCAACAAGTAGACCAAGCAAGTAATGGAACACGGAGACACACACACAAATAGATAAATGGGATTATGCAAACCAAAAGTGAGCCAAAATGTGGAACCCACGAAAATGCTCTTGTTGCACAATACACGAGAGACGCTAGCACGATTGCACAATAGGCAGATACGGAACTTGTGCACGACCTACTAGGCAAAAATGCAACGATCTCGATCCCAAGTATGCTATATGTATGGTATTTCAGTGCTATGATCCAAGATGATCCGATATGACAATCTTAATGTAGTATGATGCTATGGTTCTTGCTCATAAGCTCTTTGCTTATCTTTCCTCTTTGCTTAAAAGCTTCGGTGGCTCTTTCACTTTTGAGCTCTTTTCTCATGCCAAACTTCACGAACCAAGATAGCAATTGTGTATGCGATGACAACTCTGTGACACACAAGTTGATGCCAAGATATGCACCTCTATGGTATGGTATGTATGCTATGGAGTATGATCACTAATGTGCACAAGTCACGTTGCTGGCAATACTCAACGGCTAGTCTCGATGGGTAAGCTACGCAAAAGTAAGGCCATGTGGGTATCAATGCTATTTCAAGGTATGACAAAGATGTCGTCGAGGTTACCGTCCTTGGCGATGATGAGACCCTTTCGAAGATGAGCCGTGATGATGATGATGTCGAACCGTACCTATATAGCCGAAACACAATAGGACACGGGAGCCACAACTCAAAATCTCAAAGACCAAAACGTGTTAAAATCGTCATAGGAGGTATTGGGGAGGACGGTGGTGTATGTGGGTTTGGAAGATGTGGTGGAAAGTGGGGGTTGTGGTGGTGGCCGAACTGAACAATATTCAGTTTCGTCAGAATTTCACGGACATCCGAGTGGTCACGGTCGTCCGGTTGTCGGACGTCCGGCAGGGTCCGGTCGTCCGGTTCCTGGGCGAAAATCGGGCATGGGATGAACTGCGTGATTTCGGGGAGGAGGAAGATGGTGAGGTCGAAATCGAGCGGATTAGTGGATGGAAAGGGTGGGGAGGGTGGGGAAAGCTAGATCCACACGCAGCAACACAAATCCATGGACCAAATCCAACAAAATTTCAACTCACCAACAAATCACAAAAAAAATCTGGGGCTATTTTTGGTGGGGAATTTTTGGATTTAGGAAGAAAACAACAAAATCAAGCTAGAAAACACGGTCTAGGGGCTCCAAAAACGTGATCAACGTGGCTCATGATACCAAGATGATGTAGGCCGGAACCCTATGGGGACGATCTTTCACGTTTGGAGTGGATCCTACGGAGAAACACAAAGAACGCGTAGAAGAACACAAGGGAAAACACGGGGAGGAATGAGAGAATCACTCAACCGACAAGTAATTGATCACACAAGGGCTAGATCACCGAACACATAAGGTAGCACAAGATTCAAAATCAACAAAGGAAGATACAAGAGTAACCGTTCTTCTCCGTGAGGAGGTCTTGATTGTCTTCTCCGGATGGAGGCCTTGAATCCGAATGGATCTTCTCCGAGGAGGAACAGTCCCTCACATGGAGTAGATCCGGTACGCATGAGCTATGCTCTATCTCAAGATGAGCTATCACAATGCTAACCCTAGCTAGGAGGTGGGAGAGACCTATTTATAGTCGTAGTGCAAATGGGCGTCAAAGTGAAGGGGTACAAGGGCATCAGCCCGAGGCTGCGGTCACTCAGGTGTCCGACGTCTGGAGGCTCGGGAAGGCCCGATCGTCCAGAAGAGCTCGGACTTCCATAGATTCAGCTCTGTTGGGGACGGGTCGGACATCCGGAGGGAGTCAGTCGTCCGGGGCTTCGGGACGGTCCGGACGTCCGCTGATCATCGGACTTCCGTAGATTCGACTCGGTCACTGGTCGCCCGGTCGTCCGGTCTTCCTCGGACATCCGTAGATTTGGCTCGGGTGGTGAAGTAACGGACGTCCGGAGGGGCTCGGTCGTCCGGGTCCTGGGAGTCGTCGGACGTCCAGACTGGGTCGATCGTCCGACTCCTGTAGCTCTGGCTGGCGTCTCCTCCTTTGGTTGTAGCGACCTCCAGGGCTCAGACGTCCGGACTCGGCCGGTCGTCCGGGGCCTGTAGCTTCCAAAGTGTCTCTTCTTCTTGTCCATCACTCTTGGTGTCCTCGCCGCCTTGGCCCTTGCATGTAGTTGTTCCGTAACTCTTCTCCAAGCACCTGATCACACACAGATTTTCCGAATTAGGTAGTAGCCATGTCTCGTGAGTAGGAAGAGGGAGTTTGGAGAGGAGCGAGTTCACCTTATCTTCAATAGCCTTAGCTCAAGCTCTTGTCATTGGTCCAAGTGGTGTTGAGGGAGATGTAGGTACGTCCATGGGGATGAGTGAGGGATGCTCCACATCAACTTTTACTTGCCCTTTCGGTACCTTTTCTTATAGCCGTATGCCTTTTGGTTTATGTAATGCACCTCCTACCTTTCAAAATATCCGAGTGCTATATTCTCTGACTTTTGTGAAAAGATTGTTGAGGTTTTCATGGATGATTTCTCCGTGTATGGAACTTCTTTTGATGATTGCTTAAGCAACCTTGATCGAGTCTTGCAGAGATGTGAAGACACTAATCTTGGCTTGAATTGGGAGAAATGCCACTTTATGGTTAATGAAGGTATTCTCTTGGGGCATAAAATTTCTAAAAGAGGTATTGAAGTTGATAAAGCTAAAGTTGATGCTATTGAAAAGATGCCGTGTCCGAAGGACACCAAAGGTATAAGAAGTTTCCTTGGTCATGCCGGTTTTTATAGGCGGTTCATTAAAGACTTCTCAAAAATTTCGAGGCCTCTGACTAATCTCTTACAAAAAGATGTTCCTTTTGTCTTTGATGATGATTGTGTAGAAGCATTTTAAATACTTAAGAAAGCTTGATTTCTGCACCTATTGTTCAGCCACCTATTTGGAATTTACCCTTTGAAATCATGTGTGATGCTAGTGATTATGTTGTAGGTGCTGTTCTAGGACAAAGAGTTGATAAGATATTAAATGTTATCCAATATGCTAGTAAAACTCTAGACAGTCCCAGAAAAATTATGCTACTACTGAAAAAGAATTTTTAGTGGTTGTATTTGGTTGTGATAAGTTCAGACCTTATATTGTTGATTCCAAAGTAACTATTCACACTGATCATGTTGCTATTAAATATCTTATGGAACAGAAAGATGCTAAACCCAGACTTATTAGATGGGTTCTCTTGCTACAAGAATTTGATTTACATATTATTGATAGAAAGGGAGCCGAGAACCCCGTTGCAGACAACTTGTCAAGGTTAGAGAATGTTCTTGATGACCCACTACCTATTGATGATAGCTTTACCGATGAACAATTAGCTGTCATAAATGCTTCTCGTACTGCTCCATGGTATGCTGATTATGCTAATTACATTGTTGCTAAATTTTTACCACCTAGTTTCACATACTAGCAAAGTAAAAAGTTTTTCTATGATTTAAGACATTACTTTTGTGATGACCCACATCTTTATAAAGAAGGATTAGATGGTGTCATTAGACATTGTGTACCTGAGCATGAACAGGAACAGATCCTACGCAAGTGTCACTCCGAGGCTTACGGAGGACACCACGCTAGAGATAGAACTGCACATAAGGTATTGCAATCCGGTTTTTATTGGCCTACTCTCTTCAAAGATGCCCGTAAGTTTGTCTTGTCTTGCGAGGAATGTCAAAGAATTTGTAATATTAGTAGACGTCAAGAAATGCCTATGAACTATTCACTTGTTATTGAACCATTTGATGTTTGGGGCTTTGATTATATGGGACCGTTTCCTTCCTCTAATGGGTATACACATATTTTAGTTGATGTTGATTACGTTACTAAGTGGGTAGAAGCTATTCCAACTAGTAGTTCTGATCATAACACTTCTATTAAGATGCTTAAAGAAGTTATTTTTCTGAGCTTTGGAGTCCCTAGATACTTAATGACTGATGGTGGTTCACATTTTATTCATGGTGCTTTTCATAAAATGCTTGCGAAGTATGATGTTAATCATAGAATTGCATCTCCATACCACCCACAGTCTAGCGGTCAAGTAGAATTGAGTAATAGAGAGATTAAATTGATTTTGCAAAAGACTGTTAATAGATCTAGAAAGAATTGGTCCAAGAAACTTGATGATGCATTATGGGCCTATAGAACTACATATAAGAATCCTATGGGTATGTCTCCACGTAAAATGGTTTATGGAAAAGCATGCCACTTACCTCTTGAACTAGAACATAAGGCATATTGGGCTATTAAAGATCTCAATTATCACTTCAAACTTTCCGGTGAGAAGAGGCTATTTGACATTAGCTCACTTGATGAATGGAGAACCCAAGCTATGAGAACGCCGAACTGTTTAAAGAAAAAGTTAAAAGATGGCATGACAAAAGGATACAAAAGCGTGAGTTTAATGTAGGTGATTATGTTTTGCTATACATATCTCGTTTAAGATTTTCTGCAGGAAAACTTCTCTATAAATGTGAAGGTCCTTACATTATCGAGGAGGTCTATCGCTCCGCTGCCATAAAAATCAACAACTTCGAAGGCACAAATCCGAAGGTGGTGAACGGTCAAAGAATCAAAAATTATATATCAGGTAATCCCATAAATGTTGAAACCAATGTTATTGACACTGTAACCCCAGAGGAGTACATAAGGGACACTTTCCAGAACATTTCAGACTCCGAAAAGGAATAGGTATGTGGTACGGTAAGTAAACCGACTCCAAAACAGTTCTAATAGCAATTTTTCTCCATTTTGGATTATCTAAAAAAATAGAAAATAAGAAGTAGTCCGGAAAGGACACGAGGCATCCACGAGGGTGGAGGGCGCACCCTACCCCCTGGGCGTGCCCCGTGCCTCGTGGACACCTCGTGTGCCCTCCGGACTCCGTTTTCTTGCACGATACTTCTTTTGGTCGGTAAAAAATAATTATATAATCTCCGGAAGGTTTTGACCACCGTACCATGACGAAATCCACTGTTTTTGTTTTGAGTTGTTTCTGCCACAGATTAGAGCAATATGTTGTCCCCCTCCTCCAACAATGTGGTCGACGATGCTTGTCTAATAAAGATAGAGACGAAGCGAGAAGAAATCGGGGAAATCAAGTAAGGTGACAAGATCAAGGAGGTCGCAAAGGAGCAAGTCCCATCAGTAGAAGAAGAAGGCTTCTCTCAACCTTACTACAATCATCTCACCCCAACTGAGATTGAAGCTTTCAAGATGATTGAGCTAGCTCACATACAAAATAAGTATCTCACACGTGAAAAATATTTTGTTGCAAGAGCATATCACCGCACTCAAGGGCATTATCTGCAAGTTGGAGGATCTCCTACGCTTGATGTGCGACACCCCGTCATCAACAACTCCATCATCACCACCTCCTAAGAAAGAGACATAAATACATGGGTATGGGCACTCCCCTTGGCAACTGCCAAGCTTGGGGGAGGTGCCCTGGTATCATACCACCATCACACTTCTATCTTTACCATTTTTCTTAGTTCGATCCTTTTGGCTATATCTTGATCTAGTAGAATAAAGTGTAGTATGATCTAGCTTTGAGTTTTGTGTTGATTCCTACCTATGAATCGAGTCCGTGAGCTATATATAATAAAGATTAGTTTCGAGTCGTGGGCTTTGCTATCTTGCTATGATCTTGAGGGAATAAAAGAAAAAGAAAGAATATAAAATAAATAAAAATATCATATTGATCTTATGGAGAGTAATGACTTCACATATAAAGAGTATGATGAATAAAAGTTGTTGAGAATTGACAAACATAGTTTTGGTCATCGTTGCAATTAATAGGAATTAATAAAGAAAGAGAGGTTTTCACATATAAATATACTATCTTGGACATCTTTTATGATTGAGAGCACTCATTAAAATATGATATGCTAAAAAGTTGATGTTGGACAAGGAAGACAACGTAATGGGTTATGTTTTCTTATATCTGAAATAAATTATATTTTCATGGATCATCCAACATGTTGAGCTTGCCTATCTCCCTCATGCTAGCCAAATTATTTGCAACAAGTAGAGATACTACTTGTGCTTCCAAACATCTTAAACCTAGTTTTGCCATGAGAGTCCACCATATCTACCTATGGATTGAGTAAGATCCTTCAAGTAAGTTGTCATTGCTGCAAGCAATGAAAAATGCTCTCTAAATATGTTTTATCTATTAGTGTGGAGAAAATAAGCTTTATACGAGCTTGTAATATGGAAGAAATAAAAGCGACGGACTGGATAATAAAGGTCCCTATCACAAGTGGCAATATAAAGTGATGTTCTTTTGCATTAAGATTTTGTGCATCCAACCAAAAAATCATATGACAACCTCTGCTCCCCTCTACGAAGGGCCTATCTTTTATTTTTGTCTTCTACCTTATACAAGAGTCATGGTGATGTTCACCTTTCCTTTTTATACTTTATCCTTTGGCAAGCACTATGTGTTGGAAAGATCATGATATATATACCCAATTGGATGTAGGTTTTCATAAAGCATTATTTTTGACATTACCCTTGAGGTAAAAGGTTGGGAGGCAAAACTATAAGCCCATATCTTTCTCTATGCCCGATTGAAACTTCATACCCATAAGTATCGCGTGAGTGTTAGCAATTGTGAAAGACTAAATGATAGTTGAGTATGTGCACTTGATGAAAAGCTCTTATATTGACTCTTTCCGATGTTATGATAAATTGTAATTGCTTCAATGACTGAGATTATAGTTTGCTAGTTTTCAATGAAGTTTCTGATTCATACATGAAATTGTGAATACTTTAGCATAAGAAATCATATGACAATATATATATATGTTGTTGTTCTAAGAATGATCTTGATACCCTCATGTCCGTATTTTATTTTATCGACACCTCTATCTTTAAACATGTGGACATATTTTTCGATATCATCTTCCGCTTGAGGACAAGCGAGGTCTAAGCTTGGGGGAGTTGATACGTCCATTTTGCATCATGCTTTTATATCGATATTTATTGCATTACGATCTGTTATTACACATTATGTCACAATACTTATGTCTTTTCTCTCTTATTTTACAAGGTTTACATGAAGAGGGAGAATGCAGGCAGCTAGAATTCTAGGTTGGAAAAGGAGCAAATATTAGAGACCTATTCTGCACAACTCCAAAAGTCCTGAAACTCCACAAAAGTCAGTTTTGGAATATATTAAAAATATTGGGCGAAGAAAGCACCACAGGGGGGCACCCACTATCCACGAGGGTGGAGGGTGCGCCCTACCCCCCTGGGCGCCCCCTGCCTCGTGGGCCACCTGGCATCCCCCCGATGCCCATTTTCTGGTATATGGTGTGTTTTGCCCTGGAAAAAAAATCATAAGGAAGCTTTCGGGATGAAGCGCCGCCGTCTCGAGGCGGAACCTTGGCGGAACCAATGTAGGGCTCCAGCGGAGCTGTTCTGCCAGGGAAACATCCATCCGGGAGGGGGAAATCGTCACCATCATCATCACCATCGATCCTCTCATCGAGAGGGGGTCAATCTCCGTCAACATATTGACCAGCACCATCTCCTCTCAAACCCTAGTTCATATCCTGTATCCGTTCTTTGTCTCAAAACCTTAGATTGGTACCTGTGGTTTATTCAGTGGAAGATCATATGTTCAGATCCTTTATGCATATTAATACACCTATGATTATGAACATGAATATTATTTGTGAGTAGTTACGTTTGTTCCTAAGGACATGGGAGAAATCTTGTTATAAGTAGTCATGTGAATTTGGTATTCATTCGATATTTCGGATGAGATGTATGTTGTCTCTCCTCTAGTGGTGTTATGTGAACGTCGACTACATGACACTTCACCACTATTTGGGCCTAGGGGAAGGCATTGGGAAGTAATAAGTAGACGATGGGTTGCTAGAGTGACAGAAGCTTAAACCCTAGTTTATGCGTTGCTTCGTAAGGGGCTGATTTGGATCCATATGTTTCATGCTATGGTTAGGTTTACCTTAATTCTTCTTTCGTAGTTGCGGATGCTTGCGAGAGGGGTTAATAATAAGTGGGATGGTTGTCCAAGGAAGGGCAATACCCAAGCACCGGTCCACCCACATATCAAATTATCAAAGTAACGAACGCGAATCATATGAGCATAATGAAAACTAGCTTGACGATAATTCCCATATGTCCTCGGGAGCGATTGCTTTATATAAGAGATTCTTCAGGTTTGCCCTTTGCTACAAAAAGGATTGGGACACCTTGCTGCACTTTTTTTACTTTTGTTACTCGTTACCCGTTACGAATTACCTTATCACAAAACTATCTGTTACCGATCATTTCAGTACTTGCAGAGAATACCTTACTGAAAACCGCTTGTCATTTCCTTCTGCTCCTCGTTGGGTTCGACACTCTTACTTATCGAAAGGACTATGATAGATCCCCTATACTTGTGGGTCATCAGCCATCACAAAAACAGTTGTCACCGGTGGTACCCGCCATGTGTGTCACCCCCAGCATCACAACACCCCCTCTGTTGTTGATTCCAGCAAACAAAAACATCAATCCAGCAAAAAATGCCATAGCCTGTCCCAGCAAAACCATCACCCCAACATCCCATAGCCTGCCATTGCTGGTTCCAGCAAAAATGAACATCGATTCTAGCAACATTCAATGCCGGTTGCAGAAATTCACGCGGGTGCCAGCGAAAACACCATTGGTTCCAACAATAATTACCATTTGTTGCTGCAAAAACCTCCGGTGGTTCCAGCATCCCGCCATCACGGTTCTAACACGTCACCATCTTCTGCATCTCCGGCGTCGCTTCTTTCACGAGTGTCAGTTGCATCCTTTTACACGGTTGGTTGCAGCGCACACCAAAAATGGGACGCGCCATGGTAGCACACATAGCCGGTTAGCTGCTGGTTGTCGCTTCCGTTCCAGCATTGACAATGTCGTTTGGGGCATTTTTTGTGCTAGGTGTAGCTCCACGATAACGCTCACGGCATCGACACATGCGACGACGGAAGGGCTTCTTGGAGGAGGGGCGTGAAACAGCAACCAGAGAGCGTCAAGGGAGCTAGAGCAAGCAGCGGGGGTGAATGCATCGGTGGTAGCTGGCCATGGCTGATCAGGAGAGAGAGAGGATGGTGAATGTGATGAAAACAGATCATACCCATAGTGAAGAAGATAAGATAGAAGAGGGTAAAGGGGTGGGTGGTGGGCTAGGGGACACACGTGGCACGTGGGGGAGGTTGCAGGGGGTACTCCTAGACGCATGATAGAAAAGAATCGAGTGGCTCACGCGCAACCGGCTGAAAGCTTCGCCGGCCTGTCGAACCCAAACATTTTCCTATTTGAATTATGTTTTATGAGCAGTAAATAGGCTGCATCATACTAGGGCACTTCATAGGTTCTCACCGAGTGAAATACTAGGACACGCTCCTAGTCTCCTTTTATAAGCAGCGCTCCGCGTGTAGGAAATTTTGGAGACCGAGCTCCATGGAGCCCTTTATTTTAAAAAATTCAAAATTCATAAATTTCAGTTTTAGCAAATTCTAAAAATAGATACACATGTACGCAAGGATGTAAAGTGTATGTGTGAAAACAATTCAGGATAAAATACCTTGAATTGCGAGCTGCACAAAAAAAACCCAAAATCATGAACTTTAAAGATGATCAGTTTATATGCTAAAAAGCCTCAGATTTGTCTTTTTGTGTAGCTCACATTTTAATGCATTTCAATTTGAACATTTGCACACATGTACATTATGTATCTAGGTATATGTGTATTTATTTTCAGAATTTTTTGAAACTAAAAGGTTTTAATTTTAATGTTTTTAAATAAATGCCTCAATGAAGCTTGGTCTCTGTTTGGCATTTTCAGTGCTCTGCCTCCTATGTCTTTGAGTAGTGAGTGACGGAAATATGCCCAAGAGGCAATAATAAAATGGTTATTATTATATTTCCTTAATCATGATAAAGGTTTATTATTCATGCTAGAATTGTATTGACCGAAAACTAAAATACATGTGTGGATACATAAACAAATGTCGTGTCTCTAGTGAGCCTCTACTAGACTAGCTCATTGATCAAAAGGTGGTTAAGGTTTTCTAACCATAGACATGAGTTGTCATTGGATAATGGGATCACATCATTAGGAGAATGATGTGATGGACTAGATACATCCATTAGCTTAGCATATGCTCGTTCAGTTTATTGCTACTGCTTTCTTAATGTCAAATACATGTTCCTTAGACCATGAGATTTGCAACTCCCGGATACTGGAGGAATGCCATGTGTGCTATCAAACGTGACAACATAACTGGGTGGTTATAATGATGCACTACATGTATCTCTGAAGGTGTGTTTGTTGAGTTGGCATGGATCAAGATTGGGATTTGTCACTCCGGGTATGGGAAAGGTATCTCTGGGCCCTCTCGTTAATACACATCATAGTAAGCCTTGCAAGCAAATGACTAATGAGTTAGTTATGAGATGATTATTGCAGCACGAGTAAAGAGACTTGCCAGTAACGAGATTGAACAAGGTATGAAGATACCGACGATCGAATCTCGGGCAAGTAACCTACCAATGAACAAAGGGAATTACGCATGTTGTCATAAGGTTCGATCGATAATGATCTTGATAGAATATGTAGGAGCCAATATGAGCATCCAGGTTCCG
Organism: Triticum dicoccoides; assembly: GCF_002162155.2. Lineage (NCBI taxonomy): Eukaryota > Viridiplantae > Streptophyta > Magnoliopsida > Poales > Poaceae > Triticum > Triticum dicoccoides. The sequence goes on along the minus strand of NC_041391.1, from coordinate 573,424,718 downwards.
CTATTGGTTGTTGACTAGAGAGGTGTCTCAGTCATGTCTACATTGTTCTCGAACCCGTAGGGTCCGCACGCTTAACGTTCGTTGATGATATAGTGTTATATGAGTTATATGATTTGGTGACAGAATGTTGTTCGGAGTCCCAGATGACATCACGAACAGGATGAGGAGCTCAGGAATGGTCCGGAGATAAAGATTGATATATAGGATGATGATATCCATACACCAGAATAGTTTCGGGAGGTACCGCGTGGTCATCAGATCACCAAAAGGGGTTCAGGGAAGCCCCCGGAGGAAGATGGGCCTATTGGGCCATTAGAGGGGAGCACACCAGCCCACAAGGGGCTGACGCGCCCCTCCTATGGCAGTCGGTCTTGGGAAGAAAAGGAAAGGGGGGATTCGGAACCCCCTTGCCTTCCTCTCCTCCCATTTCCCTTTTTGCCGAAGCAAATAAGGAAGGGGGGGGGGGCGGCCAGGGCAGGAGCCCAAGTAGGATTAGACCCTACTTGGGGCGCCTCCTGGCTGCTCCCCTCTTCCCCCACCTATATATATGTGCGAGGGCGTGCCGCACATAACGATGACAATCTCTTAGCCATGTGCGGCGCCCCCCTCCATAGTTTTGTCCCTCTGTTCGTAGTGCTTAGGTGAAGCCCTGCGGAGATAGCATCACCACGCCATCATGCTGCCGGAACTCATCCACTACCTTCCCGTCTTGCTGGATCAAGAAGGCAAGGACGTCACCGAGCTGAACGTGTGCTGAACACACGGAGGTGTCATATGTTTGGAAATCGATCGGTTGGATCACAAAGAAGTTCGACTACATCAACCGCGTTACTAAATGCTCCCGCTTACGGTCTATGAGGGTACGTAGACACACTCTCCCCCTCGTTGCCCTGCATCTCCATGGATAGATCTTGTGTGTGCGTAGAAATTTTTTGTCTTCCATGCAACAGTTCCCAACAGTGGCATCCGAGCCAGGTCTATGCATAGATGATATGCATAAGTAGAACACAAAGAGTTGTGGGTGGGGGTACTCATACTGCTTACCACCAACCTCTTATTTTTATTCAGCGGTATTATGGGATGAAGAGGCCCGGACCAACCTTACATGTCCACGCACATGAGACCGGTTCCACCGATTGACATGCAACTAGTTTTGCATAAAGGTGGCTGGCGGGTGTCTGTTTCTCCTACTTTAGTTGAATCGAATTTGACTACGACCAGTCCTTGAAGAATGTTAAAACAACAAACTTTATAAATCACCGTTGTGGTTTGATACGTCTCCATCGTATCTATAATTTTTTATTTTTATGCCAATATTCTACAACTTTCATATAATTTTGGCAACTTTTTATACTATTTTTGGGACTAAGATATTGATCCAGTGCCCAGTGCCAGTTCCTGTTTGTTGCATGTTTTTTTATTCCTCGAATATTCATATCAAACGGAGTCCACGCGATAAAAACTTACAGAGATATGTTTGGAATATATGTGATTTTTGGGAAAAAGAATCAATGTGAGATGATGCCCGAGGGGCCCACAAGCCCTGGGGGCACACCCCCTACCCCTGCGCATGCCTGGGAGGCTTGTGGCAACCCCCTAAGGCGGTTGGTTCCCTTCTTTTGTGGCAAGAAAGAAAATATCCGGATAAAAATCATGTTAAAATTTCAGCCCAATCGGAGTTATGGATCTCCGGGAATTTTAGAAACGGTGAAAGGCCAGAATCTGGGAACGCGGAAACAGAAGGAAACAAAGAGAGAGAGAGAGAGAGATCCAATCTCGGAGGGGTTCCCGCCCCTCCGCCTCCATGGAGGCCAAGGACCAGAGGGGAAACCCTCCTCCCATCTAGGGGGGGGGGGTCAAGGAAGTAGAAGAAGGAGGGGGATCTCTGCCCTCTCTCCCGGTGGCGCCGGAACGCCACTGGGGCCATCATCGTGACGACAATCTACACCAACAACTTCGCCGCCGTCATCACCAATTCTATCCCCCTCTATGTAGTGGTGTATCACCTCTTCTCCCCGTTGTAATCTCTACTTAAACATGGTGCTCAATTCTATATATTCTTTTCCAATGATGTATGGCTATCCTATGATGTTTGAGTAGATCTGTTTTGTCCTATGGGTTGATTGATGATCATGATTGGTTTGAGTTGTATGTTTTATTATTCGTGCTACCATATGGTGCTCTCCACGTCGCGCAAGCGTGTTGCAATATGTTCATGATTTCCTTATGGTGGGTGGCATGAGTGACAGAAGCATAGACCCGAGTATGTAGGTTGTTTGCGTATGGGAGTAAAGAGGACTTAATACTTTAATGTAATGGTTGGGTTCTACCTTAATGATCTTTATTATTTGAGGATGCTTGCTAGAGTTCCAATCATAAGTGCATATGATCCAAGTAGAGAAAGTATGTTAGATTATGCCTCTCCCTCATATAAAATTGCAATAATGATTACCGGTCTAGTTATCGATTTCCTAGGGACAAATAACTTTCTTGTGACAAAAAGCTCTCTACTAAAACTAACTTAATTGTTTCTTTATCTAAACATACCCTAGATTTCATTTATGCGCTCTTTATTATCCTGCAAACCTATCCCTTGACACCTGCAAAGTACTTCTAGTTTCATACTTGTTCTAGGTAAAGCGAACGTTAAGCGTGCGTAGAGTTGTCTCGGCGGTCGATAGAACTTGAGGGAATATTTGTTCTACCTTTAGCTCCTCGTTGGGTTCGACACTCTTACTTATTGAAAAAGGCTACAACTAATCCCATATACTTATGGGTTATCACTGGTACGTTGAGGTGCCATACAAACGGCTTTTAACCCCTTTTCACGACGACATTAGGAACCGTCGCCTAGTGAGTGACTGCGATAGGGGGGGTCCTTCCCACACGACCCGGAAACCGTCGGGGATATTCCCTCCTGGCACACACGCTCGACAAAATGAGGTTGTGTGCGACCGGCGAGCGATCAAATACGGTTATATGTACAGTAGTGCTAAAAAAATTTCAATTATACAGGCGAAATCGTTTCCGGTCGTAAGTTCATCCCATACAGTCATTCCCCTCTAAACGTTTCTATTCCTATATACATGCCACATAGTCCTCCAAGGAAAACATTTCTGTTCGCAGGTACATCACACACAATTTTCCCGGTTAAATCGTTTGTGATAGTGTTTCCATTGCACACGGTATTAACAATGTTATCGTTTGTGTTAGAATGCATCACACACGGTGCGTAGAAGAAACTGTGTGGCAAAGGCTGTCCATCACACACAGTTTTTATGTGGTAAACATTTGTGCCAGGTGGCCTAACACAAACAGTTTTCAAGAGGATGTCGTGTGTGATTGTTCATTAATCCAACACGGTTTATTCCTAGAAACTGTGTGTGTTGCCTGAGGTCATCGCCCACGTTGTTTTCTCAATAATCGTTTACAATAGAAAAACCAAATTAGCAGGCTAATCATTCATTTATTAATCTAATTGACATCTCATATTAAGCACACAATATATTTCATTTTCATATTAAGGAAGCAGGATTTCATAATTGAAATACATCAGAGTACAACATCATATAGCTTCAGCACTCAGCTACCCCATTACACAACTGCACCAGCACGAAGTTTCACATTCAACATCTATGACCTTTCGAAATTAGCATCATAGACGGTACATAGACAGATGTATCTCATCTGGAAAACTGCTGAAGCGGAAGGCGGATATTGAGCCTTCATTGATGTTGAAGGTCTTTGCAACTTTAGGCCAGTGCCTATGGATGATTGACCGTCCATCCTTCATCCTCTTCAGGAACACTTCAATATTGAACCGTGGGTGTTGTATGAATACCTTCCTCGCCTCCTGACCATACAGGTGGTTTGAGAGGTAATCATCAGTGACCTGCTTTGGAAAGGCCTGAAAACAAGGATGTGCATAAATATATTCTCTATATTGGAAATGTGGCAAAGTAATAAAAAAGGCAAGGTATAATAGTTAGTACCATCCTGTAGTGAACTGATGTCTTCTTCATTGTGCAGACAAAGATCTTGCTGGTTTTTGTCGCTAATTTCTTTATCCTAACAATCTTTCTGAGATTTTTGACTTGACTGATATTCATGGACAACTCATTTCCCCATATGCAAAAAGAGTCGAACAGTGGGCCAAAACCTCTAACAGCTGGACCTACATGTGCAAGACCAAATTGTTAAAAAACTAAATATTAGAATGGTTCCTGCAATTGCATAATAATGCGCTACTAGACAAAGGGTCATGCATGTGCAAACCTCGATTGTAAACCTCAGTGCTTCCCATTGGTTCCCCGCAACACATATAAGGTAGTTAGTGATCACATTGAGTGAGGGCTCGCATGCTATTAGTAAAATATGTTGAAGAAAAATAAGCACATTGCAGATTCATCAGATTAATTCAAGCCACATGGAAAACCCATTTACCCAAAAAAGCATGATTAAGAACTAGTAAATATAGCAATTGTATATGTTTCTCATGTATTAAGTGCAGCCAAATTTGATTTATTCCTCACATGCACAACAATACAAAGTTCTACCCACGACAATTGGATATTGATTTGCAGAATTGAACCAATCAGTTAACTAAACACCACAACAAATGAACCAAACATTAACTGAGCACATTGCACAATATAACATACTCCTAATAGAAGATCAGACAGTTAACCAAACCAAGCATGCTTAATAACTTGGAAATATAGCAATTGTATTTGTTTCTCATGTATTTAGTACATCCAAATTCGATTTATTTCTCACATGGTACACATTAACAGAATGCATCCACAACAACTGAACATCGCATTGTAGTATTGAACCAAACAGTTGACTAAACACCAACAAATGAACCAAACGTTAACTGAGCACCACATTGCACAATGTATAACATACTAGAAGATCATACAATTGACCAAACTAAGCATGCTTGACAACTTGGAAATATAGCAATTGTATTTGTTTCCCATGTATTTTGTAAAGAAAAATTCGATTTATTTCTCACATGGAAGACAATACAAAATTGCACCCTGAAGAATTGAACATCACATTTGCAGAATTGAACCAAACAGTTAACTGAACACGGCAATTAATTAGCTAAAAAGTTAATAAGTGAGCACCACATTGCACGGCATATAGAACATATACACTAGAGCAACAGATTGCATGGTAAAAGTAGATAGCACAATTTAGTAGAATTTGTTAAGGAAAGGCAGTAGCTAACAAACTGAACATGGGTCCTTATAGTGAGATAATAAGACAAGCTACTCCTCATTTTTGGAGATATTGATGACGATTGTCTCCTTGGACATGGCAGAAGGCAAGGCCTCCGCATCGTGGGTGCCCTCATTGTTGTGGAAAGTTACCTGAGCCACTCCGGGCACCAACCTGTTAGCTCTCGAGTTGAGGTAAGCACGTGCATGCGGAGAAAACACCATGAACTGTCGTCTAAAGTAGCCAACCACGTCGCGGCGTCGGCACATGAGGCGTCGACGATGGCCTCGATGGCGAGGTGCTCCTCCAAGATCTGGGGGTCGGCACGAATGGCAGCTATCGCGACCTCATCCGGGCGTCTAGCCGCGATTTGCTTCTCCGCTGCCAAATGCTCCTTGAGCTCCTGGCTATACTGCGTGCACCATGGTTTAGGGCGGCACATATTTGATGGAGGGGTCAGTGATTTGGGTGGAAAGTGTCACGCCAGAGGTCAGGGCATATGGGATGTGCAAGGAGGAGGTGGATGGGGGTCGGGTGTGGATTACCTACCTCGATAGATGAGGCCAGCGTGAAGGAGGGTTGCCGGCAAGGAGGCTGCCCTGCAAGCAAGGAGTGAAGGTTTCAACTTGGAAAGGAAGGCGGAGACAGGGGAAATGTTTCTTTTGGTAAGGAGGGGGGTGGGGAGGTAGATATTTCCGCGGAAGCCAAAAAATTTCAATTGGTTCAGCGAAAAAACTGGCGCACAAAGTGTCATCAGACACGGTCCCTTATTCAGCAATGTGTACGATATGTGAACATCACAAACGATTCATATAGCTTAACCTGTATGTGATGAGTTTGAACGTGAAAATTTTTGGTTCAAATTTCCCTGGTACAGTGATCATCCATGTTATTGCATAATTTGCGTACTCAAAGGAGACTACAACACACCCACACTTCTTAATCGAGCAATTTCAGCAATTAAACAGAGCTATCTGAACTAAACATGGCTCTAGCAAATTAAAGACCGGTCCTCTTAATTAAACAAAACAAAGAGTACTACTATGGCTGGTTCTTGTCGATCTCCGCCACCTCCTCCATGTCTAGATCGCGCCCGACGATCTTCTAGGGAAGGGGCTCCATGGCATCCATCGCACCATACTGGTCAAGCATCTCACCATCCGCATCGGCTATATGTTTGGCATAGGCCGCCACGATCTTGGCATGGGAGGCCGCGATCTTGGCTTGGGCGGGCCCCATCATGGCAAGGTAAGCCGTGCAGGAACGGACGGCTGCTCGAACACTCTCAGCGATTGCCAAGTCTTCCGCCGTGGGTTGCCGACTATTACCGAAGAAGCCTCGTTCGATTTGTTGAGAAACATAGCATGCAATTTCAAAAGAACCTACGCTTACGCAAGATCTATCTAGGAGATGCATAGCAACGAGAGTGGGAGAGTGTGTCCACATACCCTCATAGACTGAAAGCGGAAGCGTTATCTTAACGCGGTTGATGTAGTCAAACGTCTTCTCGATTCAACGAATCAAGCATCGAACGTACGACACCTCCGAGTTCTGCACATGTTCAGCTCAATGACATCCATCGAACTCTTGATCCAGCAGAGTGTCAAAGGAGTAGATGAGTTCTGTCAACACGAAGACGTGGTAACGATGATGGTGATGTGACCCGCGTAGGGCTTCGCCTAAGCACTAAAACAATATGATCGGAGGAGTAAACGGTGGTGGAGGGCACCGCACACGGCTAAGACAATTGATGTGACTAGAGGTGCCCCCCCGCCCCCGCATATAAAGGAGGAGAGGGGAGGAGGGCCGGCCTAGGGCTCGCCTAAGTGGGGGGAGTCCTACTTGGACTCCTAGTCCTAGTCGCCCCCCTTCCTTTCCAACGGATGGGGAAAGTAGGAAATAGAGGGAGACACAGAGGGAGAAGGAAAGGGCGGCCGCGCCCCCTCCCCCTTGCCCAATTCGGACTCCCCATGGGGGCGGCACCCCATGCGGGCTGCCTTGCCTC